>NC_057797.1:462274685-462874685 GCF_018294505.1 Triticum aestivum
CTTGATACAAATCTATCGACTGGCTTCTGTCTCAAACACAGGCACACACACACACACACACTACCCGACACCAAAGGAGTAGGGTGGCACCTCTATCTTGATAGTAATCTATCTACTCCTCTTTCAAACACACACACTTACACACACACTCTCTAGTTGTGCCTCTCTGACTACCGCACACACTGCCGATACGTCTTTCTCTTCCTCCCCCTCCCCCAAACCCCAACAATGACAGCAGAAGGGTGAGAACTTGATCTGATCTTAATCTGTCAATTGGTTTGTCTCTCAAACATTGTGTCTTTGTGCCTCTCTCATACACACTCGATACGTATTTTTCTCCGTAGCCCCCTCGATATGTAGACTTCTCGCGCGCGCACATCTGTAGTGACGATGATGCTGAATCCAGTGTGCCTTGTTTTTATCGGCCTCATGTGATAGTTTTCACCCTATTTTCTGTTAATTAACAATGCAACCTTTTCTTTGTTACTACTAGTGAATATAAAATCATTCGGGAAGACATAAAATATATCACTTCAACCCAATTATCGCAATAACTATTTTAAAAGAAACTAGCTAGATGCATGTGCGTTGCACAGAACATCAAGATGCATCTGTATGAGTAGTTTATCATGTGAGAGACTAGCAAGATGCCCATGCGTTGCATGGGACATGAAGATGCATTTCTATGAGTAGTTTATCTTGTGAGAGAAAAGGATGAACGGGGAAAGGCCTTATTTGCAAATGTGGAGAGGGGTGTGGGTATCTTTTTGCAAAATTGCCATAGTTTCCTTCCTATCCATTAGATATAAATCAGACGGCCTATATTGCAGGATGGAAGGCACACCATCAACACCAACTCTGTATTTTATAAGAGTGGAGAAAAGGATGAACGAGGGAAGGCCTTATTTGCAAACGTGGAGAGGGGTGTGGGTATCTTTTTGCAAAATTGCCATAGTTTCCTTCCTATCCGTTAGATATAAATCTGACTGCCTATATTGGAGGATGGCACGCACACCATCATCACCAACTCTGTTTTCTACTCCCTCCGTTCCTAAATATTTGTCTTTTTAGAGATTTCAACAAGTGACTACGTGGAGCAAAATGAGTGAATATACACTCTAAAATATGTCTACATACACATCCGTATGTGGTAGTCCATTTGAAATCTGAAAAAGACAGATATATAGGAACGGATGGAGTATAATATAAGAGTAGACATGGAGATATATATCTAGCATGGTCTACAACAAAAATGTGCTGGACTGGTTAGCATCGGATGCTCGCAACGCGATGACCTGAGTTCAAACTTTGTCTTTAACTTTAGATTTTTATATTATATATTACTTATTTAATATATATGAAAGCATAAGTGCTCCCTGGGTGGTTTTGGTAATTAATGCCAACATATCTATTGTTGGACTAATGTTTTCCTCTAGTATATTTCAGACAAGTTCAACAGATGGAGTGGCGTGGACAAGAGGATGTGGAACCCCTTCAAGATGCTAAGGACAAAGGATTGGCTCAAGATCAAAAGCTCAAGACTCTACATTTTCATTTAGTGATCCAAAATCACATTGAGTCCGTAGGAAAAGCCAGTACTATTAAAAGGGGATAAGGTGTTGCTTAATGGCTTGCTTGCTCAAAGTGCATAGGGATATGCTCCAAAGCCCTCAACCACTTTCTCATATCCACATATGTCCCAAACCGGAAGTCAAACTCGGCCCCACCGAAATGTTCTATCCGGCGCCACCGAGTTCACTTGACATAGCCACTACTAGAAACCCTAATCATTTTGGTCTACACGATGGGATCCCGGTCTTACTGAGATGGGCTTGCAAACTCTCTGGTTCCTATTGCAATACAATCGATCTTACCGAGATTTGTAATCGGTCTCACCGAGTTTGCTTGACTAACTCTTTGGTTAGCTCATTACCAAAATTGGTCCATCGAGTTTGTGTAATCGGTCAAACCGAGATGAGGTTTCACCCTAACCCTAGCACATCAGTCCCACCGAGTTGATCATATCGGTCCCACCGAAATGCCTAACGGTCACATTATGAACTAAATCGGTTCGACCGAGTTTTCTGATTCGGTCCCACCGAGTTTGGTGAATTGTGTGTAACGGTTAGATTTTGTGGAGGCTATATATACCCATCCACCCACTCTTCATTCATGAGGAGAGCCATCACAACATGCCTACACTTCCAGCATACATTTTCTAAGAGAGAACCACATACTCATGTGTTGAGGTCAAGATATTCCATTCCAACCACATAAATCTTGATCTCTAGCCTTCTCAAACTTGCTTTCCACTCAAATCATCTTTCCACCAAATCCAAATCCATGAGAGAGAGTTGAGTGTTGGGGAGACTATCATTTGAAGGACAAGAGCCTCCGTCAAGATCGTGGAGTTGAACCAATGAGTTTGTACGGGCAAGGAGATCGCCTACTTCATGAAGATCTACCCTCGTGAGGCAAGTCCTTCGTGGGCGATGGCCATGGTGGGATAGCCAAGGTTGCTTCTTCGTGGACCCTTCTTGGGTGGAGCCCTCCGTGGACTCGTGCAACCGTTACCCTTCATGGGTTGAAGTCTCTGATATGTATTTTTTGCATCATGTTTTTATATCGATATTTATCGCATTATGGGTTATTATTACACGTTATGTCACAATAATTATGCGTATTCTCTCTTATTTTACAAGGTTTACATGAAGAGGGAGAATGCTGGCAGCTGGAATCTTGGGCTGGAAAAGGAGCAAATATTAGAGACCTATTCCGCACAACTCCAAAAGTCCTGAAACTCCACAGAAGTCATTGTTGGGATTTATAAAAAATATTGATTGAAGAAAATACCAGAGGGGGCCCACACCCTGGCCACGAGGGTGGGGGCGCGCCCTACCCCCTATGCGCGCCCCCTGCCTCGTGGGCCCCCTAGCAGGCCTCCGGTGTCCATCTGTTGCTATATGAAGTCTTTTACCCTAGAAAAAAATCATAAGCAAGCTTTCGGGACGAGACTCCGCCGCCATGAGGCGGAACCTTGGCGGAACCAATCTAGGGCTCCGGCGGAGCTGTTCTGCCGGGGAAACTTCCCTTCGGGAGGGGGAAATCATCGCCATCGTCATCACCAATGATCCTCTCATCGGGAGGGGGTCCATCTTCATCAACATCTTCACCAGCACCATCTCCTCTCAAACCCTAGTTCATCTCTTGTATCCAATCTTTATCTCTAAGTATGATATTGGTACCTGTAGGTTGCTAGTAGTGTTGATTACTCCTTGTAGTTGATGCTAGTTGGTTTATTTGGTGGAAGATCATATGTTCAGATCCATTATGCATATTAACACCCCTCTGATTATGAACATGAATATGCTTTGTGAGTAGTTACGTTTGTTCCTAAGGACATTGGAGAAGTCTTGCTATAAGTAGTCATGTGAATTTGGTATTCGTTCTATATTTTGATGAGATGTATGTTGTCTCTCCTCTAGTGGTGTCATGTGAATGTCGACTACATGACACTTCACCATTGTTTGGGCCTATAGGAAGGCATTGGGAAGTAATAAGTAGATTATGGGTTTTTAGATTGACAAAAGCTTAAACCCTACTTTATGCGTTGCTTCGTAAGGGGCTGATTTGGATCCATATGTTTCATGCTATGGTTAGGTTTACCTTAATAATTCTTTTGTAGTTGCGGATGCTTGCAATAGGAGTTAATCATAAGTGGGATGCTTGTCCACGTAAGGACTGCACCCAAGCACCGGTCCACCCACATATCAAATTATCAAAGTACCGAACATGAATCATATGAACGTGATGAAAACTAGCTAACGTGATGAAAACTAGCTCAGGAGCGCTTTTCTCGATATAAGAGTTTGTCCAGGCTTGTCCTTTGCTATAAAAAGGATTGGGCCATCTTTCTGTACTTTGTTTACACTTGTTACTTGCTACCTATTACAATTTATCCTATCCCTAAACTATCTGTCACCTATAATTTCAGTGCTTGCAGGGAATACCTTACTGAAAACCGCTTGCCATTTCCTTCTGCTCCTCGTTGGGTTCGACACTCTTACTTATCAAAGAGTCTACGATATATCCCCTACACTTGTGGGTCATCAAGACTCTTTTCTGGTGCCATTGACGGGGAGTGAAGCGCCTTTGGAAGGTGGAATTTGGTAAGGAAAAATGTATATAGTGTGCTGAAATTTACTGTCACTTGTTACCATGGAAAGTAATCCTTTGAGGGGCTTGTTCGGGGTATCTTCACCCCGACTAGTAGAGGAAAGAGTTGCTCCTGAACCTACTCAACCTACTGAAAATGAAAATGTTTACTTTGAAATTCCTTAGGGTATGATAGAGAAACTGCTGGCTAATCCTTTTGCACGAGATGGAACTTTACATCCAAATTTACACTTAATCTATGTGGATGAAGTTTGTGGATTATTTAAGCTTGCAGGTATGCCCGATGATGTTATCAAGAAGAAGGTCTTCCCTTTATCTTTGAAGGGAGATGCATTAACAGCCGCCCGAAGACGATCTTCCTCAAGGAGCATTGCATCATCTTGCCGCAGTTGCTCTTGCTCAAGCTCATCATAAGCGAGCACTCGAGGTCACCCGTATATGAGTTCAGTGGGGAGAACTGCTTCTTCCCCGTATACCAGGGAAAAAGGTGTCTGGCCGGTGGCTCGATTTGGCGTCGTCCTGATCGACCAAAGAACCGTCGGCAACTCATCAATCCAGCGCCTTCCACTCTTGTGCAGCCTGTCAAAGGTCTTGGTCCTTAAACCTCGCAGTACTTCCATGTTTGCCCTCTCAGCTTGACCATTGCTTCATGGGTGAGCAACGGAAGCGAAACAGACTTTGCTGCCGAGGTCATGGATATATTGCATGAAGGTGCGGCTTGTGAACTGTGTGCCGTTGTCGGTGATGACCCTGTTGGGTACACCAAAACGGCACACTAGTACCTTGAAGAACTTGATGGTTGACTGAGCTGTGACCTTCCTCACTGCCTCCACCTCCGGCCACTTTGTGAACTTGTCGATTGCAACGTACAAGTACTCAAAGCCCCCGATAGCGCGGGGGAAAGGGCCTAGTATGTCGAGCCCCTAGACCGAGAAGGGCTAGGAGAGAGGAATGGTTTGAAGGGCTTGAGCTGGCTGATGAAGCTTCTTTGAATGGAACTGGCACGCTTCACACCTGGTGGCTAGTGTCGTCGCATCCTGGAGGGCGGTGGGCCAGAAGAAGCCTTGCCGAAATGCCTTGCCGGCAAGGGCCCTTGACCCGATGTGGGATCCACATATGCCTCCGTGTATCCCTGCCAACAGCTCCAGTCCTTCCTCCCGAGGGATACACTTCAATTTCACACCGTTCGGCCTCTTTCTATATAGGACGTCATCGACGAACTGGTACATGGTAGAGCGACGGGCTACTTTTTCTGCTTCTTCCCGCTCTTCAGGAAGTTCCCCTGTTTGGAGGAATCGGACGGTATGCTATGCCCACGCTGGAGCTTGAGGCTCGACAGCAAGGACTAAAGGCATTTCCTCCGCTATAGGAGCGGCTGTCTCGACATCAAGAGCTTGATGCTCCGTCGGAGCTAGCCGTCCTGTGGTGGGCTCAGTGTCCCCGACAACATCCTTGCCGGCAGCTCCGGGGAGCTCGGCGGGAAAGTACTTGTCGGGTCCTGATTTCCTCCTCTTGTTCTGCTCTGTTGATGGATCAACAGATGGCTGAGTTAGCTGGAGCACAAAGGTACCTGGTTCCACAGGTAGCTTGAGGCCAGCGCGTTTTGACAGGTAATCGGCGATATCGTTCTCCGCTCGGGGAACATATTCAGCCTGTATACCGTCGAAACGCTCTTCCAGCTTTCTCACTTCATCGACGTAGGCCTTCATCAACGGGCTCTGGTAGTCCTTGTTGACTTGCTTGACGACGAGCTGCGAGTCACCCCTGACGATGAGCTTCTTGATTCCGAGGTCCGCCGCCATCCTAAGACCGGCAAGCAGCCCTTCGTACTCTGCCATATTGTTTGTTGACACCTCCCTGAGGAAGTGCATCTGGATCACATACTTGAGGTGCTCTCCGGTGGGCGCGACAAGCAGTATGCCAGCCCCGGTGCCGTGTAAGGAGAAAGCTCCATCAAAGTACATGATCCAACTGCAACTTCCCTCCTTGCCGGGGAGAGCGGTCTCTTGGGCTTCTTCGTCAGGCGTTGCGGTCCATTCTGCAATGAACTCCGCTAGGACTCGGCTCTGAATCGTCGAAGTACTTTCAAACTTAAGGCAAAAGCTGGACAACTCCAGTTCCCATTCCACAATTCTTCCCATTGCATCTGGATTGTGCAATATCCGTTGCAGAGGGAGGCGAGTGACGACAGTGATCTCGTGTGCCTGGAAGTAGTGATGCAGCTTCCTCGAGGCCATAAGAAGGCTGAAGAGCAGTTTCTGCACGCCGGAGTACCTTGATCTAGCTCCCTGCAGGAGGGAACTAACAAAGTAGACCGGGTGCTGCATCATTTTCTTCTTCGGCGGCACTTCAACTGGCTGTGTCGTCTCTGCATTGGTGGTGTCGGGCTCTGTCGCTGCCATTACCTCGTCGTCAACCTCTCTCCGCGCCACTAGTGCGGCGCTGACCACCTGGTTCGTTCCCGCCAGGTATAGCAGCAACAGCTCCTATGGCCTAGGCGCAACTAGTATTGGCGCGGAGGAGAGGTACTTCTTCAAATCTTGCAATGCTGCTTCGGCTTCTGGCGTCCACTCCATTGGGCCCCCCTTTTTCAGGATCTTGAAAAAGGGAAGGGCGCGCTCGGCAGACTTGGAAATGAATCTGCCCATGGCGGTGAAGCAACCAGCAAGCCGACGCACATCCTTGATTCGCTTGGGTGCTTCAATCTGCTCTATAGCTTTGATCTTGTTTGGATTGGCCTCTATCCCATGCTGTGACACAAAGAACCCGAGAAGCTTGCTGGACGGGACGCCAAATACACACTTCTCAGGGTTGAGCTTAAGATTGATCTTGCGTAGGTTTGCAAATGTTTCTTGCAAATCCGGTATGAGGGTTGCCCTGTCCTTGGTTTTGACCACTATGTCATCCATATAAGCTTCCATATTTCTATGGAGCTGGGGTTCAAAACCAGTCTGGACCGCCCTTGCAAACGTCGAACCAGCACTCTTCAGCCTGAAAGGCATCCGCATGAAACAATACGTACCACATGGGGTGATGAATGCTGTTTTCTCTTCGTCTTCTCTTGTCATGAAGATCGGGTGGTAGCCGGAGTAGGCATCAAGGAATGACAACAGATCACACCCAGCTGTGGAGTCAACAATCTGGTCGATGCACGGCAACGGGAAGGGGTCCTTAGGACAAGCCTTATTGATATCTGTGTAATCAATACACAGCCTCCACTTCCCATTAGCCTTGCGTACTACGACCGGATTGGCCAACCACGTTGGATGGAGCACTCCTCTTACCAAACTCGCTGCTTCCAGTTTCCAGATCTCCTCTGTGATGAACTCTTGTCATTCCAAAGCTTGCTTTCTGACCTTCTGCTTGACGGGCCGCGCATGAGGACAAACAGCAAGGTGGTGCTCAATCACCTCCCTGGGAACACCGGGGATGTCGGAAGCTTGCCATGCAAACACATCGACATTCGCCCGCAGGAAGGTGACGAGCGTGTCTTCCTATTTGTCGTCGAGGGTGGAGCTTATGGTGAAAGCCCCTCCCGTGCCGTCCTCATTGACAGAAACCGTCTTGGTTCCCGGCGGTATGGCCCTGGGCTTCTTGTTTCCACCGGTGGAGCTCTCTGGCACGTCCTCGACGGGAGCGCTACACTCCGAAGAGGTGCGCTTGCCGGAGGGGGTGTCCGAGGTCTCACCGGTCTTCTTCTTCTTCTTCTTTCCTCCCGGGGTCCCAGCGGCAGGAGCAAGTGCCCTAGTGGCAGCAGCTGCCGCAGCTACTTGCTGGTATAATTGGTCAGCGCAAATCAGTGCATCTTTCTTATCGGAGGGGATGGTGATGATCGTCACAGGTCCTGGCATCTTCAGGGTGTTGTAGGCGTAGTGTGACACCGCCATGAACTTGGCCAGCGCTGGGCGGCCAAGGATCCCGTTGTAAGGCAAGGGGATCTTGGCAACATCAAACACGATCCTCTCCGTCCTGTAGTTCAGATCGCTTCCAAAAGTCACGAGCAGCGTGACCTTTCCCTTAGGTTGGCTTCTTCCCGGGTTGACCCCCTGAAACATGCCCGTCTCTTCGAGGTCTCCATCAGGAATCTCCAGTTTCTCGATCACGGCAGGCGAGATCAAGTTCAGACCAGCCCCGCCATCGACTAGCATCTTTGTCACCTTGAGGTTGCTTTTTGTTGGTGAAACCAACAATGGCAAGCACCCGACCGCAGTAGTGCGATCAGGGTGATCCTCAGTGTCAAAAATGATAGGTGTGCTGGACAACTTCAGCGGCCTTTGGGCATCAAATGACGGCTCTGCCGCTGTAATCTCTCGCGCCCACTGTTTAAGCTGGCGGTGAGAAGTATGCAGCGAGGCGCTGCCGTCGATGCACACGGCCTCTATAGCTTTCTGAAACTCTTGGTCGCCGGATTCGTCGTCCTCTTCATGATCATCGTCTTCTGGCTTTTTGTCACGGCCCCGGGCGGGCCTCTCCTATTGTTTATCCTTGCCGCGACGGGGAGATAAAAACTTTTGGATATATTGATTCGGATTGAATTGCAAATACATCAAGGATAGAATCAATTCAATTCTGAATTCACGCTTCTTGCTGGACCCCTCAGCACCGTCTTGGCCCTTCTCCTTGTCTCGCCTCTCATATTCATCCCTCTGCTTCTCAGCGAGGAGCTCAACCAGTCGGCAGTCTTGGAGAGCATGGCCTTTGGTGCAATGGATCTTGCAGTATCGCTTGTCGGAGTTTCCTGGCTTCTCGGCAACCGCCAAGGCCCGGCAGGCGACACATCCGGCAATTTCCTTGCCGGGGTCATCTGCCTTGGTTTTCTTGGTGGAGCTGGTGTCACCAGATCCCTCGACGGCAAGCATGGCTTTACCTTTGCGCTTCCTATTGTGGCGTCAGCCCTTCTTCGCCGGGGCGGCAGTATCTTCATCTAAGGAGTCGGTTTCCACGCCGGCATCTTCGCCGGGGTACTTCCTTCCCTCTTCAGCCCGGGCACATCTATCAGCAGGAACATAGAGTTCTGCTACATCTTTCACCTTGTTTATTGCTAGCTCTTCGCACATCTTGCGGTTACACACGTTCTGATGGAACGCACTGATGATGGCGGCAGGGTGAACATCAGGGATATTGTACTGTATCCGGCTGAACCTCTATATATACTTGCGGAGACTCTCGCCTCCCTTCTGGTGAATGACGTGTAGGTCGCTCGCTTTGCCATTGTCTTGGTGGCCTCCAGTAAAGGTGCCCACAAACTCATGGCACAAATCTGACTAGGAGGAAATAGAGTCTACCGGCAAGTGCATCAACCATGACATGGCGTTGGGTTTAAGAGCCAAAGGAAAGTAATTCGCAAGCACCTTATCGTCGCGGGCTCCGGCAGCTTGCATCGCAATGGTGTAGATGCTGAGGAACTCGGACGGGTGGGTCTTTCCGCTGTACTCTTCGCCCACGTCAGGTTTGAAGGTGCGGTGAGTGGGCCACTGGAACTGCCGCAGCTCACGGGTAAAAGCCGGACAGCCTACCTCGTAAGGTAGGCCTCTAGGGCTCTCCGGTGCCGGGTGGTTCACAACAGGCCCTGCTCGCCTGTCTGACTGGTGGCGCGCTCCGCGCCGGCATTCAATAGTGGTTCGAGCGTCTTCATGTTCTCATTCCCGAAGGACTTGGCGCTGGTTACAGTGGGTTCGCGTGTCGGACGACGCTATGGAGATTTCGTCGCCCGTAATGTCGCGACGGGCTGGCGTCCGCGGTACCGGGTGAGGAGGAGGCGAGTGCACCGTGGTCGCGGTGCCGCCGACTTTCCTGCCACTGGTGCGTGGGACTCCGTCGGAGTGTCGACCCTGGGGCTCCACTGGACTCGGTTCGTCTTTGTTGGCCACCGCAACCAGGCTTCGGATAGTGGCTCTCCATTCGTCGATTTTCCCCATAGTGGGAGGAAAATCGAGGAGCAACTGCGCACGTGCCAGGGCTTCTGCTGGCGTTTGTGGCAGCGAAACCTGCATGGATCGCGATGCGCTTCGACTTCTGGCCATGTCAGAAGGAGCTCTATCACGACCCCGCGGTCGCATGTATCTTCACCAGCGCCTCGGCGAGCGGGCAGGTCTTCTACCTCCTGGGAGTGGCGCTCGGGGCTCTTCCCGCGGCGACGCCCGGGGTCTTCAGCATGATTACGCCATTCGTCGCGCGCGGCTTGAGAGGAGCGCGCCGTCGGCGCCGGCGTGGGAGTCTTGGAGGTCCTCGCATCACCTTTGGGCGGGGTGGCAGCGATCTTGGAAGGCCCCGCACCACCCGCGGAGGGCCTGGCTCCGTCTTTGGATTTGGCAGCGTGCGGCCTGTTACCAGGCGCACGAACATCGCCGCCTCCCAAACTCCGGCTGCTGGGACGGTGTTGGTGTTCGCGAATGGCGCCCCGGGTCCTTTTTGCGACCGGTCCGCTGCTCGCCCGCGTCGGGACGGGATGTCCCGCTTCCGACGGGCCAACCGCTACCGTCGTCTTCTTCTTGGGCGCCATGACGATGAAGAAGCGTCGAACTAACTGCTAAAGCCGATTCTCACAACTGAGGCCCCCTACCTGGCGCGCCAAAGATGTCGGGGGGAACGACACCTATGGGATCACAAGAATCCCTACTACGGTTGCGGGGCGCGGGGTCGTGAGAAGAGCGGATCAAACAGATAGCACACGGTTCATTTATCCAGGTTCAGGCCACGGGGATGCGTAAAACCCTATTCCTACTTTGGTGGATTGTATATCTGTGTTCTTGAGCTAGCTATGGGGCGTGAGGAGCTCCAAAAAGCCGAATCCTCCTCCTGGTCGCCTCGGGCCTCCTTTTATAGGAAAGGGGTTGCCACAGTGACACATAGGAGGTGGAAAAGGGTACAGTGATGTGAGGTTATCCCTCGCAGTACATGACAAGGCGCATTTAATGCGTCTTGCCCAGGTGTCCTTGCTTTATCGGGGACGAGGGAGAGCCATGTCTCGTCCGTCGCTGCTCCCTCTCGTGTCGATACGCGCCCTGGCCAGCGGCGCCCGCGATGCCATGTAGACGGGCAGGCAGCTGAGGTGGTGCAGTGGTGGGTCTCCACGAAGATCTGCATGCCGCCACGCAGGTGCCTGCCCAGCTGGTTGGGTCGGCAGCTGCATGCGAACGGCGGTGGAGGTTTGACTGGCGTGGGCCTGATGGTGGCCCTACGGGTGTTCTTGGCAAGGGCCTTGCCGGGGCCCCGGCAAGGGCCTTGCCGTGGCGCCTGCTGTCATCCCCGGCAAGGCTCTTGCCGAGGGCCTTGTGGTCCTCCTTGGCTGGGATCCTGCCAAGGATCATCATCTTCTAAAGGGTGTATCTGATCTTGAATGTCTTCACAAAGATCTGCAAGCCACCACGGGGATGTCTCCTAAATCCTTGCCCCATGGGGGCAGTGGACTCAAGGGTGACTCACTCCGTAGGTGTGGGGCAAGCTGCCACGGAAAGGGTCTTGTCGGGTTTGCTAAAACCGCTTCCCGGCAAGGATCTTGCCGGGGGGATCCGTTTCGTCCCCTTTGATCTTTGTGGTCTTGGTCTTGGCGTCGTTCTGCTTCTCCTGAGCTTCGGCCTTACCTTGGCTCACCTCCCTTGCCTTCCTCAGTGTGGTGGTGCCCGTGGCTCAGACTGCCCGTGCACAGTTATAGGGGTACAAAAAACGTACCCCTCTTTTTGTACACCGACAAATATGTATCCAGATTAATACTTAGAGTCATCTGGATCAATGTCAAAACTTGCATCGACGTAACCCTTTACGACCCACCTTTTGTCACCTCCATTATCGAGAAACATATCCTTATTCCACTAAGGATAATTTTAACCGTTGTTCCGTGATCTACTCCTAGATCACTATTGTACTCCCTTGCCAAAATTAGTGTAGGGTATACAATAGATTTGGTACACAGCATGGCATACTTTATAGAACCTATGGCTGAGGCATAAGGAATGACTTTCATTCTCTTTCTATCTTCTGCCGTGGTCGGCCTTTGAGTCTTACTCAATTTCACACCTTGTAACATAGGCAAGAACTCTTTCTTTGACTGTTCCATTTTGAACTACTTCAAAATCTTGTCAAGGTATGTACTCATTGAAAAAACTTATCAAGTGTCTTGATCTATATCTATAGATTTTGATGCTCAATATGTAAGCAGCTTTACCGAGGTCTTTCTTTGAAAAACTCCTTTCAAACACTCCTTTATGCTTTGCAGAATAATTCTACATTATTTCCGATCAACAATATGTCATTCACATATACTTATCAGAAATGTTGTAATGCTCCCACTCACTTTTTTGTAAATACAGGTTTCACCGCACGTCTGTATAAAACTATATGCTTTGATCAATTTATCAAAGCGTATATTCCAACTCCGAGATGCTTGCACCATTCCATAGATGGATCGCTGGAGCTTGCATATTTTGTTAGCACCTATAGGATTGACAAAACCTTCTTGTTGCATCATATACAACTCTTCTTTAATAAATCCATTAACGAATGCAATTTTGTTTATCCATTTGCCAAATTTCATAAAATGCGACAATTGCTAACATGATTCGGACAGACTTAAGCATAGATACGAGTGAGAAACTCTCATCATAGTCAACACCTTGAACTGGTCGAAAACCTTTTTGCGACAATTCGAGCTTTGTAGATAGTAACACTACTATCAACGCCCATCTTCCTCTTGAAGATCCATTTAATCTTAACGGCTCACCAATCATCGGGCAAGTCAATCAAAGTCCATACTTTGTTCTCATACATGGATCCCATCTCAGATTTCATGGCCTCAAGCCATTTTGCGGAATCTGGGCTCATCATCGCTTCCTCATAGTTTGTAGGTTTGTCATGGTCTAGTAACATGACCTCCAGAATAGGATTACCGTACAACTCTGGTGCGGATCTTACTCTGGTTGACCTATGAGGTTCAGTAGTAACTTGATCTGAAGTTTCATGATCATCATCATTAACTTCCTCACTAATTGGTGTAGGTGTCACAGGAACCGATTTCTGTGATGAACTACTTTCCAATAAGGGAGCAGGTACAGTTACCTCATCAAGTTCTACTTTCCTCCCACTCACTTCTTTCGAGAGAAACTCCTTCTCTAGAAAGGATCCATTCTTAGCAACAAATATATTGCCTTTGGATATGTGATTAGAAGGTGTACCCAATAGTCTCCTTTGGGTATCCTATGAAGACGCGTTTCTCCGATTTGGGTTCGAGCTTATCAGGTTGAAACTTTTTCACATAAGCATCGCAACTCCAAACTTTAAGGAATAACAGATTAGGTTTCTTGCCAAACCACGGTTCATACGGTGTCACCTCAACGGATTTATATGGTGCCCTATTTAACGTGAATGCATTCGTCTCTAATGCATAATCCCAAAACGATAGCGGTTAATCAGTAAGAGACATCATAGATCGCACCATATCTAATAAAGTGTGGTTATGACATTCGGACACACCATTACACTGTGGTGTTCCAGGTGGCGTGAGCAGTGAAACTATTTCACATTGTTTTAACTGAAGGCCAAACTCGTAACTCAAATATTTTACCTCTGCGATCATATTGTAGAAACTTTTATTTTCTTGTTACGATGATTCTCCACTTCACTCTGAAATTCTTTGAACTTTTCAAATGTTTCAGACTTATTTTTAATCAAGTAGATATACCCATATCTGCTCAAATCATCTGTGAAGGTCAGAAAATAACGATACTTGCCATCAGCCTCAACACTCGTCGGATCACATACATCAGTATGTATTATTTCCAATAAGTCAGTTGCTCCCTCCATTGTTTCGGAGAACGAAGTCTTAGTCATCTTGCCCATGAGGCATGGTTCGCAAGCATCAAATGATTCATAATCAAGTGATTCGAAAAGCCCATTAGCATGGAGTTTCTTCAAGCGCTTTACACCAATATGATCTAAACGATAGTGCCACAAATAAGTTGCACTATCATTATTAACTTTGCATCTTTTGGCTTCAATATTATGAATATGTGTATCATTACGATCGAGATCCAACAAACTATTTTCGTTGGGTATATGACCATCAAAGGTTTTATTCATGTAAATAGAACAACAATTATTCTCTAACTTAAATGAATAACCGTATTGCAATAAACATGATCAAATCATATTCATGCTCAACGCAAATACCAAATAACACTTATTTAGGTTCAACACTAATCCAGAAAGTATAGGGAGTGTGCGATGATGATCATATCAATCTTGGAACTACTTCCAACACACATCATCACTTCACCCTTAACTAGTTTCAGTTCATTTTGCAACTCCTATTTCGAGTTACTACTTTTAGCAACTGAACTAGTATCAAATACTGAGGGGTTGCTACAAACACTAGTAAAGTACACATCAATAACATGTATATCAAATATACCTTTGTTCACTTTGCCATCCTTCTTATCCGCCAAATACTTGGGGCAGTTATGCTTCCAGTGACTAGTCCCTTTGCAGTAGAAGCACTTAGTCTCAGGCTTAGGTCCAGACTTGGGTTTCTTTACTTGAGTAGCAACTTGCTTGCCGTTCTTCTGGAAGTTCCCTTTTCTTCCCTTTGTCCCTTTACTTGAAACTAGTGGTCTTGTTAACCATCAACACTTGATGCTCTTTCTTGATTTATACCTTCGTTGATTTCAGCATCGCGAAGAGCTCGGGAATTACTTTCGTCATCCCTTGCATATTATAGTTCATCACGAAGTTCTAGTAACTTGGTGATAGTGACTAGAGAATTCTATCAATTACTATCTTATCTGAAAGATTAACTCCCATTTGATTCAAGCAATTGTAGTACCCAGACAATCTGAGCACAAGCTCACTGGTTGAGCTATTCTCCTCCATCTTGTTGGCAAAGTACTGTCAGAGGTCTCATACCTCTCAACACGGGCATGAGAATGAAATACCAATTTCAACTCCTGGAAGATCTCATATGCTCCGTGGCGTTCAAAACATCTTTGAAGCCCCGATTCTAAGCCATAAAGCATGGTGCACCAAACTATCGAGTAGTCAAGCTTGCCAAACGTTCAAAACATCTGCATTTGCTCCTGCAATCGGTCTGTCACCTAGCGGTGCATCAAGGACATAATTCTTTTGTGCAATAATGAGGATAATCCTTAGATCACAGATCCAATCCGCATCATTGCCACTAACATTTTTCAACATAGTTTTTCTATAGGAACATATCAAAATAAATGGGGAGCAACATCGCGAGCTATTGATCTCCAACATAGATATGCTAATACTACCAGGACTAAGTTCATGATAAATTAAAGTTCAATTAATCATATTACTTCAGAACACCCACTTAGATAGACATCCCTCTAATCATCTCAGTGATCACGTGATCCAAATCAACTAAACCATGTCCGATCATCACGTGAGATGGAGTAGTTTTCAATGGTGAACACCACTATGTTGATCATATCTATTATATGATTCACGCTCGACCTTTCGGTCTCAGTGTTCCGAGGCCATATCTGCATATGCTAGGCTCGTCAAGTTTAACCCGAGTATTCTGCGTGTGCAAAACTGGCTTGCACCCGTTGTAGATGGACGTAGAGCTTATCACACCCGATCATCACATGGTGTCTCAGCACGACGAACTTTGGCAATGGTCCATACTCAGGGAGAACACTTTTATCTTGAAATTTAGTGAGAGATCATCTTATAATGCTACCGTTAATCAAAGCAAAATAAGATGCATAAAAGATAAACATCACATGCAATCAAAATATGTGACATGATATGGCCATCATCATCTTGTGCCTTTGATCTCCATCTCCAAAGCATCGTCATGATTTCCATTGTCACCGGCATGACACCATGATCTCCATCATCTTGATCTATATCAATGTGTTGTGACATGGTCATCTCGCCAACTATTGTTATCGCATAGCGATAAAGTAAAGCAATTATTTGGCTCTTGCATCTTATGCAATAAAGAGACAACCATAAGGCTGCTGCCAGTTGCCGATAACTTCAACAAAACATGATCATCTTATACAACAACTTATATCTCATCACGTATTGACCATATCACATCACAACATGCCCTGCAAAAACAAGTTAGACGTCCTCTACTTTGTTATTGCAAGTTTTACATGGCTGCTACGGGCTGAGCAAGAACCGTTCTTACCTACGCATCAAAACCACAACGATAGTTCGTGAAGTTAGTGCTGTTTTAACCTTCTCAAGGACCGGGCGTAGCCACACTCGATTCAACTAAAGTTGGAGAAACTGACACCTATCAGCCACCTGTGTGCAAAGCATGTCGGTAGAACCAGTCTCGCATAAGAGTACGCGTAATGTCAGTCTGGGCCGCTTCATCCAACAATACCGCCGAACCAAAGTATGACATGTTGGTAAGCAGTATGACTTGTATCGCCCACAACTCACTTGTGTTCTACTCGTGCATATAACATCTACGCATAAACCTGGCTCGGATGCCACTGTTGGGGAACGTAGTAATTTCAAAATTTTCCTACGCACACATAGGATCATGGTGATGCATAGCAACGAGAGGGCAGGGTGTTGTCCACGTACCCTCGTAGACCGAAAGCGGAAGTGTTAGCACAATGCGGTTGATGCAGTCATACATCTTCACAATCTGACCGATCAAGTACCAAACATACAACACCTCCGAGTTCAACACACGTTCAACTCGATGACATCCCTCGAACTCCGATCCAGCCGAGCTTTGAGGGAGAGTTCCGTCAGCACGATGATGACCCACAAGTATAGGGGATCTATCGTAGTCCTTTCGATAAGTAAGAGTGTCAAACCCAATGAGGAGCAGAAGGAAATGATAAGCGGTTTCCAGCAAGGTATTCTCTACAAGTACTGAAATAAGTGGTAACATATAGTTTTGTTATAGGATAATTTGTAACGAGCAACAAGTAACAAACGTAAATAAGGTGCAGCAAGGTGGCCCAATCCTTTTTGTAGCAAAGGAAAAGCCTGGACAAACTCTTATATGATGTAAAGCGCTCCCGAGGACACATGGGAATATCATCAAGCTAGTTTTCATCATGTTCATATGATTCGCGTTCAGTACTTTGATAATTTGGTATGTGGGTGGACCGGTGCTTTGGTGCTGCCCTTACTTGGACAAGCATCCCACTTATGATTAACCTCTATTGCAAGCATCCGCAAATACAACAAAAGTATTAAGGTAAACCTAACCATAGCATGAAACATATGGATCCAAATCAGCCCCTTACGAAGCAATGCATAAACTAGGGTTTAAGCTTCTGGCACTCTAGCAACCCATCATCTACTTATTATTTCCCATTGCCTTCCTCTAGGCCCAAACAATGGTGAAGTGTCATGTAGTCGACGTTCACATAACACCACTAGAGGAGAGACAACATACATCTCATCAAAATATCGAACGAATACCAAATTCACATGACTACTAATAACAAGACTTCTCCCATGTCCTTAGGAACAAAAGTAACTACTCACAAAGCATAAACATGTTCATAATCAGAGGGGTATTAATGTGCATATAGGATCTGAACATATGATCTTCCACCAATTAAACCAACTAGCATCAACTACAAGGAGCAATTAACACTACTAGCAACCTACTAGCACCAAACTCGGACTTGGAGACAAGAATTGGATACAAGAGATGAACTAGGGTTTTGAGATGAGATGGTGCTGATGAAGATGTTGATGGAGATTGCCCTCTCCCGATGAGAGGAGCGTTGGTGATGACGATGGTGATGATTTCCACCTCCGGGAGGGAAGTTTCCCCAGCAGAACAACCCTGCCAGAACCCTAGATTGGTTCCGCCAAGGTTCCGCCTCGTGGCGGCGGAGTTTCGTCCGAGAAGATGGCTTATGATTTTTTTCCTATTGAAAGAGTCCATATAGCAGAAGATGGTCACAGGAGGGCCACTAGGGGGCCCACGAGGTAGGGAGGCGCGCCCAGGGGGGTAGGGCGCGCCCCCACCCTCATGGGCAGGGTGTGCCCCCCCTGGTGAAGTTCTTGCGCTCAATGTTTTTTATATATTTGGAAAACCTGATCCGTGAAGTTTCAGGACTTTTGGAGCTGTGCAGAATAGGTCTCTAATATTTGCTCCTTTTCCAGCCAGAATCCCAGTTGCCGGCATTCTCCCTCTTTATGTAAACCTTGTAAAATAAGAGAGAATAGGCATAAGTATTGTGACATAATGTGTAATAACATCCCATAATGCAATAAATATTGATATAAAAGCATGATGCAAAATGGACGTATCAACTCCCCCAAGCTTAAACCTTGCTTGTCCTCAAGCGAAAAGCCAAAATCGAAAAATATGTCCACATGTTTAGAGAGGAAGGTGTCGATAAAAATAAAATACGGACATGAGGGCATCATGATCATTCTTATAACAGCAACTTATATAATTCTTGTCATATGATATCTTATGCCAGAGTAATAATTCAATCACAATATCAAGTATGACTTGTAAACTTCATTGAAACTGACAAACTATAATCTCAGTCATTGAAGCAATTGCAATTTATTATAACATAGGAAAGAGTCAATGTATAAGAGCTTTTCAGCAAGTCCACATACTCAACTATCATATAGTCTTTCACAATTGCTGACACTCACACAACACTTATGGGTATGGAGTTTTAATTTGACACTAAGAAAGATTGGGGCTTATAGCTTATAGTTTTGCCTCCCAACGTTTTACCTCAAGGGTAATGTCAACAGTAATAGTTCATGAAAACCTACATCCAATTAGCCATATATACCGGGATCTTTCCAACATATTGTGCTTGCCAAAGGATAAAATGTAAAAATGAAGGGTGAGGATCACCATGACTCTTATGTAATGTAGGAGATAAAAGTGAAAGATAGGCCCTTCGCAGAGGGAAGCAGAGGTTGTCATGCACTTTTATGGTTGGATGCACAAAATCCTAATGTGAAAGAACATCACTTTATATTGCCACTTGTGATATGGACCTTTATTATGCAGTTTGTCGCTTTTATTACTTCCATATCACACGATTGTATAAAGATTATTTCTACCACACCAATCAATCATACATATTTAGAGAGCAATTTTTATTGCTTGCACCGATGACAACTTACTTGATGGATCTTACTCAATCCATAGGTAGATATGGTGGACTCTCATGGCAAAACTGGTTTAAGGGTATTTGGAAGCACAAGTAGTATCTCTACTTGGTGAAATGAATTTGGCTAGCATGAGGGAGAAAGGCAAGCTCAACATGTTGGAGGATCCAAGACAATATAATTTATCTCAGACGTAAGAAAACATAACCCATTATGTTGTCTCCCTTGTCCAATGTCAACTCTTTAGCATGTCATATTTTAATGAGTGCTCACAATCATAAAATATGTCGAAGATAGTATATTATGTGTGAAGACCTCTCTTTCTTTATTACTTCCTATTAATTGCAACGATGACCAAAACTATGTTTGTCAACCCTCAATAACTTTTATTCATCATACTCTTTCTGTGTGAGCTCATTACTCTCCATAAGAGTCACATGATCTCTTTGTTTCTTTTTATTTATTTCTCTTTTACTTTATTCACTTATGATCATGGCAAAATAATCAAGCCCTTGACTCAATACTAATCTTTATTATATAGCTCAAGGACTCGATTACATAGAAGGATAATAAGGCAAAACTCACAACTAGATCATACTAAGAACTTTTATTCTACTAGATCAAAATATTACCAAAAGGATCGAACTAAGAAAAATGGTAAAGATAAAAGTGATGGTGATACGATACCGGGGCACTCCCACAAGCTTGGCGGTTGCCAAGTGGAGTGCCCATACCAGATACTCAATTCTTCTCTGTTGGTGGAGATGGTGGTGATTTTGTTGATGGCGTAGGCTTCTTCCTTAATTTGCGTTTGAGGACAAAATTTTGGTCCCTTAGGTCCTCGATCTCCTATTCTAGGCTCAATATCTTTTTGCATAGTTCCTGCTTGTTCTGCTGCAAGAGGCGAAAAGGGATAAACTCGATCTTAGGTTTGTTTACTCTATCCGGGAGACTTGACTTTTTGAACTCCACATGCATGTCCCCAGGTTGAGGTAGTGGGACTTCATCTTCATCTGAGCTCGTCTCCTCCTTTCCCTTGGGTTCATAGTCCTCTTCTTCTTCCGTAGTCCAACTGCAATGATCCACATCCCCATAGATCTTAGGATCTACAAGGTAATCAGCCACGTAGCTTTCTCCTTCCGAATCCTGGGACGACATGTTGCGCTGTCTGCAGAAGGACAGCTCAAAACAAAGACAAGGGCTTTTTGCGTGATACGGGAGTCAAAACCCCCGGGAGGTTATATAATGAATTTTTACCGACCAAAATACGTGTCCTATAAGAAAATGGAGTCTGGAGAGCACACGAAGTGCCCACGAGGTAGGGGGGTAGGGCGCGCCCTCCACCCTCATGGGGCCCTCGTGTCCTTTCCGGACTGCTGCTTATTTTTCTATTTTTCTAAATATTCCAAAACGGAGAAATATTGCCTTAAAACTGTTTTGGAGTTGGTTTACTTACCATACCACATACCTATTCCTTTTTGGAGTCTGAAACATTCCGGAAAGTGTCCTTTATGTATCCCTCTGGGGTTATGGTTTCAATAACATTGGTTTCAACATTTATGGGATTACCTGAGATATAATGTTTGATTCTTTGACCATTTACCACCTTCGGATTTGTGCCTTCGAAGTTGTTGATTTTTATGGCACCGGAATGGTAGACCTCCTCAATAACGTAGGGACCTTCCCATTTAGAGAGAAGTTTTCCTGCAAAAAATCTTAAACGAGAGTTTTATAGCAATACATAATCACCTACATTAAACTCACACTTTTGTATTCTTTTATCATGCCACCTTTTAAGATTTTCTTTAAACAACTTGGCATTTTCGTAGGCTTGGGTTCTCCATTCATCAAGTGAGTTAATATCAAATAACCTCTTCTCACCTGCAAGTTTAAAATCATAATTTATTTCTTTAATAGCCCAATAAGCCTTGTGTTCTAGTTCGAGAGGTAAGTGACATGCCTTTCCATAGACCATTTTATACGGAGACATACCCATAGGATTTCTATATGCAGTTCTATAGGCCCATAATGCATCATCAAGTTTCTTAGACCAATTCTTTCTGGACCTATTGACAGTCTTTTGCAAAATTAATTTGAGTTCTCTATTACTCAATTCTACTTGACCACTAGACTGAGGATGATAAGGAGATGCAATTCTATGATTAACATCATATTTAGCAAGCATTTTACAGAAAGCACCATGAATAAAATGTGAACCACCATCAGTCATTAAATATCTAGGGACTCCAAACCTTGGAAAGATAACTTCTTTAAGCATTTTAATTGAAGTGTTATGATCAACACTACTAGTTGGAATAGCTTCTACCCACTTAGTAACGTAATCAACAACAACTAAAATATGTGTATAGCCATTAGAGGAAGGGGAAGGTCCCATATAGTCAAAGCCCCAAACATCAAATGGTTCAATAACAAGTGAATAATTCATAGGCATTTCCTGACGTCTACTAATATTACCAATTCTTTGACATTCATCACAAGATAATACAAACTTACGGGCATCCTTGAAGAGAGTAGGCCAATAAAAACCAGATTGTAGTACCTTATGTGCAGTTCTATCTCCAGCATGGTGCCCTCCATAAGCTTCGGAGTGACACTTGCATAGGATCTGTTCCTGTTCATGCTCAGGTACACAACATCTAATAGCACCATCTACTCCTTCTTTATAAATATGTGGGTCATCCCAAAAGTAATGCCTCAAAACATAGAAGAACTTTTTCTTTTGCTGGTATGTGAAACTAGGTGGTATAAACTTAGCAACAATGTAATTAGCATAATTAGCATACCATGGAGCAGTATGAGAAGCATTTATGACATTTAATTGCTCATCAGGAAAGCTATCATCAATAGGTAGTGGGTCATCAAGCACATTTTCTAACCTAGACAAGTTGTCTGCAACGGGGTTCTCAGCTCCTTTTCTATCAACAATATGTAAATCAAATTCTTGAAGCAAGAGAACCCATCTAATAAGTCTAGGTTTAGCATCTTTCTTTTCCATAAGATATTTAATAGCAGCACGATCAGTGTGAATAGTTACTTTAGAATCTACAATATAATGTCTAAACTTATCACAAGCAAATACAACTGCTAAGAATTATTTTTCAGTACTAGCATAATTTCTTTGAGCATTGTCAAGGGTTTTATTAGTATATTGAATAACATTTTGTTTCTTATCAACTCTTTCTCCTAGAACAACACCTACAGCATAATCACTAGCATCACACATAATTTCAAAGGGTAAATTCCAATTAGGTGGCTGAACAATAGGTGCAGAGATCAATGCTTTCTTAAGTATTTCAAATGCTTCTACACAATCATCATCAAAGACAAATGGTAGATCTTTTTGTAATAAATTAGTCAGGGGCTGAGAAATTTTCGAGGTCCTTAATGAACCTACTATAAAACCCGACATGACCAAGGAAACTTCTTATACCTTTGATCTCCTTGGGACATGGCATCTTTTCAATAGCATCAACCTTGGCTTTATCAACTTCAATACCTCTTTCAGAAACTTTATGCCCCAAGACAATACCTTCATTAACCATAAAGTGGCACTTTTCCCAATTCAGGACAAGATTAGTTTCTTCACATCTCTGTAAAACTCGATCAAGGTTGCTCAAGCAATCATCAAAAGAAGATCCATAGACGGAAAAGTCATCAATGAAAACCTCACAAATCTTTTCAGAAAAGTCAGAGAATATAGCCATCATGCATCTTTGAAAGGTAGCAGGTGCATTACATAAACCAAAAGGCATACGTCTATAAGCAAAAGTACCAAAAGGGCATGTAAAAGTAGTCTTTGATTGATCTTTGGCTGACACAGGTATTTGAGAGAAACCAGAATAACCATCTAGAAATCAAAAATGCATATGTTTGGATAATCTTTCTAGCATTTGATCGATAAAAGGTAAGGGGTAATGAGCTTTTTTAGTAGCCTTATTTAATTTGTAGAAATCAATTACCATCCTATAACCAGTAATAATTCTTTGAGGGGTCAATTCATCTTTATCATTAGGAACAACAGTAATACCTCCCTTCTTAGGGACACAATGGACAGGACTTACCCACTTACTATCAGCAACGGGATAAATTATACTTGCCTCAAGGAGCTTTAGTATCTCCTTTCCTACCACTTCTTTCATTTTAGGATTCAGACGACGTTCATGATCACGAACTGGTTTAGCATCTTCTTCCAAATTAATTTTATGTTGACATAGAGTGGTACTAATGCCCTTAAGATCATCAAGAGTATACCCAATAGCAGCACGGTGCTTCTTCAGAATTTTCAATAATTTATCTTCTTCATGTTCTGAAAGGTTAGCACTAATAATAACAGGGTATATCTTTTTATCATCAAGATAAGAATATTTAAGAGTATCCGGTAACGGTTTAAGCTCAAACACGGGATCACCCTTCGGTGGAGGAGGATCTCCTAGGATTTCAACAATTAAATTATGTTTGAGAATAGGTTCCTGTTTAAAGAATACTTCATCTAATTCCCTTCTTTCATTCGTAAACATATCATTTTCATGGTCTAGTAAATATTGTTCTAAAGGATCATTAGGAGGTACGGAAATAGAGGCAAGACCAATAATTTCATATTTACTAGGTAATTCTTCTTCACAATGTTGTCTACTAAATTTCAAAAAATTAAATTCATGAGTCATATCATCTAAACCGACAGTAACAACATCTCCTTTTCAATCTATGGTAGCATTAACAGTATTTAAGAAGGGTCAACCAAATATAATGGGACAAAAGCTATCTTGTGGGGAACCAAGAACAAGAAAATCAATAGGATATTTAGTTTTCCCACACAAGACTTCAACATCTCTAACAATTCCCATTGGTGAAATAGTATCTCTATTAGCAAGTTTAATTGTGACATCAATATTTTCTAACTCAACAGGTGCAATGTCATGCATAATTTCTTTGTATAAGTCAATAGGTATTGCACTAGCACTAGCACCCATATCACATAAGCCATGATAACAATGATCTCCTATTTTAATAGAAATAACAGGCATGACTATGATAGGTCTAGGTTTATCTGTATCACGGGGTTTAGCAATTCTAGCAGTTTCATCACAGAAATAAATAACATGCCCATCTATATTATCAGACAAGAGATCTTTAAAAATAGCAATATTAGGTTCAACTTTAACTTGCTCAGGAGGTGTATATGTTTTAATATTGCTTTTGCGAACCATAGTTGAAGCTTTAGCATGATCCTTTATCCTAATAGGGAAAGGTGGTTTCTCAACATAAGAAGTAGGAACAAAAGGATCATTATAAGTAATAGTCTTTTCTTGAACTTTAATTGGTGCAGCTACTTTTAATTCTATGTGAGGATGATATTTAAACCACTTCTCCTTGGGGAGATCAACATAAGCAGCAAAAGATTCACAGAAAGAAGCTACTATCTCAGAGTCAAGTCCATAATTAGTGCTAAATTTACGAAAAATATCGGTATCCATAAAAGATTTAACACAATCAAAACTAGGTGTCATACCTGACTCCTTACCATTGTCAAGGTCCCAATCTTCAGAGTTGCGTTTAATTCTTTCCAATAAATCCCATTTTAATTCAATAGTCTTCATCATAAAAGAGCTAGCACAAGAAGTATCAAGCATGGTGCGATTGTTATTAGAAAGCCGAGCATAAAGATTTTTGAATAATCATTTCTCTTTAGAGCTCATGATTGGGGCATGAATATAACATTGATTTAAGCCTCCCCCAAGCTTGAGCGATGCTTTCTCCTTCGCGAGGCCAAAAATTATATATATAATTGCGATCACGATGAACAAGATGCATAGGATAAAACTTTTGATGAAATTCCAATTTCAATCGTTTGTAGTTCCAAGACTCCATATCATCACATAGCCTATACCATGTCGATGCATCTCCCCTCAAAGATAAAGGGAAGACCTTCTTCTTACCAACATCTCCGGGTACACCTACAAGCTTAAATAATCCACAAACTTCATCCACGTATATTAGATGTTCATCAGGATGTTTTGTTCCATCTCCTAAAAAAGGATTAGTTAGCAGTTTTTCTACCATACCCAAAGGAATTTCAAAGCAAGAATTTTCATTTTCAGTAGGTTCAGTAGGTTGAGGAGCAACTCTTTGCTCTACTGGTCGGGGTGAAGATACCCCGAACAAGCCCCTCAGAGGATTACTTTCCTTACTAACAAGTGACAGTAAATTTCAGCACACTATATAAATTTTTCCTTACCAAATTCCACCTACCAAAGGCGCTTCACTCCCCGGCAACGGTGCCAGAAAAGAGTCTTGATGACCCACAATTATAGGGGATCTATCATATTCCTTTCGATAAGTAAGAGTGTCGAACCCAACGAGGAGCGGAAGGAAATGATAAGCGGTTTCCAGCAAGGTATTCTCTGCAAGTACTGAAATAAGTGGTAACAGATAGTTTTGTGATAGGATAATTTGTAACGAGCAACAAGAAACAAAATTAAATAAGGTGCAGCAAGGTGGCCCCATCCTTTTTGTAGAAAAGGACAAGCCTGGACAAACTCTTATATGATGTAAAGCGCTCCTGAGGACACATGGGAATATCGTCAAGCTAGTTTTCATCACGTTCATATGATTCGCGTTCGGTACTTTGATAATTTGGTATGTGGGTGGACCGGGGCTTTGGTGCTGCCCTTACTTGGACAAGCATCCCACTTATGATTAACCTCTATTGCAAGTATCTGCAAATACAACAAAAGTATTAAGGTAAACCTAACCATAGCATGAAACATATGGATCCAAATCAGCCCCTTACGAAGCAACGCATAAACTAGGGTTTAAGCTTCTGTCACTCTAGCAACCCATCATCTACTTATTATTTCCCAATGCCTTCCTCTAGGCCCAAACAATGGTGAAGTGTCATGTACTCGACGTTCACATAACACCACTAGAGGAGAGACAACATACATCTCATCAAAATATCGAACGAATACCAAATTCACATGACTACTAATAGCAAGACTTCTCCCATGTCCTCAGGAACAAAAGTAACTACTCACAAAGCATAAACATGTTCATAATCAGAGGGGTATTAATGTGCATATAGGATCTGAACATATGATCTTCCACCAATTAAACCAACTAGCATCAACTACAAGGAGCAATTAACACTACTAGCAACCTACTAGCACCAATACCGGACTTGGAGACAAGAATTGGATAGAAGAGATGAACTAGGTTTTTGAGATGAGATAGTGCCAATGAATATGTTGATGGAGATTGCCCTCTCCCGATGAGAGGAGCATTGGTGATGACGATGGCGATGATATCCCCCTCCGGGAGGGAAGTTTCCCCGGCAGAACAGCCCCGCCAGAACCCTAGATTGGTTCCGCCAAGGTTCCGCCTCGTGGCGGCGGAGTTTCCTCCAAGAAGATGGCTTATGTTTTTTTCCCATCGAAACAGTCCATATAGTAGAAGATGGTCACAGGAGGGCCACCAGGGGGCCCACGAGGTAGGGGGGCGCGCCCAGGGGGGTATGGCGCGCCCCCACCCTCGTGGGCAGGGTGTGCCCCCCTGGTGAAGTTCTTGCACTCAATGTTTTTTTATATATTTGGAAAACCTCATCCGTGAAGTTTCAGGACTTTTGGAGCTGTGCAGAATAGGTCTCTAATATTTGCTCCTTTTCCAGCCAGAATCCCAGCTGCCGACATTCTCCCTCTTTATGTAAACCTTGTAAAATAAGAGAGAATAAGCATAAGTATTGTGACATAATGTGTAATAACAGCCCATAATGCAATATATATTGATATTAAAGCATGATGCAAAATGGACGTATCACACGACGGCGTGGTGACGATGATGATGTTCTACCGACGCAGGGCTTCGCCTAAGCACCACTACGATATTATCGAGGTGGATTATGGTGGAGGGGGGTACCGCACACGGCTAAGAGATCCAAGGGATCAATTGTTGTGTCTCCAAGGGGTGCCTCCCTCCCCATATATACAGGAGTGGAGGAGGGGGAGTAGGCCGGCCACCCTAGGCGCGCCCCATGAGGAGTCCTACTCCCATCGGGAGTAGGACTCCCCCCTTCCATGTGGGAGTAGGAGAGGAGAGGGAAGGAGAGAGGGGGGAAAGGAAAGGGGGGGCACCGCCCCCCTCCTTGTCCAATTTGGACTGGGGGGAGGGGCGCGTGGCTGCCCCTTGGCCGCCCCTCCTCTTCTCCACTAGGGCCCAATAGGCCCATTAGTCTCCCCGGGGGGTTCTGGTAACCCCCGAGTACTCCAGTATATGCCTGATACTCCCCGAAACCATTCCGATGTTCGAACATAGTCGTCCAATATATCAATCTTTATGTCTCGACCATTTCAAGACTCCTCGTCATATCCGTGATCACATCCGGGACTCCGAACAACCTTCGGTACATCAAAACACATAAACTCGTAATATAACCATCATCGAACTTTAAGCGTGTGGACCCTATGGGTTCGAGAACTATGTAGACATGACCGAGACACGTCTCCGGTCAATAACCAATAGTGGAACTTGGATGCTCAAATTTGCTCCCACATATTCTATGAAGATCTTTATCGGTCAAACCGCATAACAACATACGCTGTTCCCTTTGTCATCGGTATGTTACTTGCCCGAGATTCGATCGTCGGTATCTCAATACCTAGTTCAATCTCATTACCGGCAAGTCTCTTTACTCATTCCGTAATACATCATCCTGCAACTAACTCATTAGTTTCAATGCTTGCAAGGCTTATAGTGATGTGCATTACCGAGTGGGCCCAGAGATACCTCTCCGACAATCAAAGTGACAAATCGTAATCTCGAAATACGCCAACCCAACAAGTACCTTCGGAGACACCTGTAGAGCACCTTTATAATGACCCAGTTATGTTGTGATGTTTGGTAGCACACAAAGTGTTCCTCCGATAAACGGGAGTTGCATAATCTCATAGTCATAGGAACATGTATAAGTCATGAAGAAAGCAATAGCAACATACTAACCGATCAAGTCCTAAGCTAACGGAATGGGTCAAGTCAATCACATCATTCTCCTAATGATGTGATCCCGTTTATCAAATGACAACTCATGTCTATGGTTAGGAAACATAACCATCCTTGATCAACAAGCTAGTCAAGTAGAGGCATACTAGTGACACTCTGTTTGTCTATGTATTCACACATGTATCATGTTTCTGGTTAATAAAATTCTAGCATGAATAATAAACATTTATCATGAAATATGGAAATAAATAATAATTTTATTATTGCCTCTAGGGCATATTTCCTTCAGGGCAAAGTTGCTACCTTGCTTCTCTTAGCTATGATGTGTGTGCGTGGGATGAGGGCTGAACCCTTTGCATGGGTGAGCCCTAGGGTGTTTTATAGGTAAACCCCCAGGGGTACAATGGTAATACGGCTAGGTGTGGGACCCAGACATCAGAGTCTAGGGTCGCTGGGTTCTTCGCCGGCTCCTGGGACCCGCTTTTGGAGGGCCCCACCAGCTGCCGAGAATCTGACCGACAGGTAGGGCCCGTCGCCTGCGGGCCATGCTAATTGACTTTTGCTGTAGCTTTGTACTTGATGATGGAGGCCACGTCAGGAGTTGTATGGCGACAGTCCCGCTGTCAGGTGGGTTGGTGGCTGCTTGGTCAGGCACACTGTAGCCACACTCCGTCTCGTCGAAGTAGGTGAGTGCGAACTTCGAGGGGAGGGGAGGGCCGCCTACTGGAGGCCGGCCCGCCCTTGAAGCCGCCTTCCAGGAATGCACCATTGATAACCCACAAGTATAGGGGATCGCAACAGTTTTCGAGGGTAGAGTATTCAACCCAAATTTATTGATTCGACACAAGGGGAGCCAAAGAATATTCTCAAGTATTAGCAGCTGAGTTGTCAATTCAACCACACCTGGAAACTTAATATCTGCAACAAAGTATTTTGTAGCAAAGTAATATGATAGTAGTGGTAACGGTAGCAAAAGGTAATGATAGCAAGAGTAATTTTTTTGGTATTTTGTAGTGATGATAGCAATAGCAACGGGAAAGTAAATAAGCGAAGAACAATATATGGAAGGCCAGTAGTGCGCCATTAGTATGCCTAGAGGTGCGCCATTACTATCTGACTTAGTAATGGCGCACCACATAGAAGTGCGCCATTAGTAATAATTTTTTTTCAAATTTTTTTTTAAAAAATTCAATTTTTTTTATTTTTTGTCTTAATCTCGGGTCACTATGGCTTATTGGTCAATGCTATTAGGTCAAATCGCCCTCTATGGTCAAACTTCCCGGAAGGTCACCCATCCTCACATTACTCCAACCCAAGCACGCTTAACTTCATAGTTCTATCCAACCCTAGCATCACCTCACTTCACATGCACTTGTTGATATATCTATCATATCAATCCTATTAAACCTTACTGATGTCTAGGACTTTGTTCATGTTCATGAGTATGATGAAATTTTGAAAAAATATTTCAAACTTCCCGGTCATATTACGTATCCTATTTTTAAAAATAATACAAATTTTTTTTTCGAAACCATTTTTTTTTTCTGTTACTAGTGGCGCACCTAGCATACGGTGCGCCACTAGTAAGTTTGAAATTTTTTGAATTTTTTTCCCTCCGGATCTTAAAAGCCCCATAACTTTTTTTCATAGGCACTTTTCGAGTAGATGATTTTTCATATAAAAAACTTTTTAATCCGAGTTCATATGCAAAAGTTATGCCCATTTTACAAATTTCAGAGAGATTTTGCAAATAAAGTCGAAATTCATATTTGGTAATTTTCCCAACAACTAGACCACATATCACATAGGAAACTTATTTTCTTTTATTTTTTGGACATTTCCATCATTTTCTTTTATTTTTTTAAACTGAAAAGGCGGTCCACGGGGGGGGGGGGGGGGGGGTGTGCATTCGGTACGTTAGTAATGGCGCACCGTGGGGGTGGTGCGCCATTACTAGTTTAAACTAGTAATGGCGCACCACACCCACGGTGCACCATTACTAGTTTTGAAAAACAAATTCTGATTTTTTTTTAAAAACTTAGTAATGGCGCACCAGTTGACAGTGCGCCATTACTAGTTTTAACTAGTAATGGCGCACTGTCCACTGGTGCGCCATTACTAGTTTTGAAAAAATAAATAAAAAAAATTGGAAAAAAATTTGAAAATAATTTACTAATGGCGCACCGTGGATGTGGTGCGCCATTACTAGTTTAACTAGTAATGGCGCACCACTCCCACGGTGCGCCATTACTAGTTTTGAAAAAAAAAGAAAAAAAATTGTTACTAATGGCGCACCGTGGATGTGGTGCGCCATTAGTATTTGGACACTAATGGCGCACCAACACATGGTGCGCCATTATTATATACTAATGGCGCACCACATGTCTGGTGCGCCATTAGTGTCATTTCCATCTATAGCCCTTTTCCTAGTAGTGTCACTTCGGGGTTAACGGATCATAACACATAATAGGTGACTATGCACTTGCAAGATAGGATCAAGAACTCTCATATATTGATGAAAACATAATAGGTTCAGATCTGAAATCATGGCACTCGGGCCCTAGTGACAAGCATTGAGCATAGCAAATTCATAGCAACATCAATCTCAGAACATAGTGGATACTAGGGATCAAACCCTAACAAAACTAACTCGATTACACGATAGATCCCATCCAACCCATCACCGTCCAACAAGCCTACGATGGAATTACTCACGCACGGCGGTGAGCATCATGAAATTGGTGATGCAGGATGGTTGATGATGATGATGGCAACGGATTCCCCTCTCCGGGGCCCCGAACGGACTCCAAATCAGCCCTCCCGAGAGGTTTTAGGGCTTGGCGGCGGCTCCGTATTGTAAAATGCGATGAATCCTCCTCTCTGATTTTTTTTCTCTTCGAAAGCAAATATATAGAGTTGGAGTTGAGGTCGGAGGAGCTCCAGGGGGCCCACGAGGTAGGGGGCACGCCCTAGTGGGGCGGGGGGGGGGGGCGTGCCCCCCACCCTCCTGAGAAGGGTGTGGGCCCCCTGGTCTTCATCTTTGGCAAGGATTTTTTTATTATTTATTGTAAGATATCCCGTGGAGTTTCAGGTCATTCCGAGAACTTTTGTTTTCTGCACATAAAACAACATCATGGCAATTCTGCTGAAAACAACGTCAGTCCGGGTTAGTTCCATTCAAATCATACAAGTTAGAGTCCAAAACAAGGGCAAAAGTGTTTGGAAAAGTAGATATGTTGGATACGTATCAACTCCCCCAAGCTTAAACCCTTGATTGTCCTCAAGCAATACAGTTGACAAGCTAAAAGAAATAAAGAAAAACTTTTACAAACTCTGTTTGCTCTTGTTGTTGTAAATATGTCAAGCTAGCATTCAAGTTTTCAGCAAAGATTATAACTAACCACATTTGCAATAGTTCTCAGGTCTCATGATTACTCATATCAATAACATAATCAACTAGCAAGCCATGATAATAAATCTCGGATGACAACACTTTCTCAAACAATCATAATATGATATAACAAGATGGTATCTCGCTAGCCATAAATGCAGAGAAACTTTAAAGATCAAGGACTGACTAGACATTGTAATTCATGGTAAAAGAGATCCAATCATAGTCACACCCAATATAAATTAATAGTAATGAATGCAGATGACAGTTGCGCTCTCCATCTAGTGCTTTTTAATTAGAGGGTGATGACTCAACATAAAAGTAAATACATAGGCCCTTCGCAGAGGGAAGCAGGGATTTGTAGAGGTGCTAGAGATCGGTTTTAAAATAGTGGTGAATAACATTTTGAATGGTATACTTTCATTGTCAACATAACAACCGAGAGGTGGCGATATCTTCCACGCTACACACATTATAGGCGGTTCCCAAACAGAATGGTAAAGATTATACTCCCCCTCCACCAACAAACATCAATCCATGGCTTGCTCGAAACAATGAGTGCCTCCAACATACATCAGGTCCCAGGGGGAGTTTTATTTGCAATTATTTTGATTTAGTTTGCATAAAGCATGGGACTGGGCATCCCGGTGACCAGCCCTTTATCTCGTGACTGAGGAGCAGAGTCCACTCCTCTTGAGAATAACCCGCCTAACATGGAAGATACAGACAGCCCTAGTTGATACATGAGCTATTCGAGCATACAAAACATGATGATTATTTGAAGGTTTAGAGTTTGGCACATACAAATTTACTTGGAACGGCAGGTAGATACCGCATATAGGAAGGTATAGTGGACTCATGTGGAATAACTTTGGGGTTTAAGGAGTTTGGATGCACAAGCAGTATTCCCACTTAGTACAGGTGAAGGCTAGCAAAAGACTGGGAAGCGACCAACTAGAGAGCAACAACGGCCATGTACATGCATTAAAAGTAATAAACATTGGATGCAAGCATGAGTAGGATATAGTCAACCATGAACATAAATATCGTGAAGGCTATGTTGATTTGTTTCAACTACATGCGTGAACATGTGCCAAGTCAAGTCACTTAAATCATTCAGAGGAGGATACCACCCTATCATACCACATCATAACCATTTTAATAGCATGTTGGCACACAAGGTAAACCATTATAACTCATAGCTAATCAAGCATGGCATAGGCAACTATGATCTCTAATTGTCATTGCAAACATGTTTATTCATAACAAGCTGAATCAAGAACGATGAACTCATCATATTTACAAAAACAAAAGAGGTCGAGTTCATACCCGCTTTTCTCATCCCAGTCAGTCCATCATATATCATCATAATTGCCTTTCATTTGCACGACCGAACGATGTGAATAATAATAAGAGTTCACATGCATTGGACTAAGCTGGAATCTGCGAGCATTCAATAAACAGGAGAAGACAAGGCAATATGGGCTCTTTTGTCTGAAAATAATAGTGCATATAAGGGCCATTTCAACAGTTTAATCAAGGCCTTCTCCTAATGACCCCCAAAGAAAATAAAAGAAATAAAACTATTTACACGAGAAAGCTCCCAACAAGCAAAAGAAGAACATGAAATATTTTTTGGTTTTCTTTTTAATTACTACTACAACATGGAAAGTAAATTGATTAAAAACTACAACTAATTTTTTTTGTTTTTTCTTAAGGTTTATCAAACACACAAGAAGAAAGCGTAAAAGAAAATAAACTAGCATCACTACTAGAATCAGCTACTTTGCCATCTGCCAGCTCTTTGCCGTCAGCTAGCGGACGGCAAAGAAGCTCTTTGCCATCAGCTACCTGAAAGCAGAGGGCAAAGAACAGGCTGATGGCAAAGAAAGCCTTTGCCATCAGCTTGTTCTTTGCTGTCTGCTAGCTGACGGCAAAGAATCTTTGCCGTCCGCTAGCGGACGGCAAAGAGGGAGGGGGGCCCCACTGAGGAGCTGGTTAAAAAAATACTTAACGGCCCCCCTCTTTGCCGTCCGCTAGCGGACGGCAAAGGTGGCGGACGGCAAAGATTAAACGTATCTAACGGCCGGCGCGCCCCACCCCCCTCTCTCTCTGTTTCCCTCCCACACACGCGCGCCGCCGCCCCCACCACTCTCCGCCGCCCGGTCGCACCACCGCCCCACCGCCCCACTGCCCCCCCGCCCCGTCGCCCCACCGCCCCGTCGCCCCGGCCCCCCGCCCCGTCTCGGTGCCGCCGCGCCCAGGCCCCCCGGCGACCCGGCCCCCCCGCGCCCCACCGCCCAGGGCGCCATCGCTCCACCAGTCGCCCGCCCCATCGCCCCGGCCCCCCGCCCCGTCTCGGCGCCACCGCGCCCAGGCCCTTCGGCGACCCGGCCCCCCCGCGCCCCACCGCCCCGGGCGCCGTCGCTCCACCGGCCGCCCGCCCCATCGCCCCCGCCGCGGCCCAGCCCCCCGGTGCCCCGGCCCCCCCGCGCCCCACCGCCCTGGGACCGGCGCCGCCGCCCCAGGCCGCCCTGCCCCCCTCCTCCACCGGCCACCTCCTCCACTGGCCCAGGTGAGCTCTACCTCTCCTTTTTTTCTGTTTTTTTAGTTTTAGGTTTATGTTTAGTTTAGATTTAGTTTTAGTTTTAGTTTTAGGTTTAGTTTTAGTTTTAGGTTTAGTTTTAGTTTAGTTTTAGGTTTAGATTTAGTTTTTTCCTTTTTTTTCTGTTTTTTTAGTTTTAGGTTTATGTTTAGATTAGATTTAGGTTTAGTTTTAGGTTTAGTTCAGTTTTAGGAAAGAAAAAGAAGAAGAAGAAAAAACAGGAGAGGAGGAGAAGAAGAAGAGGAAAAAGGAAAGGAAGAAGAAGAAGAGGAGGAGGAGAAGAAAAAAGAAGAAGAGGAAGAAGAAGAAGAAAAAAACAGGAGAGGAGGAGAAGAAGAAGAGGAAAAAGGGAAGGAAGAAGAAGAGGAGGAGGAGGAGAAGAAAAAAGAAGAAGAGGAAGAAGAAGAAGAAAAAAATAGGAGAGGAGGAGAAGAAGAAGAGGAAAAAGGAAAGGAGGAAGAAGAAGAAGAAGAAGAAGGAAAAAAAGGAAGAAAAGGAAGAAAAGGAAGAAGAGGAAGAAGAAGAAAAGGAAAAAAGACCCCGACCCGGCACTCCAACATGACACCCCGACCCCGAGACCCCGACCCCGACACCCCGACCCCGACCCCGACCCTGACCCCGACCCCGACCCCGACCCCGACCCCGACACCCCGACCCGACACCCCGACCCCGACACCCCGACCCCGACCCCGACACCCTAACCCCCCGAGCCTGACCAGACACCCCGACCCCGAGCCTGACCCGACACCCTGACCCCAACACCACACCCCAACCCCGAAACAACACCCCGACACCGACACGGCACTACCCCGACATCGACACGACACCCCGACCCCCCGACCCCGAAACAGCACCCCGACCCCGACACGGCACCCCGACACCGACAGGACACCCCGACCACCGACACCTCCCGAAAAGGTGTTCTTTGGCCTTCCAGAGGCCGACGGGGTCATATATTTGTGAATTATTAGTTAGGTCATATATTTTTCGATTTTGTTATGAAAAACATCATATATAATTGTGTTGATCATGTAGTTTTAAATGTGCAGTTGTTTCATCACTTCGAGGTTTGGTGTTCGACGACCTCGCCGTGCGTTTGACGAGCTCTACCCCTTCGTTCGTGGGTGAGCACAAATGACAAGTCCTCCTCCCCCATTAATTATTTGATCTATTTCGATGAAACTTGATAGCTAGCTATATATGTGTCTTGAATCATCAGTATGCGTAACCAATATGTGTCTCCCGTTCGAAAGCGTCATAGTTATAAATATGCATGCATTTGCATATTTATAACCTTGATTCTTTCGAATTTTCCAACGCTACCCATGGACAGCCCGAGTATGTGTAGATTGGGTTCGTTTTCCCATATGCTTTGCTCCGGATCCGACGCATATATTTCGTCAGTTCCTCCCCTGTTGTTCTCCGGGTACACATCCTCTCTGTTTATTGCAGAGACGTGTATCAGGAGAACAGCGGGGAGCTGCTGCCAAAATTTTGCGTCGGATCCGGAGCATAGCATGGGAAAATGAACCCAATCTACACATACACTGGTGGGATTAGGACCTATCATTACCTATTAGAGTGTAGGTTGCATGGACGTAATAAAATTGACAAAGTAGATCAAATGATGAATATATACATGGTGAATTACATATATAATTGTTGTGTGCCCAGTAGCTCTGAAAGTCAAGATGAGTGACCGTGTGTGGATGTATACCGGTCACACTGGTCAGAACAAATGGAGCGCTTAATGGTTCACAAAAACTAAGGGGTTTGTGCAAGCCGCATTTGCAAATGGCCAAAAGAAAACCTGGTGCCCCTGTTTCCAGTGCGGCAATTGGGAAAAGAAGACAGAGGCTGAAATGGGCAAACACCTGCAGAAGAGTGGTTTTACGCCCGATTATACGGTGTGGACATTTCATGGTGAGTCTGCCCAACGTGACCGAGCTGAGGTGGATCGTCGTCACACCGACGAGCATGGTACCGGGATGGAAAACATGGTGCAAGGCTATGATGATGCTCGGGATTCGGACGAGGAGATGGAGGAATCTGCAAAGGCCTTCAATGAAATGTTGGAGTCTTCGAAATGTCCGCTCCACGAGCACACTGAGCTTTGTCAGTTGGATGCCATCTCACAAGTAATGGCTCTGAAGGCTCAGTTCAACTTGGGTAGAGAATGCTATGACGCAATTATGACAGTATTTGGACGCTTTCTACCCAAAGGCCATGTACTAGTATGACTCTGTTGCGAAAACCAAATGTGCAGTCTGTGTGCGAGAAGTCCGGTCAGACCGCTCCCCCGATGCCAGTGATTCCTCCTGGGAGCACGGTGAGTTTAATTTGAATGGACATTACTTGCTAGTCTTAACATTTGAGTGTCATAATGCTAACGAGACATTGGAAATGATTTTTGGTGCAGCTTAACTCCAGAAACGCATCGCACGATCCTTCTCCAGCTACCGGTGAGAGCCAGCCCGCTCCTTCTCCAGCTACCGGCGCGAGCCGGCCCGGTCCTACACCTTCGTGATCACGGTAAGTTTCTCTAGTGTTTTGCTTAACAAATGCATAAAGACCTAGACTTAGCTTTATTTCCTCCAATATGCTTACCATAATGACCTAGAGTTAGCTTATTTTCCTCCAAAATGACTTAATAAGCTTACTGACCTCATAAACCATCCATTCTACATAAGTTAGCTCTAAAACGATATGTACTTAGCTTACTTATGTCAAAAATTGCATAATTAACTTAGTTAGCTCATAAACGATCCATTTTACCTAGGTTAGCTCCAAAATGACCCATCTTACCTAGGTTAGCTTATAAATGATCCAGTTTATCCAAGTTAGCTCTAAAATGATCCAATTTACCTACAGTAGCTCCTAAACGATCCATTTCACCTAAGTTAGCTAAAAACGATCCATTTCACCTAAATTAGCTCTTAAATGATCCATTTCACCTAAGTTTGCTCAAAAAAGATCCATTTCACCTTAGTTAGCTCAAAAACACCTTAGTTAGCTCATAAACGATCCATTTCACCTAAGTTAGCTCATAAATGATCCATTTCACCTAAGTTAGCTAAAAAACGATCCATTTCACCTTAGTTAGCTCAAAAACGATCCATTTCACCTTAGTTAGCTCATAAATGATCCATTTCAACTAAGTTAGCTCATAAATGATCCATTTCACCTAAGTTAGCTCAAAAAACAATCCATTTCACCTTAGTTAGCTCAAAAAGATCCATTTCACCTTAGTTAGCTCATAAACGACCCATTTCAAGTAAGTTAGCTCATAAATGATCCATTTCACCTAAGTTAGCTCATAAATGATCCATTTCACCTTAGTTAGCTCAAAAACTATTCATTTCACCTTAGTTAGCTCAAAAACGATCCATTTCACCTTAGTTAGCTCATAAATGATCCATTTCAACTAAGTTAGCTCATAAATGATCCATTTGACCTAAGTTAGCTCAAAAACAATCCATTTCACCTTAGTTAGCTCAAAAAGATCCATTTCACCTTAGTTAGCTCATAAACGAACCATTTCAAGTAAGTTAGCTCATAAATGATCCATTTCACCTAAGTTAGCTCATAAATGATCCATTTCACCTAAGTTAGCTCATAAACGATCCATTTCACCTAAGTTAGCTAAAAAACGATCCATTTCACCTTAGTTAGATCAAAAACGATCCATTTCACCTTAGTTAGCTCATAAATGATCCATTTCAACTAAGTTAGCTCATAAATGATCCATTTCACCTAAGTTAGCTCAAAAAACAATCCATTTCACCTTAGTTAGCTCAAAAAGATCCATTTCACCTTAGTTAGCTCATAAACGACCCATTTCAAGTAAGTTAGCTCATAAATGATCCATTTCACCTAAGTTAGCTCATAAATGATCCATTTCACCTTAGTTAGCTCAAAAACTATTCATTTCACCTTAGTTAGCTCAAAAACGATCCATTTCACCTTAGTTGGCTCATAAATGATCCATTTCAACTAAGTTAGCTCATAAATGATCCATTTGACCTAAGTTAGCTCAAAAACAATCCATTTCACCTTAGTTAGCTCAAAAAGATCCATTTCACCTTAGTTAGCTCATAAACGACCCATTTCAAGTAAGTTAGCTCATAAATGATCCATTTCACCTAAGTTAGCTCATAAATGATCCATTTCACCTTAGTTAGCTCAAAAACTATTCATTGCACCTTACTTAGCTCAAAAACGATGCCCTTCACCTTAGTTAGCTCATAAATGACCCATTTCAACTAAGTTGGCTCATAAATGATCCATTTCAACTAAGTTAGCTCATAAACAACCCATTTCAACTTAGTTAGCTCATATATGATCCATTTCAACTAAGTTAGCTCATAAATGACATATACTTCTTGTTCTAGTCTTCTTCTTGTTCTAGTCACCTATTTCTAACTTTCTTATTTACCATTTTGCAGATTTCATTCACTTCATGGAACCTAGCTTGCTATGATGGAGTGCTTGCTTTTCCTTTCATGAAACTTTGCATTGTATCTAGCTTGCTATGATGGAACTTCCTATTGTAATATGTATATGGATGGAACTTGCTTAGGTATGAACAATGTGTATGGATGAAACTTATGTGATATGTGATATAAAACTTATGTGCTGGATATCTGATATGGAAATATATCTATATATGTCATATATATTTGCTCTGAAAATTGTTGGATTCAAAAAAACAGAAAAAAGAGCCAATATGCAGGCTCTTTGCCGTCTGCCACCGACAGCAAAGAGCTCCTTGCCATCAGCAGCGGACGGCAAAGAGGCCATGTGGCAGGCAGCTGTGCTTCCTGGGAGGCTGACCAATTTGGTCAGTTTGCCTACAGTGGCTGACGGCAAAGGCTTTCCCGTCCGCGGCGGACGACAAAGAGCAAAAACTTTGCCTACAGCAGCGGACGGCAAAGGCCTGCCGTGTAGTGATGTCGGCTGACATCACACGGCGGACGGCAAAGGCCTGCCGTTAGCCACCTAACGGAGTAACAGTGCACTTATTGCCGTCTGCACTCTTTGCCGTCCGCTGCTGATGGCAAAGGCTCCTTTGCCATCAGCCGCCCGAAGCAGACGGCAAAGTACCTCTTTGCCGTCAGCCATCCATGCCTTTGCCGTCCGCCATGGCTGACGGCAAAGTAGTTGATTCCTATAGTGCATGGACGATACAATGAAAAAGTATGAGCACCGACATCTGGCAATGAGTGTGTGTGAACATAAATGTAATGTCGGTGAGAAATACGTACTCCCCCAAGCTTAGGCTTTTGGCATAAGTTGGTCTATGGCCACGGCTGGCCTGGCTGATATCCATAATAATAGTTGTTGGGGTCGTACTGTGATGAGGAAGAAGAAGGCTCCGATTGCCACTGGTTGGCAATCATCTTCGGATCCCACTGATAGTTAGACTATCATGAAGGATCAAATTGTGGTTCCGGTTCTGGCTCCTCGGCTGGTGCAGGGTTCCGGTAGGCGTGGATAGCCGTCAACGGAACAAGGTACTTGCCTACAGTCAAATCAAACAAAGTAGGAGCAGACAAGGTAATAGTCTCATGATGATGTTTATTAAAGAACAATTGATATTTAAGCTCTCCTGCCCTATTCTTAACAATAACATCATGTTCCACCATACTTTTATAATCTAAATAAACACGAGGCAACACTTTTTCCTCCTTCTCAGCATGCCTAATAGGTATGTTAAAATGTGCAGCTAGGCATGTGGCATAGACGCCTCCAAAGATGGGACCCTTAGTACGGTTCATACTTAACCGTCTAGCAATAATGCCGCCCATACTAAAAATGTTATCACTGTATAAACCTTGGAGAAAAATAATAATATCAGGGATACTAAGGTTTCCAGAGTTTCCGCGACCAATTAAGCAACGACTAGCAAATAATGCAAAGTAACGTAAGACAGGAAAATGTATGCTAGTGATTCGTGCATCGGAAACCTTCCTAGTTTCCCCTACAGTGATAGTATTAATAAATCCCTCCACATCATCATGATGTGGTTCTTCTGTCTTGCCCCCAAAAGGGACTAAACAAATCCAACAAAAATCATAAAGTGACATCTCCTTATGCTCATCATATAAATGAAACTCCACCGTAGGTGGCGAGTTCCTAGAATGGAAATGAAAGTTTTGCACAAAGGTATTTGTGAGTAAGAGATACTGATCGCATTGGTCGTGGAGGAAAGCGGTGAGGCCTGCATTATGAGCCAACTCATGAAAATCTTCATAAATCCCGGCTGCTCTCAAGAAATCCTCAGAAGGCCATTCACATGCCCGAACCTCCGCGGTGCGCGGCAAATTATACTTAGGCTTCGGTGCCTTTTCCTTCGAGCTTTGGCTCGATGAGCCCCTCAATAATCTCCTCATCATTTTCTAAAAAATTCTGAAATTTTTAGTAACTTCAAAATAAAAGTAAACGAAACTCAATAATATTGATAGCAACTAATCCTACAAGTTCCTAGGGCCTATATCATGCATCAAAACTACTTTTGACCATATAAATTTGACATGCAAGCTCAAGAATAGGGTTACCTAAGCAACACAAATTTGCAATGAATAAAGCACTAGAACAAAAACTAATTCGACCAATGGAGGAGTCACATACCAAGGAACAATCTCCCCAAGCAGTTTTGTGAGAGGTGCTTTGAGCAAGGAGATCGAAAATGGCAGCAAAACGAGCTTGGGCTCGGGTTTGACCTGGTTTTTTGTGTTTGGGGGAGGAAGATGAAGTGTATGGCTGGAAGAATAAGTGGAGGAGGGCCACCGTGGGCCCATGAGGCAGGGGGCGCGCCCTCTACCCTCGTGGCAAGGTGGTTGGCCCCCCTGCTATGTTCTTTCTTCCATAAATCCTCAAATATTCTATAAAAAATCATATTTAATTTTCAGGGCATTTGGAGAACTTTTATTTTCGAGGTATTTTTATATTGCACGGATATTCAGATAACAGACAGAAAATTATTTATTTTCACTTTATTTCAACTAAATAACAGAAAGTATAGAGAGGGTATAGAGGGTTGTGCTTATAGTTTCATCCATCTCATGCTCGTCAAAAGGAATCCACTAACAAGGTTGATCAAGTCTTGTTAACTAACCCATTCCGATTAACATGAAACCAGGGAAATTTCGAAAAACACTAGGTTACCTCAACAGGGATATGCACATCCCCAATAATAAGTATACCATATTTCTTCTTAACAGTAGGAAGAGGAAATTCAAAACCTCCAAATATAATCGATGGAATTTTTCCGATAGAATTGATACTATGAACTTGAGGTTGTTTCCTCGGAAAGTGTACCGTATGCTCATTACCATTAACATGAAAAGTGACATTGCCTTTGTTGCAATCAATAACAGCCCCTGTAGTATTAAGAAAAGGTCTTCCAGGAATAATAGACATACTATCGTCCTCAGGAATATCAAGAATAACAAAGTCCGTTAAAATAGTAACATTTGCAACTACAACAGGCACATCCTCACAAATACCGACAGGTATAGCAGTTGATTTATCAGCCATTTGCAAAGATATTTCAGTAGGTGTCAACTTATTCAAATCAAGTCTACGATATAAAGAGAGAGGCATAACACTAACACCGGCTCCAAGATCACATAAAGCAGTTTTAACATAGTTTCTTTTAATGGAGCATGGTATAGTAGGTACTCCTGGATCCCCAAGTTTCTTTGGTATTCCACCCTTAAAAGTATAATTAGCAAGCATGGTTGAAATTTCAGCTTTAGGTATCTTTCTTTTATTTGTAATAATATCTTTCATGAACTTAGCATAAGGATTTGTTTTGAGTATATCAGTCAATCACATACGCAAATATATAGGTCTAATCATTTCAGCAAAGCGCTCAAAATCCTCAACATCCTTTTTCTTGGATGGTTTCGGAGGAAAAGGCATGGGTTTCTGAACCCAAGGTTCTCTTTCTTTACCATGTTTCCTAGCAACAAAGTCTTTCTTATCATAATGTTGATTCTTTGATTGTGGGTTATCAAGATCAACAGTAGGCTCAATTTCTATATCATTATCATTACTAGGTTGAGCATTATTATGAACATCATCATTAACATTTTCATTAGGTTCATGTTCATTACCGGATTGTGTTTCAGCATAAGACATAGATATATCATTTGGATTATCAGGTGGTTCAGGAATAGGTTCGCTAGAAGTTTGCATAGTTCTATCATTTTTCTTTTTCTTCTTTTTAGAAGAACTAGGTGCACCAATTTTATTTCTCTGAGAATCTTGCTCAATTCTCTTAGGGTGGCCTTCAGGATACAAAGGTTCATGAGTCATTCTACCAGTTCTAGTAGCCACTTTAACAGCATAATCATTTTTCTTACTATTCATCTCATTGAGCAATTCTTTTTGAGCTTTAAGTACTTGTTCTACTTGAGTGGTAACCATAGAAGCATGTTTGCTAACAAGTTTAAGTTCACCTCTAATATTAGCCATATAATCACCCATGTATTTAATCATATCAGCATCTTGTTTTAATTGTCTATCAAAAATAAGCATTGAAGTCTTCTTGCTTAAACATAAAATTATCAAACTCATCCAAGCATTGACTAGCAATTTTAGCAGGAGGGATTTCATCTTTATCATATCTATAGAGAGAATTTACCTTTACTACATGTGTCGGGTTATCTGGAGGTTCTTCAATAAATAAAGGATTAAGATCATATATTTCTTCATCGGGCGGTAAATTGAGACCATGTATTTCTTCAATAGGAGGTAAATTCTTAACATCTTCAGCTATAATACCTTTTTCTTTCATAGATTTCTTTGCCTCTTGCATATCTTCAGGACTGAGAAATAGAACACCTCTCTTCTTCGGAGTTGGTTTAGGAATAGGATCATTAATTGGAGCAGGAGCTGGCTGAGGAGCTGGCTCAAGAGGTGCCCAATTATTTTCATTTGTCAACATATTATTCAATAAGATTTCAGCTTCATCCGATGTTCTTTCCCTGAAAAGAGAACCAGCACAACTATCTAGGTAATCTCTGGAAGCATCGGTTAGTCCATTATAAAAGATATCAAGTATTTCATTTTTCTTAAGAGGATGATCACTCAAAGCATTAAGTAACTTGAGAAGCCTCCCCCAAGCTTGTGGGAGACTCTCTTCTTTAATTTGCACAAAGTTGTATATTTCCTTTGAAGCAGCTTATTTCTTATGAGCAGGGAAATATTTAGCAGAGAAGTAGTAAATCATATCCTAGGGACTACGCACACAACCAGGATCAAGAGAATTAAAGCATATCTTAGCATCACCCTTTAATGAGAACGAAAATATTTTATGGATATAAAAGTAGCAAGATCTCTCATCATTAGTGAACAGGGTGGCTATATCATTTAATTTAGTAACATGTGCTACAACAGTTTCAGATTCATAACCATGAAAAGGATCAGATTCAACCAAAGTAATTATATCAGGATCAACAGAGAATTCATAATCCTTATCAGCAACACATATAGGTGAAGTAGCAAAAGTAGGGTCAGGTCTCATCCTAGCATTTGGAGATTGCTTATTCCATTTAGCTAATAACCTTTTGAGTTCATATCTATCTTTGTAGGCTAAAATAGCTAAAGAAGCATCTTGATCAAATAAATAACCCTCAGGAATAACAAGTGATTCTTCATCATCACTTTCATCATCATAATCAGATTCAATATTTTCAATCTCTCTAGCCCTAGCAAGTCATTCCTCTAGAAAATCACTAAGTGGCATAGTAATATCAGGCATAGGGTAGTTTCATCATAAGTATCCTGCATAGCAGAAGTAGCATCATCAATAACATGTGACATATCAGAACGAATAGTAGAAGCAAGAGTAGGTGTCGCAAGCTTACTCATAACAGAAGGTGAATCAAGTGCAGAGCTAGGTGGCAGTTCCTTACCTCCCCTCGTAGTTGAGGGATAGATCTTAGTTTTTGGATCTCTCAAGTTCTTCATAGTGTCCAGCAGATATAAATCCCAAATGACTCAAAGAATAGAGCTATGCTCCCCGGCAACGGCGCCAGAAAATAGTCTTGATAACCCACAAGTATATGGGACCACAACAGTTTTCGAGGGTAGAGTATTCAACCCAAATTTATTGATTCGACACAAGGGGAGCCAAAGAATATTCTCAAGTATTAGCAGCTGAGTTGTCAATTCAACCACACCTGGAAACTTAATACCTGCAGCAAAGTATTTTGTAGCAAAGTAATATGATAGTAGTGGTAAAAGTAGCAAAAGGTAATGATAGCAAGAGTAATGTTTTTGGTATTTTGTAGTGATAATAGCAATAGCAATGGTAAAGTAAATAAGCGAAGAACAATATATGGAAAGCTCGTAGGCAATGGATCAGTGATGGAGAATTATGCCAGATGTGGTTCATCATGTAACAGTCATAACTTAGGGTGACACAGAACTAGCTCTAGTTCATTGATGTAATGTAGGCATGTATTTCGAATATAGTCATATGTGCTTATGGAAAAGAACTTGCATGACATCTTTTGTCCTACCCCCCCCCCCCCCGTGGCAGCGGGGTCCTTACGGAAACTAAGGGATATTAAGACCTCCTTTTAATAGAGTACCAGAACAAAGCATTAACACATAGTGAATACATGAACTCCTCAAACTACGGTCATCACCGGTAAGTATCCCGATTATTGTCACTTTGGGTTAACGGATCATAACACATAATAGGTGACTATGGACTTGCAAGATAGGATCGAGAACTCTCATATATTGATGAAAACATAATAGGTTCAGATCTGAAAGCATGGCACTCGGGCCCTAGTGACAACCATTAAGCATAGCAAACTCATAGCAACATCAATCTCAGAACATAATAGATACTAGGGATCAAACCCTAACAAAATTAACTCGATTACATGATAGATCCCATCCAACCCATCACCGTCCAGCAAGCTTACGATGGAATTACTCACGCACGGCGGTGAGCATCATGAAATTGGTGATGGAGGATGGTTGATGATGACGATGGCGACGGATTCCCCTCTTCGGAGCCCCGAACGGACTCCAGATCAGCCCTCCCGAGAGGTTTTAGGGCTTGGTGGTGGCTCCGTATCGTAAAATGCAATGAATCCTTCTCTCTTTTTTTTTTCTCCCCGAAAGCAGTTATATAGAGTTGGAGTTGGAGTCGGGGGGCTCCAGGGGGCCCACGAGGTAGGGGGTGCGCCCTGGGGGGGGGGGCACCCCCCACACTCGTGAGAAGGGTGTGGGCCCCCTGGTCTTCATCTTTGGCGAGGATTTTTTATTATTTATTGTAAGATATCCTATGGAGTTTTAGGCCATTCCGAGAACTTTTGTTTTCTGCACATAAAACAACATCATGGCAATTCTGCTGAAAATAGCGTCAGTCCAGGTTAGTGTCATTCAAATCATACAATTTAGAGTCCAAAACAAGGGTAAAAGTGTTTGGAAAAGTAGATACGTTGGAGACTTATCAACCGTCTTCTAGGAGCCCACCGACAGGTAGGGCCCGCCTCCTGCGGGCCGTACTGATTGTCCTTTGCGGTAGCATGGCCCTTGCTGACGAGGGCCATGTCATGAGTCGCATGGCTACAGTCCTGCGCCTGGCAGGTAGGTGGCCGCTTGGTCAGCTCACACTGTAGCGACGCTCCTTTGGGATTCGGGGGAGTAAGTGGTCTTGTAGCCATGCCCCGTCTTATTGTAGTGGCTGAGTGCAGACACCGAGGGGAAGGATAGGCCGGTTGCTGGAGGCCGGCCTGCTCCCCAAGCCGTCTTCTGGGAACGTGCCGTCTTATGGGAGCCCACCGCTTGGTTTTGACCGCCTTCTAGAGGGTCGCCTGATGGTAGCTGGAACTACGTCGGTATTTCCCCGGAGAGGGAGGGATGATGTAGCACATCAACGGTAGAGTATTTCCCTTAGTTATGAAACCAAGGTATCGAACCAGTAGGAGAACCAAGCAACACAACATAAGCAGCACCTGCACACAAACAACAGCACCTCGCAATCCGATGTGTTAAAGGGGTTGTCAATCCCTTTCGGGTAACGGCGCCAGAAAGCACGTTGACGGGAGAAAGTTGTGATAGATTGAAATAGTAGATCGCAAATTAAATAAATAGAAATAAAATTCAACGAGGTATTTTTGTATTTTTGGATTAATAGATCTGAATAAAAATGCAAAGGAAAAGTATATCGCAAGGCAAATGTATGAGGAAGAAGACCTGGGGGCCGTAGGTTTCACTAGTGGCTTCCACTACAAAAAAATACACTTCCGTGATGATACGTGTTTGTCACAGTAGGTCATGTTTTCTATCATGCATGTACATCCATGACGATTTTATGACAGAATCAAGATAGTCATACCTGTGCTGTCGTACAAGTGTTCCATGACATTACCAAAATTATCATCACGGAAGTGTCCACTTCCATGACGATAAATCACGCGTCATAGAAGTGCTTTCGTCAAGGGTGACCGACACGTGGCATCCACCGTAGCGGGTCGCCATTAAGCTATCGGGTTCCGGTTTGGATCCGATAACCCATTAACAGCGCGGACCAATCAGGATTTTCCACGTGTAAAATTCTCACTGGCTGACATATCCACGTGTCGGTCCGGCGTTCGGACAGTTGTCATCCAGCGAATGGACGGAACGTGCCTATGATACGTCGACATGTGTATCGGCCCAACAGTGTCCCATTCAGGTTAAAAGGCCGGGTCTGTCAAAATAAGCGGGCCGGCCCATTAGCAGCCTACTTGAATCAGGCCCATTTACAAGTACGGCCCATACAAGTTACACAGAATCGGCCCATCAAAGTCCCACTCTAGATTTGACAATTTCCATCCCATGGTTAGTTTAAGCCCTTTAAAGGCCCACTATGTCTTTAGGCCCAACTGCAGCCCGAGCTTCTTTTGGCCTGTTAGCAGCCCATGATTAGTTCCAGCCTGTTACCAGCCTAGAACGTCTTTTGGCCTTTTCTCGGTCCATTCTGCAGTTGGGCTAATTCTAGCCCGCTGTGACTTTAGGCCTGTCCTTGGCCCATTCGGTAAATGGGCCAACTCTTAGCCCATTTTTCTCTCGGCCTGTTAACAGCCCGCAAAATAGTTGGGCCTTTGACTTTTGGTCCATTAGGGCCCATGTTCCACAGGGCATCATTTCACCCAACGCGACTTTCGGCCTGTTAAAAGCCTAGTTTGCAAATTGGGCCTCCACTGTCCCATAACACTTTTGACCTCTTACTGGCCCGTAAAGTAAAAGGGCCAAGAAAAAATTGACATTTATTTCGGCCTACTAGAGGCCCACGGGACATTTCCATTTATATGGCCCTATCGAGCTTTTGGCCTGTTAACAGCCTGCTAAGAGCCGTTGTTACTGTGGGCCACATCATTTGGGATCCACTTAATATTATTTTGACCAGCCCAGTTAAGGCCCACTTTGACTACACATGTTTGTTCGTTTGTATGGTGTCCAAGAAATGTTTGGGCGTGTTGGCCCCCGTTTCAACGATAGAGTGATGTCTAATACACAACCTTCTTCTTGTAGACGTTGTTGGGCCTCCAAGTGCAGAGGTTTGTAGGACAGTAGCAAATTTTCCTCAAGTGGATGACCTAAGGTTTATCAATCCGTAGGAGGCGTAAGATGAAGATGGTCTGTCTCAAGCAACCCTGCAACCAAATAACAAAGAGTCTCTTGTGTCCCCAACACACCCAATACAATGGTAAATTGTATAGGTGCACTAGTTCAGCGAAGAGAGGTGATACAAGTGGTATATGGATGGTAGATAAAGGTTTTTGTAATCTGAAAATATAAAAACAGCAAGGTAACTAATGATAAAAGTGAGCGTAAACGGTATTGCAATGCGTTGAAACAAGGCCTAGGGTTCATACTTTCACTAGTGCAAGTCCTCTCAACAATAATAACATAATTGGATCATATAACTATCCCTCAACATGCAACAAAGAGTCACTCCAAAGTCACTAATAGTGGAGAACAAACGAAGAGATTATGGTAGGGTATGAAACCACCTCAAAGTTATTCTTTCCAATCAATCCGTTGGGCTATTCCTATAAGTGTCACAAACAGCCCTAGAGTTCGTACTAGAATAACACCTTAAGACACAAATCAACCAAAACCCTAATGTCACCTAGATACTCCAATGTCACCTCAAGTATCCGTGGGTATGATTATACGATATGCATCACAGAATCTTAGATTCATCTATTCAACCAACACATAGAACCTCAAAGAGTGCCCCAAAATTTCTACCAGAGAATCACGACGAAAACGTGTGCCAACCCATATGCATAGGTTCATGGGAGGAACCCACAAGTTGATCACCAAAACATACATCAAGTGAATCACGTGATATCCCATTGTCACCACAGATACGCACGGCAAGACATACATTAAGTGTTCTCAAATCTTTAAAGACTCAATCCGATAAGATTACTTCAAAGGGGAAACTCAATCCATTAAAAGAGAGTAGAGGGGGGATAAAACATCATAGGATCCAAATATAATAGCAAAGCTCGCGATACATCAAGATCGTATCACCTCAAGAACACGAGAAAGAGAGAGATCCAACACATAGCTACTGGTACATACCCTCAGCCCCGAGGGAGAACTACTTCCTCCTCATCATGGAGAGCACCGGGATGATGAAGATGGCTACCAGAGAGGGATTCCCCCTCCGGCAGGGTGCCGGAACGGGTCTAGATTGGTTTTCGGTGGCTACGGAGGCTTCTGGCGGCGGAACTCCCGATCTATTGTGCTCTCGGATGTTTCTAGGGTATATGGAGATATATAGGCGGAAGAAATATGTCAGGGGGCCCATGAGGGTGGAGGGTGCGCCCAGGGGGGATGGGCGCGCCCCCCTGCCTCGTGGCTTCCTCGTAGATCCCCTGATGTGCACTCCAAGTCTTCTGGGCTTCTTCTGATCCAAAAATAAGTTCCGTGAAGTTTCAGGTCAATTGGACTCCGTTTGGTTTTCCTTTTGTGCGATATTCTAAAACAAGGTAAAAACAGAAATTGGCAGTGGGCTCTGGGCTCTGGGTTAATAGGTTAGTCCCAAAAATGATATAAAAGTGTATAATAAAGCCCATAAACATCCAAAACAGTAGATAATATAGCATGGAGCAATAAAAAATTATCGATACGTTGGAGACGTATCATAGAGCATATTCAAGAATTATCCTACTCTATACTATCGCCTCTAAAAACCTACACTATACAATAAAGAGACTAAGACATAGAAACGTAGAATTATCCTACACTATACAATAAAGAAATTACAGCCGAATATACCCACTAGGCATTATAGTTCGACACCAGTGATAATAAAGCGTACACAAACAGCGAATTACATACACTGGAGAAATAAAGCTCATACATCATGGACACGCATCAACATAACTTACCATTTGAACTATAATCTCTTCATAAAATAGGATTGGCTAGATTCAGATAGCACAAATTTCAGTCTGCAAAATCTCCAATTCCTTCGTGGTTACCTTAGTGTCTTGTTTCATTTTTTTGACTCCTGCATCTGATACCTACATGTCCAGTCTCAACTTGTTGATTGTACATTGAGAATCATGTACATGTTGTCTTGCCACCTCTAGTTGATGCTTGAGAACATCAGCACATTCCAATTCCAATCCATAATCATTCGGTAACGACAATGTTGCACTGCTCGCAGATCTTTGTGTTGATGTCACTTCATCCAGAAATGTTTCTGTAAGTACACATGACTAGGGCAAAAATATAGTTACAACAGTGAAGCGAGCAAGACAGACTATTTTGTACATGGCAAAACAGGACTAACAATAATGTTACACGTCATGAAGCATAAGCAAGTGATATTTTTAAAAATTATACAAATGGTAGTCTGTGCAGCCTGCATACAGAAATCTCTCTTAGCTCACGAGAGGAGCATGATGTTGGGGCCAAATCCAAAACACAGAAACGTTACAAATTTAGACAGCATGTTGCGTATAAGTAAGCAAGCAGTTGGCCATTCTGTAGCTCAATTAAAGTCTTAGGGAGCATAATGAACAGTAGGGGGATTCATACAAACCTACTACAGCAAGCAAAACTATGCAATCATTAGCCTAGTATAAACTAGATTGTGAGCCCCATGCAGTAATAGGTTGTTAATAGACTTTAAAGCTTCAGGCACACTTCGCCAGAGTAATTAAATGGTAATGCCTTTAATTACGTGAACTATAGTTATACAAGTACCCAACATCAGACATCATTGTTTGGGCATCTCATTAACTGAGGACAAATAAAGCAATTGAAAAGAGCAAATTAACTATGCCTGAAACAAACAAGGAATTGAACTGTAGAGTTGGATACAGTGACTTACCTTAACTGGTTGAATAGGCTCAGCGCTGCTCCTTCCTAACATCTTGTACTTGGAAATCCTCAATCTTATCTTCATTGCACCCCCTCTGCAAGGTGACATAAACTAGTTACTCGTCTCGTTGGAAGATAAATATGCATACTTTCCAATCTGTGAACAACACAAAAGGATGAGATTATAAGAAAACAACACCACATAATGAAACATGCCATATCTCTTGCACTTGCACACAATGAAATGAGCATTTACTATGTGTGCACTATGTAAAAACTAGGCATACCTTCGAACGGGATCTCCAGGTACTCTTGGAGAGCCTACTTTAATGTACAGCCAAACCTTTATGTCACCTATGAGTTAGACAAGCCCCAACTACAGCAGCCCTTAGTGTTTAAATCATTGACAAGCTCTGTTAGAATGTTAGGTCAAGAACAACAACTAATCAAAGCTAACAGTCCTGGTATGGCTGGCTGATGCAAACAAGTAATTAAACAGATGTGTGAGAAAATCTTACATACTCCCTCCTTCCATCTATATAGGGCCTAATCGTTTTTCGAGGCTAACTTTGACCAAGTGTTATAGAAATAATATATGACATGCAAGTTACACAAAGCATACCGTCAAATTCATACGTGAAAGGAGCTTCCAATGATATAATTTTCACATTATACATCTCATGTATTATTAGTCTTATAAATAGTCAAAGGTGGTCTCAAAAAAACACATTAGGCCCTATATAGATGGAAGGAGGGAGTATCAAGAAAAGAAGCAAAGAAGGAGGCTTAAAGACCATCACTTGACTGATCAGATTTAATGGGCATTTATACATCATGTGCAATGTATGAACTAACATAAACATTGCATATTCCAGATTCTACAATGGAATGCACATGTATTAGGTTATGACATGTATGATGATGCCTAAGTGTATACTATAGCAGGCAGGAGTGATTCATCATTGCACGCACAACTAAATTGCAGGTTAAGGGCCAGTTCTATTCCGCCTTTTCAGAGATTATTGTCAAAATAAGCCATAAAAGATGTAAAGAAGTCATTTTTGAGTTATGGGTTGGGCTTAACTTATTTCGCTTTGGAGGGGGGGTGTTTCGGGTAGAAGCTCACTAAAAATTGAAGGGAAGGGGAATAGTGAAATGACTCTGTTGTCTGCCTATATTACACTCAAAATGCAACTACTCCCGCCCGCGTCACACCTGACCCTCAAGTAAAAACAAACACACAAGCGTTCATTGCACTGCCCGCTTGCATATCCTCTCCCCTTTCCCTCTACCTCGATCCCCTGCCTGCAGCGCTAGGGTTCCTCCAGCGAGCCGTCGCTGCTGGTCCCATCTGCCCTGGTCCTCAACGATGCTCTGTCCAGCTAGGCTACATGCGGGTAGGACCAAATCTCCCCGGCTAATCCTCCCTCTGGTGCCGCCCCTCATTCTAATGGTCTCCAGCAGCTTCTCCACTATGGTCCGTCCAACGCACTACTTCGGCGGGCGCCGCACAACTACGGTCGATGCCACACTGCAGCATAAGGCACCTTATTCCGCCTCCCCTCCTCCCAGGCTGTGGCCTTGAGGTGTTGTTGAAGTATGAGCTCATCCAACAAGGTGAGGATCTCCTCTGTTTTTTGCCAAATTTTCATTCTGATCCACTATACGATGAATTACTATGAGTTGCTTCTGTTGCTGCTATATGATGCATTGCTATGAGCTGCTCCTGTTGCTGCTATATGATGAATTGCTATGAGCTGCTACTGCTATATGATGAATTGCTATGAGCTACTGCTGCTATATGATGAGTTGCTATAAGCTGCTCCTGATGTTGCTATATGATGAATTGCTAGGAGTTGCTCCTGCTGTTGCTATATGATGAATTGCTATGAGCTGTTCCTGCTGCTGCTATATGATGAATTGCTATGAGCTGCTGCTGGTATATAATGAATTGCACACTGCTGCTGCTACTATATGATGAGTTGATATGAGCTGCTGCTGCTGCTGCTATTGTATGATGAGTTGCTATGAGCTGCTGCTGCTGCTACTGTATGATGAGTTGCTATGAGCTGCTGCTGCTATATGATGCTTTCAGGTGGTGCTGCTATATGATAATAACCAGCCAGTTGGACCATCGAATTTTAATAAATAATTGTTCTTCATTTAAATGTGGTTCATGTGTTCTCCGTTTAAATTAGGCAATGAGATCTCTATGAAAGACATTGACCAAAGTAGATTGTGCCAAGTAGGTGGTATCTTTGTATTTGCATTTTGAACAAATAGTGATGGTTTGTTTTCCTATCATATTAATTACAGCACTGGGTTCAATTCGTGATGTTTGCAAGTCAAATTAATTTTCGTATGGGCAGCAAAATGACAAAATATAATGCAATCTAGACTTTTCACTGATCATACCAAAGATAATCTGAAAAGGAAGGCAATGAAAAGAACTGGTTGTCTTATTACCTGGCGCTTATATTCACAGGTGCTTATTTTCTTAGGATAACTCGTAAAACTATCCCTAAGAAACTTGGCCAATAGAACTGACATACGAATCACATGTCATGATGATTGCAATGGAGGAGTGACCTACCATACCACACTGTATAGGCTCACTGCTGCCTCTCCTTTTTTTGCGATGTTCCATGAAATTGCCACATACATCTTGCACTTTTTCATTGTGTAACCCCATCTGCAAGTTGACACGGCTAATTTTAGACATCTCTACATGATAATACATTGCATATCCCTTGCGCATATTTAAACCACCAATTAACGATTGTGTGCGTAGCATAAACTAGCCATGACACTGTGTGCTGGACTAGCAGGCACTCTAAGGGAGCCTAATGTAGTGCACTAGAATTCCTACGTGCCTCCTACGATTTAGTGTAGTGTACTACCTCTATTCCTAAATATATGTATCTGTAGAGATTCTAGTATGGACCACATATAGATGTATATAGCTGCATTTTAGGGTGTAGATTCACTCATTTTGCTTTGTATGTAGCCTATCATGGAATCTCTAGAAGGACTTATATTTAGGAACGGAGGTACGAGGTAGTATCATGTATGACATCTACATATCTAATTTAGCAGCCAGTAGTAAAAATATTGTCTGCACAAAGGGATTACTGGTCGAAAATCCTAGCAAAGCACGATGGTAGGCACGAAACAATACAAGAGAGAGACGCACTTACAAGATCATAACAATGCCTCAGTCCAGGATCTTGGTTGGCCAAGCTGTTAGATCCAGAAGAAACATCATCCTTGTAGTTTTTGCTAGCTACATAATAGGTAACAGCGACCTGTTAGTATATTTGAATTACATCGGGCAGGTGATGTTGGATGGGTTTAAAGGTGACAAGTACCTAGGACGTGGCAGGTGCTTGGCATCTTGCCAGACGGTGGGAATCAGGTTAGAAACATCAAGGGTGATGAAGCTGGCGAGCTGTCGGGGTCTGGTAAGGAGGTCTAGAACCGTCGAGTAGGGTGTTTGTGGAGCAGCTCCGGTAGGGTGGACTACGGTGTTGGCGAAGCGGATCTGTGGCCGTGGACGAGGGCATCGGTGAAGCTGCTCCGGTGGTTGGGTTAAGGATGGTGTCGATGATGCGGATCTGCGGCCATGGATGGGGCGTCAAAAGCTGCTCCGGTAGGTCAGATGAGGGTGCGATGAAGCGGATCTGAGGCCGTGGACTTTTGAGTTGGCAAAGCGGCCCCGATAGGGTTGAGAATGGTATAGAAGAAGCTACTCCGGTAGGGTTGACGATGGTGTCAGCGAAGCGGCTCCGGTAGGATTGAGGAAGGTGTTGGCACAGAGGATCAGAGGCCGTCGACGGGGCCGTCGGTGGGGCGGCTCCGGGGGAGTGTGGACAAAGCGTCTCCGGTGGGGAGTACGAATGAGCCGCTGCAGATGCGCTGCGGTTGACGAGAGTACCGGCAAAGCAGATCTGGTGCCGTGGACAAGGTCGGCACTGAATGGGATGTGGTACAGTGGTGGATGAGCAGTCTACTTGTTTCTAGTGGAGGTGGGAGGGGTAGATGCAGCCGCAGAAGCAAATCCGGCGAGGTGGACGCCGCTGGAAGTGAATGGGCTCTGGTACGCCAGTGGATGAGCAGTCTAGGGTTTCGAGAGGGGAGGGGTAGAAAGGCCGATGAAGTACGGACAATGTGATGTAAGATGCTCTGGTGCTGTGGAGTTATTCGTTTTTGCGGGAGGAGGAGAGGAAATGCGGGTGCCGTGTGGTGGGGGGAACCAGAAGTTACCAAAGCATCCCTGACCTATTATGTAGATGAGGGTGGTATTGTAACTATTGTTCTCCATGCACCAAGGACGAAAGGGGAATTTCGCATGCTAAAGACTAGGTGGCGGAAATTTTAGAAGGAGGCGGGAGATTTTGCCGCCCGCGGGATCATTCATATCCAGTTTCAACTAATTTTGGACCATGCTAGTGGGAAGGTCATGCAATACTGTGTACACGGGGCACGCGTCAGCAGTTAATAACTCGTGTGAAGTCCACCCAAGAAAAAAGACAATAACTCGGGATGATGCGCCGATAACTTAGACGTTCACACAGTCGCGGCCAATCGTACGGGTGTAGAGGCGCGTTCAAAGAAAAGGGACCAAACACTCAGCCTATGTATTTGTCATGTAAATAGATAATTTAGTGCCATTGGTTATTTACTTTAAACATCATGCATTGACGTGTTAGTGTAGAGGCACACAAAAACAAAAGGATATTGTAGTCCGCTACTTAAAAGTGTTACCTCATATGATCACATAGCCTCCATTTCATAAATTGCATACCCGTTGAATTCATATATAAATATTACATATATTACTTCATAATAGAAACTTAAATCATCCAAGACTAATGAATTTGAATGAAAGAGTAACAATGGTGCATGTACATGATAGCTATGTTGGTTGTTTGAAGAAACATCACCGTAACTTTGGGATGCACAATTGAAAAGGTTTATTTAAAAGTGTGATATGTGAGTGTCCAATCTTTATAGCGTTGAATCGATATTGTACCTTTGGCCACGATATGAAGTAGATATTGATTTATGTTCAAGCGATGCATGCCCACGATCGCTAGATAGTGATACATGAATGAATTGTGCAATCTCTCTCACACGTATACGTATCTCATTTCCCCGTGGGCATCATAATCACACACGTGCACTTCGTGTATTTCTCTCCCTCCGTCAAGGTTAGAATTCGTGTTTCTACCCCGTCCTACAAGTCTCTCGCACAGAAACACACACGCTCTCTCTGTCGAACACGCCCACCCCTTTAATTTCGCCCACCCACAGCCACTAATGTATCAAAGCATAATTATGTCTCTCACACATATGCCTAAGGTTAACTCGAGTTCCAGAACCATATAAATACATACAATGGGATTCTAGCAGAGAACTTTTTGTTTTGAGTTTTGCTATCTCTCTCTCTTACACACACACACACACACACACACACGCGCGCGCGCACGCGCGCGCACGCGCTTATACAATGTTTCTCGCTTCATTTTTTCTGGCACTTTCATGCACACCGTTTGTTTATCTCCGTGATTCTTTAAGTATACCTCGCACACATGCTATCTACCTTTCCCTTAATATAGATATGTGTCACACAAACTCCTTCTCCCTACTAGCAAGATGCCCATGTGTTACATGGAACACCAAGATGCATTTGTATGAGTAGTTTATCTTGTGGGAGAAAAGGATGAATGCGTGAATGCCTTATTTGCAAATGTGGAGAGTGGTGTGGGTATCCTTTTGCAAAACTGCCATAGTTTCCTTCCTATGCATCAGATATAAATCGGATGGCCTATATTGCAGGATGGCAGGAACACCATCATCACCAACTCTATTTTTTATAAGAGTAGAGATATGTAAGTGTCACTGCCCCCCCCCCCGCCCCTCCCCCCACACCCACACACACACACCTCGATCTTGATACAAATCTATCGACTGGCTTCTGTCTCAAACACAGACACACACACACACACACACACACACTACCCGACACCAAAGGAGTAGGGTGGCACCTCTATCTTGATAGTAATCTATCTACTCCTCTTTCAAACACACACACTTACACACACACTCTCTAGTTGTGCCTCTCTGACTACCGCACACACTGCCGATACGTCTTTCTCTTCCTCCCCCTCCCCCAAACCCCAACAATGACAGCAGAAGGGTGAGAACTTGATCTGATCTTAATCTGTCAATTGGTTTGTCTCTCAAACATTGTGTCTTTGTGCCTCTCTCATACACACTCGATACGTATTTTTCTCCGTAGCCCCCTCGATATGTAGACTTCTCGCGCGCGCACATCTGTAGTGACGATGATGCTGAATCCAGTGTGCCTTGTTTTTATCGGCCTCATGTGATAGTTTTCACCCTATTTTCTGTTAATTAACAATGCAACCTTTTCTTTGTTACTACTAGTGAATATAAAATCATTCAGGAAGACATAAAATATATCACTTCAACCCAATTATCGCAATAACTATTTTAAAAGAAACTAGCTAGATGCCTGTGCGTTGCACAGAACATCAAGATGCATCTGTATGAGTAGTTTATCATGTGAGAGACTAGCAAGATGCCCATGCGTTGCATGGGACATGAAGATGCATTTCTATGAGTAGTTTATCTTGTGAGAGAAAAGGATGAACGGGGAAAGGCCTTATTTGCAAATGTGGAGAGGGGTGTGGGTATCTTTTTGCAAAATTGCCATAGTTTCCTTCCTATCCATTAGATATAAATCAGACGGCCTATATTGCAGGATGGAAGGCACACCATCAACACCAACTCTGTATTTTATAAGAGTGGAGAAAAGGATGAACGAGGGAAGGCCTTATTTGCAAACGTGGAGAGGGGTGTGGGTATCTTTTTGCAAAATTGCCATAGTTTCCTTCCTATCCGTTAGATATAAATCTGACTGCCTATATTGGAGGATGGCACGCACACCATCATCACCAACTCTGTTTTCTACTCCCTCCGTTCCTAAATATTTGTCTTTTTAGAGATTTCAACAAGTGACTACGTGGAGCAAAATGAGTGAATATACACTCTAAAATATGTCTACATACACATCCGTATGTGGTAGTCCATTTGAAATCTGAAAAAGACAAATATATAGGAACGGATGGAGTATAATATAAGAGTAGACATGGAGATATATATCTAGCATGGTCTACAAGAAAAATGTGCTGGACTGGTTAGCATCGGATGCTTGCAACGCGATGACCTGAGTTCAAACTTTGTCTTTAACTTTAGATTTTTATATTATATATTACTTATTTAATATATATGAAAGCATAAGTGCTCCCTGGGTGGTTTTGGTAATTAATGCCAACATATCTATTGTTGGACTAATGTTTTCCTCTAGTATATTTCAGACAAGTTCAACAGATGGAGTGGCGTGGACAAGAGGATGTGGAACCCCTTCAAGATGCTAAGGACAAAGGATTGGCTCAAGATCAAAAGCTCAAGACTCTACATTTTCATTTAGTGATCCAAAATCACATTGAGTCCGTAGGAAAAGCCAGTACTATTAAAAGGGGATAAGGTGTTGCTTAATGGCTTGCTTGCTCAAAGTGCATAGGGATATGCTCCAAAGCCCTCAACCACTTTCTCATATCCACATATGTCCCAAACCGGAAGTCAAACTCGGCCCCACCGAAATGTTCTATCCGGCGCCACCGAGTTCACTTGACATAGCCACTACTAGAAACCCTAATCATTTTGGTCTACACGATGGGATCCCGGTCTTACTGAGATGGGCTTGCAAACTCTCTGGTTCCTATTGCAATACAATCGATCTTACCGAGATTTGTAATCGGTCTCACCGAGTTTGCTTGACTAACTCTTTGGTTAGCTCATTACCAAAATTGGTCCATCGAGTTTGTGTAATCGGTCAAACCGAGATGAGGTTTCACCCTAACCCTAGCACATCAGTCCCACCGAGTTGATCATATCGGTCCCACCGAAATGCCTAACGGTCACATTATGAACTAAATCGGTTCGACCGAGTTTTCTGATTCGGTCCCACCGAGTTTGGTGAATTGTGTGTAACGGTTAGATTTTGTGGAGGCTATATATACCCATCCACCCACTCTTCATTCATGAGGAGAGCCATCACAACATGCCTACACTTCCAGCATACATTTTCTAAGAGAGAACCACATACTCATGTGTTGAGGTCAAGATATTCCATTCCAACCACATAAATCTTGATCTCTAGCCTTCTCAAACTTGCTTTCCACTCAAATCATCTTTCCACCAAATCCAAATCCATGAGAGAGAGTTGAGTGTTGGGGAGACTATCATTTGAAGGACAAGAGCCTCCGTCAAGATCGTGGAGTTGAACCAAGGAGTTTGTACGGGCAAGGAGATCGCCTACTTCATGAAGATCTACCCTCGTGAGGCAAGTCCTTCGTGGGCGATGGCCATGGTGGGATAGACAAGGTTGCTTCTTCGTGGACCCTTCTTGGGTGGAGCCCTCCGTGGACTCGTGCAACCATTACCCTTCATGGGTTGAAGTCTCTGATATGTCTTTTTTGCATCATGTTTTTATATCGATATTTATCGCATTATGGGTTATTATTACACGTTATGTCACAATAATTATGCGTATTCTCTCTTATTTTACAAGGTTTACATGAAGAGGGAGAATGCTGGCAGCTGGAATCTTGGGCTGGAAAAGGAGCAAATATTAGAGACCTATTCCGCACAACTCCAAAAGTCCTGAAACTCCACAGAAGTCATTGTTGGGATTTATAAAAACTATTGATTGAAGAAAATACCAGAGGGGGCCCACACCCTGGCCACGGGGGTGGGGGCGCGCCCTACCCCCTATGCGCGCCCCCTGCCTCGTGGGCCCCCTAGCAGGCCTCCGGTGTCCATCTGTTGCTATATGAAGTCTTTTACCCTAGAAAAAAATCATAAGCAAGCTTTCGGGACGAGACTCCGCCGCCATGAGGCGGAACCTTGGCGGAACCAATCTAGGGCTCCGGCGGAGCTGTTCTGCCGGGGAAACTTCCCTTCGGGAGGGGGAAATCATCGCCATCGTCATCACCAATGATCCTCTCATCGGGAGGGGGTCCATCTTCATCAACATCTTCACCAGCACCATCTCCTCTCAAACCCTAGTTCATCTCTTGTATCCAATCTTTATCTCTAAGTATGATATTGGTACCTGTAGGTTGCTAGTAGTGTTGATTACTCCTTGTAGTTGATGCTAGTTGGTTTATTTGGTGGAAGATCATATGTTCAGATCCATTATGCATATTAACACCCCTCTGATTATGAACATGAATATGCTTTGTGAGTAGTTACGTTTGTTCCTAAGGACATTGGAGAAGTCTTGCTATAAGTAGTCATGTGAATTTGGTATTCGTTCTATATTTTGATGAGATGTATGTTGTCTCTCCTCTAGTGGTGTCATGTGAATGTCGACTACATGACACTTCACCATTGTTTGGGCCTATAGGAAGGCATTGGGAAGTAATAAGTAGATTATGGGTTTCTAGATTGACAAAAGCTTAAACCCTACTTTATGCGTTGCTTCGTAAGGGGCTGATTTGGATCCATATGTTTCATGCTATGGTTAGGTTTACCTTAATAATTCTTTTGTAGTTGCGGATGCTTGCAATAGGAGTTAATCATAAGTGGGATGCTTGTCCACGTAAGGACTGCACCCAAGCACCGGTCCACCCACATATCAAATTATCAAAGTACCGAACATGAATCATATGAACGTGATGAAAACTAGCTAACGTGATGAAAACTAGCTCAGGAGCGCTTTTCTCGATATAAGAGTTTGTCCAGGCTTGTCCTTTGCTATAAAAAGGATTGGGCCATCTTTCTGTACTTTGTTTACACTTGTTACTTGCTACCTATTACAATTTATCCTATCCCTAAACTATCTGTCACCTATAATTTCAGTGCTTGCAGGGAATACCTTACTGAAAACCGCTTGCCATTTCCTTCTGCTCCTCGTTGGGTTCGACACTCTTACTTATCAAAGAGTCTACGATATATCCCCTACACTTGTGGGTCATCAAGACTCTTTTCTGGTGCCATTGACGGGGAGTGAAGCGCCTTTGGAAGGTGGAATTTGGTAAGGAAAAATGTATATAGTGTGCTGAAATTTACTGTCACTTGTTACCATGGAAAGTAATCCTTTGAGGGGCTTGTTCGGGGTATCTTCACCCCGACTAGTAGAGCAAAGAGTTGCTCCTGAACCTACTCAACCTACTGAAAATGAAAATGTTTACTTTGAAATTCCTTAGGGTATGATAGAGAAACTGCTGGCTAATCCTTTTGCACGAGATGGAACTTTACATCCAAATTTACACTTAATCTATGTGGATGAAGTTTGTGGATTATTTAAGCTTGCAGGTATGCCCGATGATGTTATCAAGAAGAAGGTCTTCCCTTTATCTTTGAAGGGAGATGCATTAACATGGTATAGGCTATGTGATGATATGGGATCATGGAACTACAAACGATTGAAATTGGAATTTCATCAGAAGTTTTATCCTATGCACCATGTTCATCGTGATCGTAATTATATATATAATTTTTGGCCTCGTGAAGGAGAAAGCATCGCTCAAGCTTGATGGAGGCTTAAGTCAATGTTATATTCATGCCCCAATCATGAGCTTTCAAGATAAATGATTATTCAAAAAATTTATGCTCGGCTTTCTGACAACAATTGCACCATGCTCGATACTTCTTGTACTGGTTCTTTTATGATGAAGACTGTTGAATTCAAATGGGATTTATTTGAAAGGATTAAACGCAACTCTGAAGATTGGGATCTCGACGAAGGCAAGGAGTTAGGTATAACACCTATGTTTGATTGTGTTAAATCTTTTATAGATACCGATGTTTTCCGTAAATTTAGCACTAAATGTGGACTTGACTCTAAGATAGTAGCTTCTTTTTGTGAATCCTCTGCTACTCATATTGATCTCCCTAAAGAGAAGTGGTTTAAATATCATCTTCCCATAGAAGTAAAAGTAGTTGAACCTATTAAAGTTGAAGAAAAGACTATCACTTACAATGATCCTATTGTTCCTACTACTTATGTTGAGAAACCACCTTTTCCTGTTAGGATAAAGGATCATGCTAAAGCTTCAACTATTGTTCGTAAAATTAATATTAGAACTTATACACCTCCTGAGCAAGTTAAAGTTGAACCTAATATTGCTATTGTTAAAGATATCTTGGCTAATAATATTGATGGGCATGTTATTTACTTTTGTGAGGAAACTGCTAGAATTGCTAAGCTTGGTGCTAAAGATAAACATAGACCTGTTGTAGGCATGCCTGTTATTTCTATTAAAATAGGAGATCATTATTATCATGGCTTGTGTGATATGGGTGCTAGTGCTAGTGCTAGTGCAATACCTATTTCCTTATGCAAAGAAATTATGCATGATATTGCACCAGCTGAGATAGAAGATATCGATGTTACCATTAAGCTTCCCAATAGAGATACTATTTCACCAATTGGGATTGTTAGAGATGTTCAAGTATTGTGTGGGAAAGCTAAATATCCTGATGATTTTCTTGTTCTTGGTTCCCCTCAAGATAGCTTTTGTCCCATTATATTTGGTAGACCCTTCTTGAATACTGTTAATGCTAAGATAGACTGCGAAAAGGATCTGGTTACTGTTGGTTTGGATGATATGTCTCATGAGTTTAATTTTTCTAAATTTCGTAGACAACCCCGTGATGAAGAATTGCCTAGTAAAGATGAAATAATTGTCTTGCTTCTATTGCTGTGCCTCCTAATGATCCTTTAGAACAATATTTGCTAGACCATGAAAATGATATGTTTATGAATGAAAGAAGGGAAATAGATGAAGTATTCTTTAAACAAGGACCCTTTCTGAAACACAACTTGCCTATTGAAATCCTAGGGGATCCTCCTCCACCCAAGGGTGATCCCGTGTTTGAGCTTAAACCATTACCTGATACTCTTAAGTATGCTTATCTTGATGAAAAGAAGATATGTCATGTTATTATTAGTGCTAACCTTTAAGAGCATGAAGAAGAGAATTTATTGAAAACTCTAAAGAAGCATCGTGCTGCTATTGAATATACTCTCAATGATCTTAAGGGCATTAGTCCCACTCTATGCCAACACAAAATAAATCTGGAGAAAGATGCCAAACCAGTTATTGATCACCAACGACGACTAAATCCTAAGATGAAGGAAGTGGTAAGAAAGGAAATACTAAAGCTCCTAGAAGCAGGTATAATTTATCCCGTTGCTGATAGTCAGTGGGTAAGTCATGTCCATTGTGTCCCTAAGAAGGGAGATATTACTGTCGTTCCTAATGATAAAGATGAATTGATCTCGCAAAGAATTATTACATGTTATAGGATGGTAATTGATTTTTGCAAATTAAATAAGGCTACTAAAAAAGATCATTACCCCTTACCTTTTAATTATCAAATGCTAGAAATATTATCCAAACGTACACATTTTTGCTTTCTAGATGGTTACTCTGGTTTCTCTCAAATACCTGTGTCAGCTGATGATCAAGCAAAGACCACTTTTACTTGCCTTTCGGCACTTTTGCTTATAGACGTATGCCTTTTGGTTTATGTAATGCACCTGCTACCTTTCAAAGATGCATGATGGCTATATTATCTGACTTTTGTGAAAAGATATGTGAGGTTTTCATGGACGATTTCTCCATTTATGGATCCCCTTTTGATGATTGCTTGAGCAACCTTGATCGAGTTTTGCAGAGATGTGAAGAAACTAATCTTGTCTTGAATTGTGAGAAGTGGCACTTTATCATTAATGAAGGCATTGTCTTGGGGCATAAAATTTCTGAAAGAGGTATTGAAGTTGATAAAGCTAAAGTTGATGCTATTGAAAAGATGTCGTGTCCTTAGGACATCAAAGGTATAAGAAGTTTCCTTGGTCATGCCAGTTTTTATAGGAGGTTCATTAAGGACTTCTCAAAAATTTCTCGGCCTCTGACTAATCTATTACAAAAAGATATACCTTTTGTTTTTGATGATGATTGTGTAGAAGCATTTGAAATACTTAAGAAAGCATTAATTTCTGCACCTATCATTCAGCCACCTGATTGGAATTTACCCTTTGAAATCATGTGTGATGCTAGTGATTATGCTGTAGGTGCTGTTCTAGGGCAAAGAGTTGATAAGAAATTAAATGTCATTCAATATGCTAGTAAAACTCTAGACAATGCCCAGAGAAATTATGCCACTACTGAAAAAGAATTCTTAGCAGTTGTATTTGCTTGAGATAAGTTCAGACCTTATATTGTCGATTCTAAAGTAACTATTCACACTGATCATGCTGCTATTAAATATCTTATGGAAAAGAAAGATGCTAAACCTAGACTTATTAGATGGGTTCTCTTGCTACAAGAATTTGATTTTCATATTATTGATAGAAAGGGAGCTGAGAACCCCGTTGCAGACAACTTGTCTAGGTTAGAAAATGTTCTTGATGACCCACTACCTATTGATGATAGCTTTCCTGATGAACAACTGAATGTCATAAATGCTTCTCGTACTGCTCCATGGTATGCTGATTATGCTAATTACATTGTTGCTAAATTTATACCACCTAGTTTCACATACCAGCAAAAGAAAAAGTTTTTCTATGATTTAAGACATTACTTCTGGGATGACCCACATCTTTATAAAGAAGGAGTAGATGGTGTTATTAGGCATTGTGTACCTGAGCATGAACAGGAACCGATCCTGCGCAAGTGTCACTCCGAGGCTTATGGAGGGCACCACGCTGGAGATAGAACTGCACATAAGGTATTGAATCTGGTTTTTATTGGCCTACTCTCTTCAAGGATGTTCGTAAGTTTGTCTTATCTTGTGATGAATGTCAAAGAATTGGTAATATTAGTAGACGTCAAGAAATGCCTATGAATTATTCACTTGTTATTGAACCATTTGATGTTTGGGGCTTTGATTATATGGGACCATTTCCTTCCTCTAATGGGTATACACATATTTTAGTTGTTGTTGATTACGTTACTAAGTGGGTAGAAGCTATTCCAACTAGTAGTGCTGATCATAACACCTCTATTAAGATGCTTAAAGAAGTTATTTTTCTGAGGTTTGGAGTCCCTAGATATTTAATGACTGATGGTGGTTCACATTTCATTCATGGTGCTTTCATAAAATGCTTGCTAATTATGACATTAATCATAGAATTGCATCTCCATATCACCCACAGTCTAGTTGTCAAGTAGAATTGAGTGATAGAGAGCTCAAATTAATTTTGCAAAAGACTGTTAATAGGTCTAGAAAGAATTGGTCCAAGAAACTTTATGATGCATTATGGGCCTATAGAACTGCATATAAAAATCCTATGGGTATGTCTCCGTATAAAATGGTTTATAGAAAAGCATGTCACTTACCTCTCGAACTAGAATATAAGGCATATTGGGCTATTAAGGAGCTCAATTATGATTTTTGAACTTGCCGGTGAGAATAGGTTATTTGACATTAGCTCACTTGATGAATGGAGAACCCAAGCCTATGATAATGCCAAGTTGTTTAAAGAAAAAGTTAAAAGATGGCATGACAAAAGGATACAAAAATGTGAGTTTAATGTAGGTGATTATGTGTTGCTATACAACTCTCGTTTAAGATTTTTGCAGGGAAACTCCTCTCTAAATGGCAAGGTCCTTACGTTATCGAGGAGGTCTATCGTTCCGGTGCCATAAAAATCAACAACTTCGAAGGCACAAATCCGAAGGTGGTGAACAGTCAAAGAATTAAACATTATATCTCAGGTAATCCTATAAATGTTGAAACTAATATTATTGAAACCGTAACCCTGGAGGAATACATAAGGGACACTTTCCAAAAAGTTTCAGACTCTGAAAAGGAATAGGTACGTGGTACGGTAAGCAAACCGACTCCAAAACAGTTCTAATGGCAATGTTTCTCCGTTTTGGAATATTTAGAAAAATAGAAAAATAAGAAGCATTTCGGGAAGAACACGAGGCTTCCACGAGGGTGGGAGGCACGTCCTACCCCCTTGGCGCGCCCCCTGTCTCGTGGGCACCTCGTGCGCTCTCCGGACTCCGTTTTCTTGCACGATATGTATTTTGGTCGGTAAAAATTCATTATATAATCTTCCGAAGGTTTTTACTCCTGTATCACGCAAATATCCTATGTTCTTGCTTCGAGCTATTTTTTGTCAGAGTCATGAAGGCTAGGCATCATGTCGTCCCCCTCCACCAACAGTCAGGGCAACGATGCTTGGCTGATGAAGATAGAGCTGAAGAGAGAAGAATCCGAGGAGATCAACAAGGATGATGGATCAAGAATACTAGGGAAGATCAAGCTCCGGCAGCAGAAGAAGAAGACACCCTTCCACCTCTCTTTACCCCAACTAAGATTGAAGCTTTCAAGATGATTGAATTACTCGTATACAAAACAAGTGTCTCACACGTGAAAATATTTTGTTGAAGGATCATATCATCGCACTCAAGGGCATTATCCGCAAGTTGGAGGATCTCTTACGCTCGATGTGCGACTATTCATCATCACCACCGTCCTCTTCACCGGCAAAGGAGATCTAATCACATGGGTATAGGCACTCCCCTTGGCAACTGCTGAGCTTGGGGGAGGTGCCCCGGTATCGTATCACCATCACACTCCTATCTTTACCGTTTTTCTTAGTTCGATCCTTTTGGTATTATCTCGATCTAGTAGAGTAAAGTTTTAGTATGATCTAGTTGTGAGTTTTGCTTTATGACCCCTCTTTGTAATCGAGTATGTGAGCTATATATAATAAAGATTAGTGTTGATTCAAGGGCTTGATTATCTTGCTATGATCTTGAGTGAATAAAAGAAAAATAAAGAATAAAAAGAAATAAAGAGATCATATTGATCTTATGAAGAGTAATGACTTCACATAGAGAGAGTATGATGATTACAAGTTGTTGAGCGTTGAAAAAGATAGTTTTGGTCATCATTGCAATTAATAAGAAGTAATAAAGAAAGAGAGGTTTCACATATAAATATACTATCTTGGACATCTTTTATGATTGTGAGCACTCATTAAAATATGACATGCTAAAGAGTTGATGTTGGACAAGGAAGACAATGTAATGGGTTATGTTTGCTTATATCTGAGATAAAGTATATTGTCATGGATCATCCAACATGTTGAGCTTGCCTTTCTCCCTCATGCTAGCCAATTCCTTGCACCAAGTAGAGATACTACTTTTGCTTCCAAATACCCTTAAAACCAGTTTTGCCATGAGAGTCCACCATATCTACCTATGGATTGAGTAAGATCCTTCAAGTGAGTTGTCATCGGTGCAAGCAATAAAAATTGCTCTCTAAATATGTATGACTTATTAGTGTGGGAGAAAATAAGCTTTATACGATCTTGTGATGTGGAAGAAATAAAAGCGACGGACTGCATAATAAAGGTTCATATCACAAGGGGCAATATAAAGTGACGTTCTTTCGCATTAAGATTTTGTGCATCCAACCCTGAAAGCGGATGACAACCTCTACTTCCCTCTGCAAAGGGCCTATCTTTTACTTTTACCTTCTACTTTATGCAAGAGTCATGGTGATCTTCACCTTCCCTTTTTTACATTTTATCCTTTGGTAAGCACATTGTGTTGGAAAGATCCTGATATATATATATATATATATATATATATATATATATATATATATATATCCAATTGGATGTAAGTTAGCATGAGTTATTATTGTTTACATTACCCTCGAGGTAAAAGGTTGGGAGGCGAAACTATAAGCCCCTATCTTTCTCTATGTCCGATTGAAACTCCATAACCATAAGTATTGCGTGAGTGTCAGCAATTGTGAAAGACTAAATGATAGTTGAGTATGTGGACTTGCTGAAAAGCTCTTATTGACTCTTTCCGATGTTATGATAAAGGGAAATTGCTTCAATGATTGAGATTATATTTTGTTGGTTTTCAATGAAGTTTCTCATTCATACTTGACATTGTGGATAGATTATTACTTGAGCATAAGAATTCATATGACAATATCCATACATGTTGCTGTTATAAGAATGATCATGATGCCCTCATGTCTATATTTTATTTTATCAACACCTCTATCTCTAAACATGTGGACATATTTATCGTTACCGGCTTCCGCTTGAGGACAAGCGAGGTCTAAGCTTGGGGGAGTTGATACGTCCATTTTGCATCATGTTTTTATATTGATATTTATCGCATTATGGGCTATTATTACACGTTATGTCACAATACTTATTCCTATTCTCTCTTATTTTACAAGGTTTACATGAAGAGGGAGAATGCTGGCAGCTGGAATTCTGGGCTGGAAAAGGAGCAAATATTAGAGACCTATTCTGTACAACTCCAGAAGTCCTAAAACTCCACGGAAGTCATTTTTGGGATTTATAAAAAATATTGAGCGAAGAAAATACCAGAGGGGGTCCACACCCTGGCCACGAGGGTGGGGGCGCGCCCTACCCCCTGGGTGCGCCCCCTGCCTCGTGGGCCCCCTGGCAGGCCTCCGGTGTCCATCTGCTGCTATATGAAGTCTTTTACCCTGGAAAAAAAATCATAAGCAAGCTTTCGGGATGAGACTCCGCCGCCATGTGGCGGAAGCTTGGCGGAACCAATCTAGGGCTCCGGCGAAGCTGTTTTGTCGAGGAAACTTCCCTCCGGGAGGGGGAAATCATCGCCATCGTCATCACCAACGATCCTGTCATCGGGAGGGGTCCATCTTCATCAACATCTTCACCAACACCATCTCCTCTCAAACCCTAGTTCATCTCTTGTATCCAATCTTTGTCTCTAAGTCTGAGATTGGTACCTGTAGGTTGCTAGTAGTGTTGATTACTCCTTGTAGTTGATGCTAGTTGGTTTATTTGGTGGAAGATCATATGTTCATATCCATTATGCATATTAACACCCCTCTGATTATGAACATGAATATGCTTTGTGAGTAGTTACGTTTATTCCTAAGGACATGGGAGAAGTCTTGCTATAAGTAGTCATGTGAATTTGGTATTCGTTCGATATTTTGATGAGATGTATGTTGTCTCTCCTCTAGTGGTTTCATGTGAACATCGACTACATGACACTTCACCATTGTTTGGGCCTAGAGGAAGGCATTGGGAAGTAATAAGTAGATTATGGGTTGCTAGAGTGACAGAAGCTTAAACCCTAGTTTATGTGTTGCTTCGTAAGGGGCTGATTTGGATCCATATGTTTCATGCTATGGTTAGGTTTACCTTAATACTTCTTTTGCAGTTGCGGATGCTTGCAATAGGAGTTAATCATAAGTGGGATGCTTGTCCAAGTAAGGACAGCACGCAAGCACTGGTACACCCACATATCAAATTATCAAAGTACCAAACGCGAATCATATGAACGTGATGAAAACTAGCTTGATGATAATTCCCATGTGTCCTCGGGAGCGCTTTTCTCTATATAAGAGTTTGTCCAGGCTTTTCCTTTGCTATAAAAAGGATTGGGCCATCTTGCTGCACTTTATTTACACTTGTTACTTGCTACCCATTACAATTTATCTTATCACAAAACTATCTGTCACCTATAATTTTAGTGCTTGCATGGAATACCTTACTAAAAACCGCTTGTCATTTCCTTCTGCTCCTCGTTGGGTTCGACACTCTTACTTATCAAAAAGGCTACGATAGATCCCCTACACCTGTGGTTCATCAGTCTCCATCAACGTGGATGTACAATAGCACCACCTATCGGAACCAGGCCAAAAATCTCAGTGTCTCCAATTGCATTTGCACACTCCAATCCCATCCCTTTACATTCTTGCAAATTGCATGCTTTACTTTCCGTTGCTCGTATACTCTTGTTATGCTTGGTTGATGTGTATTGTGAATGTTTAAACTTGTGCTAAAACTTCACCTTAACTTAAAGAAATTAAAAACTGCTACTTTTCTTGGCTAAGAGTCTATTCACCCCCCTCTAGACACCTCTTCTCGATCCTTTCAATTGGTATAAGAGCATTGGTCTCCATTGATTTGGTTTAAACACCTTTGGAGGAAGATGGACGAGTCTACGTTGGGGAGTCTTAGACGTAGAGTGCCTATGCTTGATGGAGAGTACTTTCATGAGTGGAAAAATGAGATGCTTGTGATTTTCAATGAATATCAATTGAGCAAGTATATTACTAGCCCTTGTGCACCTCATGTGGATCCTTTGCGTCCTACCCTTGATGAGTCCGTTGACATGATCCGCAACTTTAGAACTGTTAATCTTATCACTAGAGGGTTTCCTAGAAACTTGATAGGTTGATTGCCTAATCTTGATTGTTCCTACACTATATGGAGATTTCTTGAGGAACGATTTCCTAACTATTCCTTGAAAAACTTAGATGATATCCTTCATAAGTCTATTGCTTTGACTAAAATAAGTCCTAATGATCCCAAGTATGGTGATTACTTGTTTGAGCTTCGTGACCTTATGCGTGACAAAGAAGATGTTGGAATCATTAGCAATATCATCTACGAAGTCATTAGAATCCATAAATATGCACATTGTCATGGTCATAAATCTAATGAATCACTCTCTCTAGGAATTGACCCATCACAAGACGATGTTGAACACGGATACTATGATGAGGATGATGATAGTGACTTCGATCTCGATGAATCTGTGAGACACTTTGGTCTTATGGATAATCTTCGCGGCTACATGGCTGGAGGAAAGGAATGGGTCCTTGGTAGTGGATGTACCGATCATATTACCGGAGATAAGGATATGTTTTCTGAGCTTGCTGAAAACGACGACCCTCGAAAGTATGTAACTTTTGGTGATAACTCAAAGGGTAAGGTGGTTGGCCTTGGTAAGGTGGCCATATCACATGATAGCTCCATACAAAATGTTATGCTTGTTGAATCTCTTGGCTATAATCTACTTTCCGTATCTAGACTTGCTGACTTTGGTTTCAATGTCCTATGCACTGAAGTAGATTGCCAAGTGTTTTGTAGAGATACTCATAATATGGTCTTTATCGGTATACGTAGAGGTGATATTTACATTGTCAATTTTGCTAAAAAGGCTCAACCTAGAACTTGCTTTATTGGTAATCTTCTAAAGGCTAGTCGTGGCATAGAAGGTTAGGTCATGTGGGCATGAGAAATCTTGATAAGCTTATTAAAGGTAATCATATCCTTGGAGTGAAAGATGTTATATTTGAAAAGGATAGATTATGTAGTGCTTGTCAAGCAGGAAAACAAGTTGGAGGAAGTCACCCCATGAAGAACATCATGACCACAATACAAAAAAGGACACATCCGTGACATTTGGGCCGAACGAATTTTTTTCTGTCATACTTATGACACTTCTATGACGATAATTGTGACAAAAACCGGTATGATCATAGATGTGGTGGGCTCCTACTTCTATGACAAAAAATCATGACAGAAAATGGGCTTTTCATCCTGGGTGGGCTGGAGACGCAACTGCATGACATTCTTTGAGCCGTCCATGACGGAAAAAACCGTGGTAGAAGCAAGGGCGAGGAAAATATCATGGTGTTCCCAGTTATGGTGGGTGGTCGGGGCCGAGCAATGTGTGTTTCTCTCGTACACGCACGCGCGTGGGTGCGAGGCATTGGGCTCTAACTGAACCCAAGTGATTGCACTGCAGGCTACGCATTATTGATCCCCAGTGATCAATCGATGGCTGTTAACTGAACCCGATCGAGCGATTCCTTTGCTACTGCTGCTAACTAAAGCCGATTGATGCTGCCTCTGGATGAATAGTGAGCGTTGCTCGGGGGGTTTGGATGAACAGTTCCCGGTGGGAGTGGATGAACAGGACCTAGTGGTGTTGCATCTAGATGAACAGGACCCCGATCGATCGAGCCTATTGGGGCTGGATGAACAGGACCCTGTGGAGGGCTGGATGAACAGGACCACCCCATGGAGAGCTGTATGAACAGTAGATGGTGGAGGGTTGGATGAACAGTAGCCCGTGGAGGGCTGGTTGAATAGGAGCCCATGGAGAGGGCTGACTGAACAGTAGCCGGTGGAGTAGCGGTGGAGGCTGGATGAATAGGAGCCCGTGGATGAACAATTGCAGGTGGAGGCTAGAGGAGGTCAACGGTGGATGAACAGTAGCCCGTGGAGGCTAGAGGGGGTCGACGGTGGAGATGAGCAGTATCCCATGGAGTCCTATTTTGCGGTACGCCACACCCCTCCCGATTAATAGGACCCCCATTTCGACCTTAGCGCTCCAACACAAGTCTGTTTCCTCCGTTTTGCGATACGCCACACCCCTCCTGATCAACAGGACCCCCGTTTTGACCATAGGAGGTCCGTTTCCTCCGTTTTGTGGTACGCCAGGCCCCTCCTAATGAACATGATCCCATTTCGAACGTAGCCGGTCGAACACAAGGCTGTTTCCTCCGTTCAGCGGTACGCCAGGCCTCGTTTCCATCGGTTGTTCCGTCCAAGCCGGTTGGCTCCCACGCATTCCGTTGCCTCCCGATGAACACGACGCATTTCGTTGCCTCCCCATGAACATGATGATGACGCAGTTTCTCCCTTCAGACCCAGCCATGTACATGAGCCTGTCCGTACGTATGCATGAGTAGGCATTTGAGATCCTGCCCGTATGTATGTACGTGGCCATATTTTCTTTCTTGCACACTGGCCGATGTACGTATGTGTACATGCTACGCGCGCGCCTCTACATCAACCAGTATGTACTTACACGTTTGCGACCAGAATGACAACGCCACGTACGCTTCGACCAGGTGGGTCCCGACTGTTAGGCACTTCCTTGCGTGCGAAGATGTAGCTGGTGGGTCCCAACAGTCAGGGTGGCGAATTGGTTTTTTTTTGCCCGGACGCACTTCCTTGCGTGCGAAAATGTAGCTGGTGGGTCCCCGCAGTCAGGGGGAAACGTTTCTTTCGTGAAATACGGTGGCCCGTCCGGTGGGTCCCTCTTGTCAGGTGGAGGAATAATTATTTTGCGCGTAATAAGGAGGCACTTCCTTGCTGTGGCCGTGGACCCAGCTGTCAGCCTCTCCACGTACATTCCACGTCCGATGGAAGCCGTTCCTTGACCACGTTGACCACGCCGTGTTAAGAGCACAGGGGCGATGGACGACGACGATGCCTAGGAAGGGGACGACACGGAGCCGGGGAAGACGCGACAGTGGATGCCCACGCATAGAGGAATATGAGAGTTCACTGGTTCGCTGCGGTGTGAGGCTGCCGTCGCTGCAGAATAACAAGGGGTGTGGGTGAGTAGAGGGATGGCCTGGCCAGCGGTGGGAGTAGTAGGGGGCGGTGAGGCCTCCGCGGCATCGCAGCCGGCCATGGGAGGCAGGAGCACGAGGCACGACCGGCGCTGGTTTGGGTGGCTGGAGCAAGAAGACCAAAGGTTGAAGAAGCACTACGGCCGTTGGATGGACATCGTACGGTCACTCAATCTAGAATCGTGCATATTGACTAAGTTGACAAAGCCCTCCGTCCCCGTCAACTTAGTAGGCCCACAAGTCAACCTACCACTATACTGGGTCCCAGCTAGCAGGGGGAGTATTCAATTTTTGTGCGTAATAAGGAGGCACTTCCTTGCGTGCAAAAATATAGCTAGTGCGTCCGAGCTGTCAGCGGCGGTAACATTTTTTCGTGAAATACAGAGGCCCTTTTGGTGGGTCGCAGATGTCAGGTGGACGAATCGTTATTTTGCACGTAATAAGGAGGCATTTCCTTGCGTGTGGTCGTGGACCCAGCTGTCAGCCTTTCCACGTACAGTACTCTTCCGATGGAAGTCGTTTGTTGACCACATTGACCACGCTGCGCCGAGAGCACCAAGGCGATGGATGACGGTGAGGCCTAGGAAGGGGACGACGCGGAGCCAGGGAAGACGCGGCAGTGGATGCCCGCACGAAGAGGAGTATGAGGGTTCACTGGTTCGGCTGTGGTGTGAGGTTGTCGTCGCCGCAGAATAACAGGGGGTGTGGGTGAGTAGAGGGATGGCCTGGCCAGCGGTGGAAGTAGTAGGGGGCGATGAGGCCTCCGTGGCACCGCAGCCGGCCACGGGAGGCAGGAGCACGAGGCACGACCGACACTGGTTTGGGCGGCTGGAGCAAGAAGACTAGAGGTTGAAGAAGCACTACTACCATTGGATGGACATCGTACAATCACTCGAGCTAGAATCGTGCATATTGACTAAGTTGACAAAGCCCTCCGTCCCTGTCAACTTAGTAGGCCCACAAGTCAGCCTACCACTATACTGGGTCCCGGCTAGAAGGGGGAGTATTCATCTTTTGTGCGTAATAAGGAGGCACTTCCTTGCGTGCGAAGATAAAGCTGGTGGGTCCAAGCTGTCAACGGTGGTAACATTTTTTCGTGAAATACAGAGGCCCTTTCGGTGGGTCCCAGATGTCAGGTTGAGGAATCATTATTTTGCATGTAATAAGGAGGCATTTCCTTGCATGCGGCCGTGGACCCAGCTGTCAGCCTCTCCACGTACAGTCCACTTCAGATGCATGTCGGTCGTTGACCACGTTTGACCAGGACGCACCAAGAGCACCAGGGCGGTGGACGACGGAGAGGCCTAGGAAGGGAATGACACAGAGGCAGGGAAGACTCGACAGTTGTTTCCCACATGGAGGGGAGTACGACTGTACGAGGGTTTACTGGTTCGTCTGCCGTGACCAAAGAATAACAGCAGGTGTGGGTGAGTAGAGGGATGGCTAGGCCAGCGATGGGAGTACGGTGGGGCGGTGAGGCTTGCGCGGTAGCACAGCCGGCCGTGGGGAGGAGGGAGCAAGCAGTCCCGCCGGCGCTTGTTTGAGCGACTGGAGCAGGAAGAGTAGAGATTGAAGAAGCACGATGGTCGTTGGATGGACATCCAACAGTCATTGCTTGTGCGTCAACCTTTTTTTAGGAAAGCCTCAAATCTGTGGAAAACAACATACAACCCATCTGCCATTATTTATAATAATTTACAGCCCATTTGCTAATTATTAAGGTTTTTTTGGAGCCCATATTCTTTTTGTTAGCATTATAGCCCATATTGTGGCCACTGTTAAAAAATTGTATGAAATTTTGCATATTTCGGTGCGGTCCGAACTGTTTTTAATCCCGAAATTTCGAGTCACATTCAAACTGATTTTAAAAATAAATGTATATCAATATAAAATCCAAAAAAATGTCCATGCATAAAAATCAATGCAATTTAAAATCTCAAAATGAAAAAAAGAAATTTGAAACTAATTGTCGGTTTGATGTGTTTTAAAAATGTACAGCCCATTTCTCATTACTGATAGGCAATTTCCCGGCCAGCCGAATGAAGCTCTCCTCGTCTTGAAAGATTTGCAGCCCAATAGGCCTGGCAAATCACAAAAAAACTGGGTTGTGGCCGTGGACCCAACTGTCATCCTCTCCACGTACAGTACTCTTCCGATGGAAGTCGGTCGTTGACCACATTGACCACGCCGCACCTAGAGCACCAAAGCGGTGGACGACGACGAGGCCTAAGAAGGGGACGACGCAGAGCCGGGGAAGACGCGGCAGTGGATGCCCACACGGAGAGGAGTACGAGGGTTCATTGGTTCAGCTACGGTGTGAGGCTGCCGTCGCCGCAGAATAACAGGGGGTGTGGGTGAGTAGAGGGATACCCAGGCCAGCGGTGGGAGTAGTAGGGGGCGGTGAGGCCTCTGCGACATCACAGCCGGCCACCGGTGGCAGGAGCACGCGGCACGACCGGCGCTGGTTTGGGCGGCTAGAGCAAGAAGACCAGAGGTTGAAGAAGCACTACGGCCGTTGGATGAACATCGTAAGGTAACTGGAGCTAGAATCGTTCATATTGACTAAATTGACAAGCCCTCCATCCCCGTCAACTTGGTAGGCCCACAAGTCAGCCTCCCACTATGCTGGGTTCCAGTTGGCAGGGGGAGTATTCATTTTTTGTGCGTAATAAGGAGGCACTTCCTTGCTTGCGAAGATAGTTGGTGGGTCCGACCTGTCAGCGGGGGGAACGTTTTTCACGAAATATAGAGGCCCTTCCGGTGGGTCCCAGATGTCAGGTGGAGGAATCAAAGACTTGAGAAGGCGTACAGAACAAGCTAGTGTACCAGTAAAGAGACGTTGTTGAGTTTTAGAAAAAAGAGAGACATGCTCCTATAGCTGGTTCAAATCCAAACCTAGACTATGACTATATATGGTGCTATGCTACTCTGCAAGTAATGAAACTGACATATCGAACGTTGGCTTCTCCTCTTCTCTACTTACTCTACCAAGGATCAGAAGATGTAGCCGCAGCAACCATGTCCGCTGGCTGCTCGTCCACCTGCTCTTCAGCAGGCAACAACCAAATATGCGCCAAGTCGCCACCCGTACCATCGCCTGTGGGTCTCAACACACCCCCGCCGGCACGCGCACCGTAGCCGGTTGCTCATCGCAACCCGCTTCCATTGGTGTGGTGCCACTGCTGCAAATCACGCAGAGTCATCCATCGCGTCTCAATCACAATCCTCAACCCTGGCCGAGTCTTCTACAAATGCCCGAATCATGGGATAATAATATGTTTAAGTGTTGTTCTGCTTCTTTTAGTTGCTAATTTTTTTAATAGTTTGGTTGATGTTCTTCCAATTTGATTCGTGCGGAAAAGGGAAGATTCATGTGATTTGTATTTCTTGGAAGTTGTTGATATGGGGGAGTGCAACTACGCTGATTATTTGGTTAGCCGAGGAATCCCAATACCAGCAGGTTGGGGTGTTGGACAAGTAACTAAAGGAACGACAGAAGAGGAAGATGCAGAGCAGAAGGTTAAAGATGCAGTTCCTCTGATCATGGCCAAGCAATAGCTGCTGAATGGCCTTGACAGCAATGAGGAGATGAAAGATCTTGTGAAGATAATGGGCAAAATCGATGTGCTTTGTAGGATGATTGTCTCTTTATTTGCAGTGTATGTAGCACTCGTGATGTATTCAGTGGCTATGACATGAGCACTTTGCTGAAACTAGTAATGAATGAAACCTATGTAGCAGGTTGGGCGCAGTGTTGTGAACATCTAATGATTTCTATTAACGAAAATCAGGGGGTATCCCCTTTTGCTCATAAATAAATAGTAGAGGCCCTTTTGGTAATAAAAAATAAATTAGCAGAGGCCCTGTCGGGTCAGCTTTGTTCTCATTCAAAGACGTCGAGCAAATTGCATTCCAACAACAAACTATGTCATCAAATTCAAGTTTCACAGCCAAATATGAGTACAACTAAACAACAATGTCATCATGTTTTAGTCGTCATACAATCATCAAACACAAATCAGCATACATAACAAGTGATGTTCTCACATGAAAATACTAAACAACATGTTCATCAGGTTTCAGTTGTCATAGCAAACACAACTTCAGATAGTAGATAAAAAACATCTTTTGACAGGAAAATACGACAAAAGCAATGTAATCATCATCCGCAGCTGCAGCATCAACATCTTCGCCATGTGTATCAGTCTGAATCGTAATTCCCCATGGTGTCATCTTCTTCTTCGTCCTCAACATCCTCGAACGTTGGCTTCTTCTTGATGAACTCTTGTATGTCCACAGCACGACAGGAAATCCTTTCGCCAGCGTCATTGAGGTGATAGTTCTCAAAGATATTAGGAACATCTGTGTTATCTTGTACATCAGGAGCAGTGTAAGCATCATCTTGTTGTGCAACTTCATTAAACAAATTCCTCTCCTCAAAGCTTTGCAATACTCTCCAGTCATCGCTACGTGCAAATGTGTCTTCCAAGAAAAATATATGTGTTGCTTGATTTGCAAAAATAAAAGGCTTGTTGGTGTGGTACGCCGCCTTGACATTGATGGATTTGAAATAATCATCAGCTCTGGGTTTTGCGATCCTGGAAAACAGGTTATACCAACGATAGCACAACAGAACCACACACCGATGATCCTCGAAACTGAGATATAATGCAACTGAACAATGTTTATTATGTTAGCATACATTTCAGTTGTCTCTTTGTCATATGTATCCGTGCTCATGATGGCACTATTTTGTGTCTTCCTGCCTTCGTCTCTTGCAGGGGTGTTGTAGCGCACATCTCCAACAATGCAAGATTCATAATGTCTTACCCGAGTATCAGGACCCATTGCTAGTGAGTAAAGGGCATCATCAACTGCCTGCCCATCCTCCCGCATCTTCTTAACCTATGGTTAGAAAATAGACAAGCTGTACTCAATATATTAAAAAACTGACAGTGCAATTGAAAAGCTTACATGGCTCTTGAACCATTTCGCAAATCCTGCCATAACCAGTTTGTCAATGTTTATTGGATTTTGCGGTAGTAACTCCTTTTTGTAGATGTTGCACAACATAGTGATCACGTCAAACATCTAAATATATAAGAATGTGCTGCAAGTTTAGTAGATTACGATGTATAAGCTGCAGTACTTAGCACTTACTTGATATAAGGTGGTATCTCAGGACAGTTATTCAACACATACCAAACCATTTTGTCCAAATCTTTAGGTTTTTCCTCTTGCCGACTCTTACCTGTAACTCGAACAGAATAATCGAAAACATTGAGCCCGGGATTGTCTTCATCCACCTCTTTGCTAAGCTGATCAGCTGTTTCAATATATTTTGAGCAGAATGTCAACGCTTCTATAGCAATGTAGGCCTCTGCAATGGAACCCTCGGGTCTAGCTCTGTTCCTAACATATCCCTTGAAAGTGCCTAGCCGCCTTTCAATAGGGTACATCCAACCATACTGTACTGGACCTCTAAGTAGTGCCTCATTAGGTAGATGAACAGCCAAATGCACCATCACATCAAAGAAGGCTAGAGGATATATCTTCTCAAGGTCGCATATGATAGTTGGTATCTTGTCTCTAAGACGCTCCAAAGCATCTATCCTGATATTTCTACTGCAGAATTCCCTGAAGAATTGTCCCAACTCTGCAACTGCTCTGTATAAGTCAGGGCGGCCCAATCCTCTAAGGTTAACAGGTAAAACCCTTTGAAGTAGGACGTGGCAGTCATGAGTTTTCAACCCTTGTACCTTGTTTCCATCTACACTGACTCTCCTTTTAGGGTTGGAAGGAAATCCATGTGGGAATCTCACACGTTATAGGACCTCGCATAATTCTTTTCTTTTTACCTTGTCCAAGATGTTCACAGCTGGTGCCATATCCCGTGGTTTACCTTCATCTTGCACCTGCAAATCCTATCTGATACCCAGGTGTGTCAAATCAATCCTAGATTTTAAGGTATCTTTCTTCTTGCCTTCAATATTAAGAAGTGTGCCGATAATGCTGTCACATATATTTTTCGCGATGTGCATCACATCAAGATTATGCCGCAGATCCAAATCTTTCCAATACTCCAAGTCGCACAAAGTGGACCTGTGGGTAAACAATAATCTGTCTTCTGCCCTGCCACGCTTCCTTTTCCCGCTACCATTCCCAGCATGGTTTCCTGGTTTAATATGCCTGACCTTCTCTAATTACACTTGCAACTCATAGGCGGTGAGCCTCTTTGGCGCATCACGGTTTTCATGCTTTGCATTAAACACATGTCTTTGGTATTTTCTAGGATGCGGCTTGTCCTTGGCAAGAAAACGACGGTGTCCAATGTAATAGATCTTGCTAAGTATTGCGTATGACAGCGGATTCCTATCACAACGAACACATGCATTGTAACCATGTGTTGTTTGCCCTGACATAGTGCCCAAAGACAGATAATCATGGATGCACCAAATTATAACAGCACGCAGAAAGAAATCAGCTGGTGGGCTGCTATATAGGTCTCGAGTGAGAACACCCCTCCATAGTTGTTGAAGTTCCTCCACAAGAGGCTCCATGAACAAATCAAAATCCTTTCCAGGACTTTTTGGACCTGGGATGAGCAAGGCCATCATGTAGTTTGATTCTTTGGTGCAGACATTTGGAGGCATGTTGTAAGGGATAACAAGCACTGGCCACATGCTATATGTGGCGCTCTGGTGGCCAAATGGGTTAAATCCATCTGAAGCTAAGCCAAGTCTAATGTTTCTCGGGTCAGCAGCAAACTTTTCATGTTTCTGATTGAAGCTTTTCCACTCACTACCATGTGATGGATGGCTCATTACATTCTGATCTCTGTACTCCTGGTTCCTAGAATGCGACAATACATCCTCTCTTGTTTCAGCATCATGAAACAACCTCTGTAATCTTGGTATAATTGGAAAATGTCTCAGAACATTATGAGGAATCCTCTTCACAACATCGCCATCTTTCCATCTTGATGATTTGCATTTCGGGCATTCACTTAAGTTGGCACAATCCTTCCAGAACAGAACACAATTATTCTTACAAACATGGATCATATCATATCCAATTCCAACAGCACGAAGGAAATTCTTCATGTTACTGTAGGTTTGTGGTAGCTCAGACGCATCTAGGAAAGCTTTGCGGAAAGCAGCGAACATAGCATCAAATGATTTGTTGGTCATCCGCTCAGATGTCTTCACCTGAAGAAAGGTGACCATGGCTGAGAATACTGACAGCTTATTTCCTAGGGCGGCAGCCACGTTGCATTGTTCCAACATGCGGCCCCACCGTTTTTCTTCTGCAGGTGAAAGTTTACGGAATGCACAAGCATTTCGTAGCATTGTTTCAATGTTGGTCAAACTCACTGGCTCCGCCACCACCACCTCCTCCTCCTCCTCCTCTGCCACCTGAGCATCAGGCAGATCAAGATGGTGATCTGCTGCTTCCACGTAGTTAATAACATTGACGTTCACAACATTACCATGATGAACCCACCTAGTATATGTGACCGACATCCCATACAAGTGTAGATGATTTTGCACAGTTGACTGGGGTCTTGTAACTGAATTCATACAACTGCTACACGGACAGAGCACATTTGATTTCGGACCACCGTACTCAGCTCCGATAAAGTTCATGAAGGTTTCAACCCCCTCGACATATGCAGCGGAGAATCTTCGAGCAGAAGTTATCCAAGTCATGTCCATCTGTTAGACATATAAATTAGTTATTCTACTAGATATTACAGGAAAAACATATATGCTTTTTTTATGATGTCCAGGAAAAAAATACCTAGGTCAATGTCTAAAGCTTTGGCAAGATATTTGGACGAGCAGATCTAAGTAACGAAATATATGTAAAGCTAATTCAGCAAACAGATTTGAGTGCTAAATTATGGCAGGCTGTTTCAGCAGGCAATGAGGCCGAGCACAGAGCCATCGAACTATCGAAGGCCATCCAACAACAAAGATCGAGTATAAAATGGTGTAGAGCTATTTCACCTAACAGATTGGATACTAGACCATGGCAATCTACGTCACAATAAATATATGGCAGGATATTTTAGCAACTAATCGGCCTTGGCATGCCATCTCAGCTAAGCAGATTAAGTGCAGAACAGAGCAAGGAAGCTTCTTAAGCAAAGCATATTGACTGTAAACTACTTTGGCAAACAGTGAGATTGACAGCGTCTATCAGCTAACATTCAGCACTACACCGACATGCACGGGGCTTCAGTCTAGAATGCGCGTACCGTGGGAGAAGCTGACCGTCGTGCATCACCACACGAACGTCGCCAGCGATGGCGGCGCTGACCGCCGTGCGCCTCCATAAGAACGTCGCCAGCAGTGGCGGCGCGGCTAGAGAACGACAGTCTATGAGAGTGTACTATGGGAGCGAGAGGATCACCGTGCGTCCCCCCTCGACGAACCGTGGCGCCGACATATCGACGCTGCGGGGAGGGCGGATTTGGCAGAGCGAATGGAGTGGAGGGGGACGGGGGGAGGGGGTTTGGGGAATATTATTGGCTAGTTGGCCGAAGGGCGGTTGAATCTAGGATTTGGTGCGATTTTTTGAGTGGGGGGAGGATTTTCGCGCGATGGGTGGGGGGAGTTTGGTGCATGGTCAGTTTCTCCAAGTGCAGTCCCACGTGTAAGTGAAGAGGCAAGCCGAAGCGCGTTCCGTTTGAGTGAGCCGTGTGCAGGACCGAATGTGTGTGGGGTGCAATGCGACCGCGACAGGGGTGCTGTGAGTGTACCGCCTTTTTTCCTTTTAAACTAGGTGCGTTGCCCCCTCAAAAAAAACCTGTTGCTTCGCGCGATCCATCAATACTACTACTAGTAATCCGGTAACCCCGACTAAAACGGCGCGGCTGGGTCTTTTCCCACGCGATATGCTGGGAGGTTGGCTTAGTTGGGTTTTTTAGGACGAGTAACGCTACACCTACGTAATCCCAGTTATGTAATTAACATAATGTGAAACATGTGAGCTGTTGATTGTAGATTGGGGGAGGGAGGGGCCCACCACCATGAAAGTCAGGGGAGGAAAGAGAGAGGCAATTTATGTTAACCCTTTTGTAGGTTCCCGTAGATATAGAAATATGTGAAATGCATGAATGTGTAGTGGACGTACTATTGGAGTGCCTAAGATAAATTGTTTATGTATAGACCCTATGTGTTTATTTTACTTCGCATGTTAGCTTTGTCTCGGTTCAATAAAAAGCAGAGTTGGTGATGATGGTGTGCCTGTCATCCTACAATATAGGCCGTCCGATACGTCTCCAACGTATCTACTTTTCCAAACACTTTTGCCCTTCTTTTGGACTCTAACTTGCATGATTTGAATGGAACTAACCCAGACTGACACTGTTTTTAGCAGAATTGCCATGGTGTTATTTTTGTGCAGAAACAAAAGTTTTCGGAATGACCTGTAAATAAATGGAGAATTATTTTGGAATATATAAAAATACTGGCAAAAGAATCAAGGCCAGGGGGCCCACACCCTGTCCACGAGGTTGGGAGGCGTGCCTGCCCCCCTAGGCGCGCCCCCTGCCTCGTGGCCCCCCTGGTGCTCCACCGACCTCAACTCCAACTCCATATATTCACGTTCGGGGAGAAAAAAATCACAGAGAAGGATTCAACGTGTTTTACGATACGGAGCCTCCGCCAAGCCCTAAACTCTCTCGGGAGGGCTGATGTGGAGTCTGTTCGGGGCTCCGGAGAGGGGAATTCCACCACCAATTTCATGATTCTCACCACCGTGTGTGAGTAATTCCATCGTAGGCTTGCTAGACGGTGATGGGTTGGATGAGATTTATCATGTAATCGAGTTATTTTTGTTAGGGTTTGATCCCTAGTATCCACTATGTTCTGAGATTGATGTTGCTATGACTTTGCTATGCTTAATGCTTGTCACTAGGGCCCAAGTGCCATGAACTCAGATCTGAACCCTTTATCTTTTCATCAATATATTTGTGTTCTTGATCCGATATTGCAAGTTATAGTCACCTACTATGTTTTATGATCCGGCAACCCCGAAGTGACAATAATCGGGACCACTCCCTGTGATGACCGTAGTTTGAGGAGTCCATGTATTCACTATGTGTTAATGCTTTGGTCCGGTACTCTATTAAAAGGAGGCCTTAAGATCCCTTAGTTTCTGCTAGGACCCCGCTGCCACGGGAGGGTAGGACAAAAGATGTCATGCAAGTTCTTTTCCATAAGCACGTATGACTATATTCGGAATACATGCCTACATTACATTGATGAATTCAAGCTAGTTCTGTGTCACCCTAAGTTATAACTGTTACATGAATAATCGCATCCGGCATAATTATCCATCACTGATCCAATGCCTACGAGCTTTTCACATATTGTTCTTCGCTTAGTTACTTTTCCGTTGCTATTGTTACAATCAGTACAATACTGCTATCGTTACTTTTTGCCACTGCTACCATTACTATCATACTACTTTGCTACTAAATACTTTGCTACAGATATTAAGTTATCCAGGTGTCGATGAATTGACAACTCAGTTGCTAATACTTGAGAATATTCTTTGGCTCCCCTTGTGTCGAATCAATAAATTTGGGTTGAATACTCTACCCTTGAAAACTGTTGCGATCCCCATATACTTGTGGGTTATCAAGACTATATTCTGGCGCCGTTGCCGGGGAACATAGCTCTATTCTTTGAGTCACTTGGGATTTATATCTGCTGGTCACTTTGAGGAACTTGAAAGATGTGAAAACTAAAGTTTATCCCTCAACTACGAGGGGAGGTAAGGAACTGCCATCTAGCTCTGCATTTGATTCACCTTCTGTTTTGAGTAAACTTGCGACAACTAAACCTGCTTCTACTATTAATTCTGATATGGTGCATGTTATTGATGATGTCACTTCTGCTATGCATGATACTTATGATGAAACTACTTCTATGCTTGATACTATTGTGCCACTAGGTGAATTTCTTGATGAACAACTTGCTAGGGCTAGAGAGGATGAAATTATTGAAACTGATAATATTGATGAAAGTGATGATGAAAATTCTCCCCCTAGATATGAATTGTCTGTTGTGCCTGAGGGTTATGTTCTGGATGAAGAAACTGCTAGAGACTTTCTTGCTTGCAATGATAGGAGTGATCTTAAAAAATTATTAGCTAAGCTGAAAGAAAAATCTTCGAATGCTAGAATGAAATATGACCCTGCTTATGCTACTTCACCTATCTTTGTTACTAATAAGGATTATGATTTCTCTATTGATCCTGAGATAATTACTTTGGTTGAATCTGATCATTTCTATGGTTATGAATATGAAACTGTTGTGGCACATCTTACTAAATTAAATGATATAGCCACCCTGTTCACTATTGATGAGAAAACCCGCTACTATTATATCCTTAAATTATTTCGGTTCTCATTAAAGGGTGATGCTAAGCTATGGTTTAACTCTATTGACCCTAGTTGTGTGCGTAGTCCCCAGGATATGATTTATTACTGCTCTGCTAAATATTTCCATGCTCATAAGAAACAAGCTGCTTTAAGGGAAATATATAATTTTGTGCAAATTGAAGAAGAGAGTCTCCCACAAGCTTGGGGGAGGCTTCTCCAATTACTTAATGCTTTGCCTGATCATCCTCTTAAGAAAGATGAAATACTTGATATCTTTTATAATGGACTAACCAATGCTTCCAGAGACCAGCTGGATAGTTGTGCTGGTTGTGTTTTCAGGGGTAGAATAGCTGATCAAGCTGAAATTCTATTGAATAATATATTAACTAGTGGAAATAACTGGACACTTCCTGAACCAACTCCTAAGCCAAGTTCGAAGAAAAGGGGTGTCCTATTTCTCAGTCCTGAAGATATGCAAGAAGCAAAGAAATCTATGAAAGAAAAAGGTATAAAAGCTGAAGATGTTAAGAATTTACCTCTAGTTGAAGAAATACATGGTCTTAATTCATCACCTATTAAAGAGATTCATGGTCTTGATAAACCGACACAGGTAATAAAGGTAAAATCTCTTTATAGAGATGATAAAGCTGAAATCCCTCCTAATAAACTTGCTAGCCAATGTTTGGATGAGTCTGATGATTTTATGGTTAAGCAAGAAAACTTCAATGCTTATCTTGGTAGAGAATTAAAACGTAATGCTTATATGATTGAACACTTGAGTGATTATATGTCTTGAGTTAAAGGTGAACTTAAACTCATTAGTAAACATGCTTCTATGGTTACCACTCAAATAGAACAAGTACTTAAAGCTCAGAATGATTTGCTCAATGAATTAAATAGTAAGAATAATGACTATGTTGTTAGAGTTGCAACTAGGGGAGGTAAAGTGTCTCAGGAACCTTTGTATCCTGAGGGCCACCCTAAGAGAATTGTGCAGGATTCTCAGAGAAATAATGTTGATGCAACTAGTCCTTCTAAAAGGAAGAAAAAGAAAAATGATAGGACTTTGCCTGCTTCTAGTGAACCTATTGTTGACACACCTGAGAATCCCAATGATATTTCTATTTCTGATGCTGAAACACAATCTATTAATGAACATGAACCTAGTGATAATATTAATGATGATGTTCATGTTGATGCTCAACCTAGCAATGATAATGATGTAGAGATTGAACCTGTTGTTGATCTTGATAACCCACAATCAAAGAATCAACATTATGATAAGAGAGACTTTGTTGCTAGGAAGCACGGTAAGGAAAGGGAGCCATGGGTTCAGAAACCCATGCCTTTTCCTCCTAAACCATCCAAGAAAAAGGATGATGAGGATTTTTTGAGCGCTTTGCTGAAATGATTAGACCCATCTTCTTGCGTATGCGATTAACTGATATGCTCAAAACAAATCCTTATGCTAAGTATATGAAAGAAATTGTTACTAATAAAAGAAAGATACTGGAAGCTGAAATTTCCACCATGCTTTCTAATTATACTTGGGTGGAATACCTAAGAAACAAGGAGATCCGAGAGTACCCACTATACCATGCTCCATTAAAAGAAACTATGTTAAAACTGCCTTATGTGATCTTGGAGCCGGTGTTAGTGTTATGCCTCTCTCTTTATATCATAGACTTGATTTGATTAAGTTGACATCTACTAAAATATCTTTGCAAATGGCCGATAAATCAACTGCTATACCTGTCGGCATTTGTGAGGATGTGCCTGTTGTGGTTGCAAATGTTACTATTTTAACAGACTTTGTTATTCTTGATATTCCCGAGGACGATAGCATGTCTATTATTCTTGGAAGACCCTTTTTGAATACTGCAGGGGCTGTTATTGATTGCAACAAAGGCAATGTCACTTTTCATGTTAATGGCAATGAGCATAGGGTACACTTTCCGAGGAAATAACCTCAAGTTCATAGTATAAACTCTATTGGAAAAATTCCATCGATTATTTTTTGAGGTTTTGAGTTTCCTCTTCCTACTGTCAAAAAGAGATATGATATTATTATTATTGGGGACATGCATATCCCCGTTGAGGTAACTTAGTGCTATTCGAAAATTCCCCCGTTTCATGCAATTCGGAATGAGTTTGTTAACAAGACTTGATCAACCTTGTTAGTGGATTCCTTTTGATGAGCATGAGATGTTTGAAGTTAGAAAGCACAACTCTCTGTACCCTCCTTTTACTTTCTATTATTTAGTTGAAATAAAGTAAAATTAGTATTTTCTGTCTGTTTTCTGAATTATCCGTGCAATAAAAAATACCCTGAAATAAAAGTTCTCCAAATGCCCTGAAATTTATATATGATTATTTCTAGAATATTTGAGAATATCTGGCACTGAGAACACATCACGAGGATCAAGCACCTGGCCACGAGGGTCCAGGGAGCGCCCCCTGCCTCATGGGCGCATGGTGGCTCCCCTCCACTTATTCCAGCAACCACACACTCCTTGTTCCTCCCAAAAAATCACCAACCAGCTCAAGCACGAGTTCTAGCTCACCTTGCTGCCATTTTCGATCTCCTTGCTCAAAGCACCTCTCACAAAACTGCTTTGGGGGATTGTTCCTTGGTATGTGACTCCTCCACCGGTCCAATTAGTTTTTGTTCTAGTGCTTTATTCATTGCAAATTTTGCTGCTTAGGTGACCATGTTCTTGAGATGGCATGTCAAATTTATTTGGCCCCAAGTAGTTCTAATGCATGATATAGTCTCCAGGCACTTGTGGGAGTAGTTGCTATCAATTTTGTTGAGCTTGGTTCACTTTTATTTTGAAGTTACTAAAATTTTCAGAATTTTTTTCAGAGGAAGAAATATGTTTAGGAAAATGTACCAAGGTGGTCCTTCAAGGAAGCAAGGACCCAGGCTCGCAATACGCGATGCAGACGATGAACCACTGAGGGAAGCTCAAGTACAGGCTTGTGAATGGCCGTCAGAGGACTTTATGGTTCGAGCAGAAATCAAGGAGGAATTTACGCATATGTGCGTAACGCTGATCTTGAGATCTTCGAGGCAGATAAGTGCCGCCAGTATCACTATCTCACTGATTCCTTTGTGAGAAGGTTTGAATTTTCATCATCACGCAATTCTCAAACTGTCCTGTTTGATCTTTATGAAAATTCTTATAGTATGGACTTAGAGGATTTTAATACTGCTTGTAAACTTCTACAATGGGGTAGCACTAGCGAGCCTCGCAAATCTAAGTTTAGAGATTTTCTTGCTAGTATAACTATGGGGGAGTCTAGAGATATAACACAAGCTACCATAGGGAGCATTCATTTTCCTGCTATACATTATCTTGCTCTCTTCATAGGTAGGTGCATAAATGGTAAGGACGAAGCATTTCACATGTGTGTCCTTGACCTCAGTGTTCTCAGAAGTGTTGTATTAGGAGATAAACATTATAATTTGGAGCCACTGTTGCATGTAGGTTGCATAATAATAGAATTAATGGAGATTTCTTTGGTGGAATTTATGCAACCCGTTTAGCTATTTTTCTTGATATACCCATACGTGAGCATGATATTGAGTTGCCTCCTATTTACTTAGATTATAAGGCTATGGTTCGTCATCAGTTTGTTGAGAGGAACGATCAGTTCCTCCAGTACCGACTAATCTTTGGCAGATGACGCACCTATCACGTCGCTCTCCCTTCTCCTACTTCATAACCAGGGAGGAGGCAAATGAGTATGAGAGGAGGACGAGAACAACTCGCCTCCAAGCTGCAGCCCACGATGCAATAGCCGTTGCATCTCAGTACGAACCCAACTACAACTTTGGATATCCGCCAGGCCAGCCGTGGCAGTAGACCAACTTAGGCGAAAAGCCTAAGCTTGGGGGAGTACGTATTTCTCACCGACATTACATTTATGTTTACACACTCATGCTAGGTGTCGGTGTTCATACTTTTTCATTATAATATCCATGCTAGTTTATTTTCTTTTTCCTCCTTTCTTCTTGTGTGTTTGAAAAACTTTAAGAAAAACAAAAAAATTTAGTAATAGCATTTAGCTAGTTTTACTTTCTTGCTGTAGTGGTAGTAATTAAAAAGAAAACCCAAAAATATTTCCTGTTCCTCTTTTGCTTGTTGGGAGCTTTCCCGTGTAAATAGTTTTTTTTTCTTTGGGGGTCGATAGGAGAAGACCATGATGAAATTGTTGAAGTGGCTCTTATATGCATTATTGTTGATTTAACCAAGAGCCCATATTGGCTTGTCTTCTCCTGTTTATTGATTGCTTGCAGATTCCAGCTTAGTTCAATGCACGTGCACTATTATTATTATACACATCATTCGGTCGTGCAAGTGAAAGGCAATATTGACGATATTTGATGGACTAATTGAAATGAGAGAAGCTGGTATGAACTCGACCTCTCTTGTTTTTGTAAATATGATTAGTTCATCATTCCTGATTCAGCTTGTTATGAATAAACATGTTTGCAATGAAAATTAGAGATCATAGTTGCTTATGCGATGCTTAATTAGCTAGGAGTTTATAATGGTCTATCTTGCGTGCCAACATGCTATTAAACTGGTTGTGATGTGGTATAGTAGGGTGGTATCCTTCTTTGAATGATTTGAGTGGCTTGACTTGGCACATGTTCACGCATGTAGTTGAAACAAATCAACATAGCCTTCACGATATTTATGTTCATGGTGGATTATATCCTACTCATGCTTGCACTCAATGTTCATTAATTTTAATGCATGTTCATGACTATTCTCGCTCTCTAGCTGGTCGCTTCCTAGTCTTTTGCTAGCCTTCACTTGTACTAAGCGGGAATACTGCTTGTGCATCCAATCCCTTAAACTCCAAAGTTATTCCATATGAGTCCACTATACCTTCCTATAGGCGGTATCTACGTGCCGTTCCAAGTAAATTTGTATGTGCCAAACTCAAAACCTTCAAATGAAATTCTATTTTGTATACTCGAATAGCTCATGTATCAACTAGGGTTGTCTGTATCTTCCATGTTAGGCAGGTTATTGTCAAGAGGAGTGGACTCCGCTCCTCACTCATGAGAAAATGGCTGGTCACCGGGATGCCCAGTCCCATGATTTAAGCAAACCAAATCGAAATAATTGCAAACAAAACTCCCCCAGGGCTGTTGTTAGTTGGAGGCACTCGTTGTTTCGAGCAAGCCATGGATTGATGCTTGTTGGTGGTGGGGGAGTATAAACTTTACCATTCTGCTTGGGAACCGCCTATAATGTGTGTAGCATGGAAGATATCGCCATCTCTTGGTTGTTATGTTGACAATGAAAGTATACCGCTCAAAATATTATTTATCTCTATTTCAAAATCGAGCTCTGGCACCTCTACAAATCTCTTCTTCCCTCTGCGAAGGGGCTATATATTTACTTTTATGTTGAGTCATCACCCTCTTATTAAAAAGCACCAGTTGGAGAGTACCGCTGTCATTTGCATCCATTACTATTAGTTTACATTGGGTATGACTATCATTGGATCTATTTTACCATGACTTACAATGTCTAGTCAGTCCTTGATCTTTAAAGGTGCTCTGCATTTATGTTTTGTGGTCTCAGAAAGGGCTAGCGAGATACCATTTTGTTATATCATATTATGATTATTTTGAGAATGTGTTGTCATCCGAAATTTATTATTATTGCTCGCTAGTTGATTATTCCATTGATATGAGTAAACTTGAGACCTAAGTGTTATTGTGAATATGGTTAGTCATAATCTTTGTTCAAAACTTGAATGTTGGCTTTACATATTTACAACAACAAGAGCAAATAGAGTTTGTAAAAGTTTTTCTTTATTACTTTCAGTTTGTCAACTGAATTGTTTTAGGACAAGCAAAGGTTTAAGCTTGGGGGAGTTGATACGTCTCCAACGTCTCTACTTTTCCAAACACTTTTGCCCTTGTTTTGCACTCTAACTTGCATGATTTGAATGGAACTACCCGGACTGACGCTGTTTTTAGCAGAATTGCCATGGTGTTATTTTTGTGTAGAAACAAAAGTTCTCGGAATGACCTGAAAAATCAACGGAGAATTATTTTGGAATATATAAAAAACACTATCGAAAGAATCAAGGCCAGGGGGCACACCCTATCCACGAGGGTGGGAGGCGCGCCCCCTGCCTCGTGGGCCCCCTGGTGCTCCACCGACCTCAACTCCAACTCCACATATTCACGTTCGGGGAGAAAAAAATCAGAGAGAAGGATTTATCGCGTTTTACAATACGAAGCTGCCGCCAAGCCCTAAACTCTCACGGGAGGGCTGATCTAGAGTCTGTTCGGGGCTCCTGAGATGGGAATCCGTCACCATCGTCATCATCAACCATCCTCTATCACCAATTTCATGATGCTCACTGCCGCGCGTGAGTAATTCCATCATAGGCTTGCTGGACGGTGATGGGTTGGATGAGATTTATCATGTAATCGAGTTAGTTTTGTTAGGGTTTGATCCCTAGTATCCACTATGTTCGGAGATTGATGTTGCTATGACTTTGCTATGCTTAATGCTTTTCACTAGGGCCTGAGTGCCATGAACTCAGATCTGAACCCTTTATGTTTTCATCAATGTATTTGTGTTCTTGATTCGATATTGCAAGTTATAGTCACCTACTATGTGTTACGATCTGGCAACCCCGAAGTGACGATAATCGGAACCACTCCCGGTGATGACCGTAGTTTGAGGAGTCCATGTATTCACTATGTGTTAATGCTTTGGTTTGGTACTCTATTAAAAGGAGGCCTTAATATCCCTTAGTTTCCGCTAGGACCCCACTGCCACGGGAGGGTAGGACAAAAGATTTCATGCAAGTTCTTTTCCATAAGCACATATGACTATATTCGGAATACATGCCTACATTACATTGATGAATTCGAGCTAGTTCTGTGTCACCCTAAGTTATAACTGGTACATGAATAATCGCATCCGGCATAATTATCCATCACCGATCCAATACCTACGAGCTTTTCACATATTGTTCTTCGCTTAGTTACTTTTCCGTTGCTATTGTTACAATCACTACAATACTGCTATCGTTACTTTTCGCCACTGCTACCATTACTATCATACTACTCTGCTACTAAATACTTTGTTGCAGATATTAAGTTATCCAAGTGTGGCTGAATTGACAACTTAGTTGCTAATACTTGAGAATATTCTTTGGATCCCCTTGTGTCGAATCAATAAATTTGGGTTGAATACACTACCCTCAAAAATTGTTGCGATCCCCTATACTTGTGCGTTATCATTGTCCGATCTATATCTAACGGATAGGAAGGAAACTATGACAATTTACCCGCACTCCTCTCCACATTTGCAGATAAGGCCTTCCCTCGTTGATCCTTTTCTCCCACAAGATCTTGATCTTCCGTGCAACGCACGGGCCTCTTGCTAGTACTCCTACAATATACTATATTATTGTGAAAGTTCATATACACCGGCCGAGATTAGTGCAAACACGGTAGATTTTCATTACATTTCGAACTTTAATAGGACAGAAAAATAAAAGAAACCTGACCATAAACCTATTCTACGGCGGCGACTGACGTCCTCCATCTGCGATCTCCATGTACGGGGGCAGGGTTCAAGAGCCATGAAGTGAAGGTGCAGTGTCTGGCGAGGAAAAGTAGAACACAGGAGACGGACCGGCCAGTTGGCACACCATGCCCTGCCGCCTCCCATGCCCTACTCATCATCGGAGGAGTCCCCGACCTCAGCGGTGCCGGACGTTGGACGGCGGCAAGTAGGACGCATGGCTGATGGTGCTCCCATCGTCGGCCGCCAGCGTGGCCATTGCTTGTGCGGTCGCGTCCGCGTCCGGCGACCTCGAGCTTCATCCCCAAAGACAAGCTCTCCCGCAGAGCGTTCGCACATGCGGTCATGGCGGATGTGGTACCAGGTAGGAGGACGATGCGCTATGTTGTGGTGGTTAGCTGGGCATTGCCGCTTTAAGTAGCGCATTCCGGTGAGGCCAAGCGTCCTAGTGCGTCATTAAGTCGCCAGAGTTGGTTCCTCGGGCACCGAGCCTCTTAACGACGGCATACGGACGGATGGCATGAATGCGGGCAGCTGGCACCGGCTGGGAACGCACCGCGCGACGACGTTAGGGACGAGGGTTTTTGGTGTGCCAGGGTAGTCATCTACGGTCGTTGGAACGTTGGAGATGCCCTTTGCTCACATGCGATCGACGCATGTCATTGAAAAAGCAAGAGGACCCGGAATGGTCTCAAGTCCTGAGGTTGTAGTTGAACGTGCTACACCACTTCGCGGACGCGTCCCGGCGCCCCGTGCATCATCGACGAGCCAGGTGTTGGGGTGTGTTTGGATTGTGGCCAAAGTGCACCTTACCAAAATTTTGGTCGTAACCCAAAGATTGGTCTTTGTTTGGATGGTTGCCATTTTTTGGCATGCCAATGAACTCTAGCCAACTCTAGTTCATTTTTCTTGCCAATGTCGGCCAAATCATGGGCAACCAAAACCTCAACCAAAATTTTAGCTACCCAATGCTTTGATGGGGAAACCTTGGGCACAAACCAACCATACTGTTGGTCGTTCCACAGCACTAACGCCACCATCGGCACACTGGAACTGACCATGTCTAGCGATGATGAGCGTGTCGCTCACCACGGTCGCCGTGTCCAGAAGCGGTGCTGGAGCTGCGCCATGTTGTTGTCCCCAACGACCCACATGAACGGTTGCCAGTGGCGAGGAGGTCGTGGGCCCCCTGGTGCTCCACCGACCTCAAATCCAACTCCACATATTCACGTTCGGGGAGAAAAAAATCAAAGAGAAGGATTCATCGCGTTTTACAATACGAAGCCGCCGCCAAGCCCTAAACTCTCACGGGAGGGCTGATCTAGAGTCTGTTCGGGGCTCCTGAGACAAGAATCCGTCACCATCGTCATCATCAACCATCCTCTATCACCAATTTCATGATGCTCACTGCCGTGCGTGAGTAATTCCATCGTAGGCTTGCTGGACGGTGATGGGTTGGATGAGATTTATCATGTAATCGAGTTAGTTTTGTTAGGGTTTGATCCCTAGTATCCACTATGTTCGGAGATTGATGTTGCTATGACTTTGCTATGCTTAATGCTTGTCACTAGGGCCCGAGTGCCATGAACTCAGATCTGAACCCTTTATGTTTTCATCAATGTATTTGTGTTCTTGATTCGATATTGCAAGTTATAGTCACCTACTATGTGTTACGATCCGGCAACCCCGAAGTGACAATAATCGGAACCACTCCCGGTGATGACCGTAGTTTGAGGAGTCCATGTATTCACTATGTGTTAATGCTTTGGTCTGGTACTCTATTAAAAGGAGGCCTTAATATCACTTAGTTTCCGCTAGGACCCCACTGCCACGGGAGGGTAGGACAAAAGATTTCATGCAAGTTCTTTTCCATAAGCACATATGACTATATTCGGAATACATGCCTACATTACATTGATGAATTCGAGCTAGTTCTGTGTCACCCTAAGTTATAACTGGTACATGAATAATCGCATCCGGCATAATTATCCATCACCGATCCAATACCTACGAGCTTTTCACATATTGTTCTTCGCTTAGTTACTTTTCCGTTGCTATTGTTACAATCACTACAATACTGCTATCGTTACTTTTTGCCACTGCTACCATTACTATCATACTACTTTGCTACTAAATACTTTGTTGCAGATACTAAGTTATCCAAGTGTGGCTGAATTGACAACTTAGTTGCTAATACTTGAGAATATTCTTTGGATCCCCTTGTGTCGAATCAATAAATTTGGGTTGAATACACTACCCTCGAAAATTGTTGCGATCCCCTATACTTGTGCGTTATCATTGTCCGATCTATATCTAACGGATAGGAAGGAAACTATGACAATTTACCCGCACTCCTCTCCACATTTGCAGATAAGGCCTTCCCTCGTTGATCCTTTTCTCCCACAAGATCTTGATCTTCCGTGCAACGCATAGGCCTCTTGCTAGTACTCCTACAATATACTATATTATTGTGAAAGTTCATATACACCGGCCGAGATTAGTGCAAACATGGCAGATTTTCATTACATTTCGAATTTTAATAGGACAGAAAAATAAAAGAAACCTGACCCTAAACCTATTCTACAGCGGCGACTGACGTCCTCCATCTGCGATCTCCATGTACGGGGGCAGGGTTCAAGAGCCGTGAAGTGAAGGTGCAGTGTCTGGCGAGGAAAAGTAGAACACAGGAGACGGACCGGCCAGTTGGCACACCATGCACTGCCGCCTCCCATGCCCTACTCATCATCGGAGGAGTCCCCGACCTCGGCGGTGCCGGACGTTGGACGGTGGCAAGTAGGACGCATGGCTGACGGTGCTCCCGTCGTCGGCCGCCAGCGTGGCCATTGCTTGTGCGGTCGCGTCCGCGTCCGGCGACCTCGAGCTTCATCCCCAAAGACAAGCTATCCCGCAGAGCGTTCGCACATGCGGTCATGGCGGATGTGGTACCAGGTAGGAGGACGATGCGCTATGTTGTGGGGGTTAGCTGGGCATTGCCGCTTTAAGTAGCGCATTCCGGTGAGGCCAAGCGTCCTAGTGCGTCATTAAGTCGCCAGAGTTGGTTCCTCGGGCACCGAGCCTCTTAACGACGGCATACGGACAGATGGCATGAACGCGGGCAGCTGGCACCGGCTGGGAACGCACCGCGCGACGACGTTAGGGACGAGGGTTTTTGGTGTGCCAGGGTAGTCATCTACGGTCGTTGGAACGTTGGAGATGCCCTTTGCTCACATGCGATCGACGCATGTCATTGAAAAAGCAAGAGGACCCGGCATGGTCTCAGGTCCTGAGGTTGCAGTTGACCGCGCTACACCACTTCGCGGACGCGTCCCGGCGCTCCGTGCATCATCGACGAGCCAGGTGTTGGGGTGTGTTTGGATTGTGGCCAAAGTGCACCTTACCAAAATTTTGGTCGTAACCCAAAGATTGGTCTTTGTTTGGATGGTTGCCATTTTTTGGCATGCCAATGAACTCTAGCCAACTCTAGTTCATTTTTCTTGCCAATGTCGGCCAAATCATGGGCAACCAAAACCTCAACCAAAATTTTAGCTACCCAATGCTTTGATGGGGCAACCTTGGGCACAAACCAACCATACTGTTGGTCGTTCCACAGCACTAACGCCACCATCGGCACACTGAAACTGACCATGTCTAGCGATGATGAGCGTGTCGCTCACCACGGTCGCCGTGTCCAGAAGCGGTGCTGGAGCTGCGCCACGTTGTTGGCCCCAACGACCCACATGAACGGTTGCCGGTGGCGAGGAGGTCGTGGGCCAGCTCCTCCATTGGACTAGTCTGCGCTACATTGTCCCGACAGGTGTGCCCCACATGTCGGTTTCCCTGTTTTCCCGGCCATACTCGAGCGTGAGTGCTCCGTTTTGCGCATTAGGCCTTTCACTATGTAGGCCAAGCGAGACAACTTATTGTTTATTTGAGCCATTCAAGTATAATCATGTGGCGTTTGCTTATTTCTCATTCCTCTCCAAACCTCTTCTTCATCTATCATGTCGCCCTCGGTCGAGTCCATCCTCCCGCATGACTCATTTGAACATTCCGCCGAGTATCATTCGCATGTGGGCCTAGACCACGCTTGTATTTCCAATGTTTTGTAATTTGTCCGACATGCATACAAACAAACGGTTCATTTAAAGTTTCACTTTGCCTCCACTATGTGTCGCTTCGCGTCTTAATTTTGACATCCCATTCGGTTCATGCCCTGACACATGTTGACGAGATCGATTGATGTTCAGAGATCAATTGCGTGTCGTGCAAGGAGATAAAGGTTTGGTCTGTTTCTATGATAGAAATGACCCGCGCGGGGGGGGGGGGTCTGTGGGGATCAGAGGGAGTATATTGTACGTTCATAAGTGAAACGAACGTATTGTACCCACCCTATTCCTCTTTCAATTGATCTCTAGACCCCGAGATGGAATCGAGAGAGAACGGGTGGGGGCATGTGTGATACCTAAGGTGGATTCAAAATTTTGAACCGGTGATCATAACATCCGCAAATCATATATAATGGGTATTCAATGTTCATCTCATTTTTGAACGTACAATATACTCCCTCCTATCCTTTCTAGTTTACATATAAGTTTTATGTGTAGTCAAAGTATCTCTACTTTGATAAAAAAGTATCAACATTCAACAACGCCCAATCAAAATTGTTAGATTCGTACGTACTCCTAGATTTGTACTCGAGATGGTTTCCAATTTGTTTTCAACCACATGAATGTGCGTGTTCTCGTGCATGCTCTTCCTACTAGGATTTCGCCATGTATAGCCAGTCCAATAGTAACTTTTTAAAGCTCCCTGTCCAATAGTACTAGTGGAGTACTGACAACAATTGTACTAGAGTATGTAGTGCTCATAGTAGTACTCCCTCCTTCCATTTATATAGGGCCTATGTGGAGGAGAGAGATGTGAAAAAGTAAGGGGAGTGAGCTCCCATGCAAGGGCCTAGCTATATATGCATTCCTAGTTAAATACAATAAATATGAAGAAAGAGATGGAGAGGAGATGGAAAAAGTACTAATACAATAGCCAACCTTATAAATTTTTTTGCGGGAAATAGCCAACCTTATAGCACACACTACTGTATGAGTGCATATAATAGATGATGGCTATAGATGACATGGCAGCTCCTTATAGCCATCGACTGGCTATATTATTAACCATGCTCTAATGCGTCTTTCAAAACCGCATTTGACTATTAACAAGATTAATAGTACAAGAGATGTATAATGTGAAAATTATATCATTGGAAGCTCCTTTCACATACGAATTTGACCGTATGATTTGTGTAAGTTGCATGTCAAATATTATTACTCTAACATTTGGTCAAAGTTAGCCTCGAAAAATGCATTAGGCCCTGTATAGTAAATGGAAGAGGGAGTAGTAGTGGAAGTGGATCCTTTAATGTAGGTATCCTTGTCTTACCCTCCCTTTAGGTCACTTACTGGTGGACCCCATGCTTTCTAGGCCCCGCATGTCAGTTACTCCATGGGTTCGGCCACGTCAGGGGATCCTCATCCATAGTATACTCCCTCTATTTTTATTTACTCCGCATAAAACGGAGGGAGTGATAGTATAAATGATGCGGGCGGGAAGGGGGGAGGGACGTCGGTTTGCTCTCAGCTGCGGCCCCACAGGAGAGCAAAAACGCAATACGAAGCACGTTCCATTCGGTGAGAGACGTGGAGGGTCCAGCGTGCCGGGTTGCAACGCAAACGCGACAAGAGCGATGTACAGTCAAAAACGATTGACCGGTCGTCACCGGAACCACTATTCACACCAGAACCTTCGCTGCTCGGCCTACGCTAGCCATTGCCCTAAAACCACACCTAATTTCCAGCCCCTTCCCCCACCTTTCAATCCCCTAGACCGCATCAAGCGTCCCCTAGTTCGCTGGAAAGCCATGGTGCACCGCAAGATCACGTACTACAAGATGCTGACGCCGAAGCGCCGCGCAGAAATTGCGGCGGCGGTTGGCGCCATAGACCTCCGTTTCCAAGCTTGCTTTGTGGCGGGCCAATCCCCGAGTTCTCTGGAGCCAAGCTACGAGGAGGACGAAGCCGATCCAATGTTCATGGCGGAGGTCGTGGCGCAGAAGGCCCCCGATGGGTATGAGAAGATGGACGTCGACCTCGTGTCGGCGTCCGAGTCCCCCATGGTGCAGGAGGACCAGCGGTTCAACCTGTCGATACTAAAGGAGGACCGGGAAGCAGAGGCTCAACTCAACACGGAGCGCTCGCATGCCGCTGCCATCGAGACTCTCCTGTAGGCGGAACCGGATGTCGTGGATGTGAACTAGGCGGCGGAGGCTCAACTTGAGGCGGAGCGCGCGGATGCCGCTGCCATCGAGGCCCTCCTGCAGGCGGAACCAGATGTCCTGTACTTGAACCGGGCGGCAGAGGCTCAACTCGACGCGAAGCGCGCGGATGCCGCTCTCATCGAGGCCCTCCTGCAGGCAGAACCAGATGTCCTGTACTTGAACCGGGCGGCAGAGGCTCGACTCGACGCGGAGCGCGCGGATGCCACTGCCATCAAGGCCCTCCTGCAGGCGAAACCGGACGTCCTCGACTTAAACCGGATGGTGCTCTCGTTCGTGTAGAGCGCCCACACGCTCCACGTGAACGAGTAGCTGGAGGCCGAGGACAACCATGGTGCGGAGACACACGTCGGCACCTACGGCTGGTTCACGCTGGCAGCCAAAGACGACGAGGTCGTCTCGTTCCGCGAGCAGTGATAGTTTTTCTTTATGTTGTTGTTTTATGGATCTTTTTCCATGTAAAAACATATATTGTTATGCATGTCGCCTGACTTGGGTCAATCTACCATTTCAGGCGGTTAGATGAATATCCTACGTCTCCTAACCCTTCTTCCTCACCTCTTCTTCTTCCCCAACAGACCACTGCATGGGCCGTACGGATACTCCCCAACATGCGGTTGGATAAACATACTCTATGAGCGAAAATTATGTGTCAGTGGTGGGATGGCTGAGTTTGGTTTGTTCACATGCGACAGCACGTGTTAGTGAGGGTGTGTTCCCTTGGTTGGGTTTGCGACGTGCAGGAGCGACTGTGTGAGGGTGCGGTGCGACCGCGGTGTGCAGGAGCGACCGTGTGAGGGTGCGGTGCGACTGCGACAGCCGTGCGCAAGTGTACCCCCTTTTAATTTTGAAAACTTTAGGCAAGCTTGGAAAAAATGTGTGGTGAAGTATGGCAATGCAAGGCCTAGACCAAAACAGGATAAGTATGTACTGCGTACTAGGATTACTAGTGTTAAAAAAGAAAGGCAGGGTTTTCCTTCGCGGGATTAGCCGATACAAATCGTCGTTTCACGTGTCAATTAAAGAGTATTTTTCTCAAAAGCCCAAAGAGCTAACCATCTCACTCCTCGATACTTGATTAATGCAGTGCTATGCAAACCAACCTTCTCACTTCCGCATGCATGCAGGGGATATTAATGTCCTTGGTTGCTACTACGAGGCAAACCCCATCAATTTTGCCTCGATTAGTGTTAGTGTCCTTTTGCAAATTGTAATTTTGATATACTAGCCTTGTGTACAAAAAAATGGAGGTAGTAACTATATTTGACTTCCTTCCCCATTACGGTGACGTCGACGATATCTCGAACGTTGTGGTTTGGCGAAGTGCGTTCGATGGAGAACACCATTGAGGGAGACCACGGTAAGTCGTTCGCAAGTGCCGCCTGCAAGCCGAGACGCATCCAGGAAGTCCGTTGAACCAAAGGACGCATAAATGTACTAGTACTACTCGTACACAATAGCGTCGTCCATCCAGCTTAGTGCGGTGAGATGGTTTCTCGAAGAAGACGATGGAGAAGCGGAGTTAGCGAAAAGTGAAATGATGGTTGCTTCGTCCGTGCTTTGTGATTTGATGCCTCACTGCTTTGTGATTTGTGATAGAAGGGATAGGGGAGTAGACTCTGTGATCTATACTGTACATGCGTCCAAGCATGGGAGAAAGAGGAGAGACGTTGCATTTTTCTAGTCCTTCAATCAATCAATCAGGGAGCTTCGGTTCCATCCTTTTGGCTTTGGAAACACCGTCCACAATGGTTCCCACGATGCCAAAAGCTATTTTCACATTTGGCTACACATTGTGGATGCCCTTAAACATACCACTTGGTTTTGCTCCTATGTGCTATCTATACAAATCTCAATTATATTGATCTAAAAAATTATAGAATCAAGATTAGTAAAAATGAGGTGATTTTGCCGCGTGGATGGCGGGGGAGGTTTCTTATTTTTAGAGGACGTTGTCCTGGCAGTTTGCTAACATGCGGTCCCACGTGTCAGTGCTTTACCAAGCCGATCCGCTTCCCACATGAGGCAGAATAACGGCAGAAGCAACACGTGGTTAACTTGAAGAAGATGAGGGAGAAGCGGATTCAGCAACGAGTGAAATGATGGTTACTTCGTCCCTCCAACTTCTTTTTTAGCATTATTACTTCATCCCTCTAACTTAATTGCGGGAAAGGTGCAGCTTTGTGATTTGATGCCTCATTGCTCATTACTACACCGGCGCCATGACTGGGTGCTTCACCCCGGCTGCTCTGCACTGTATTCTGGTTTGACACATGGACCCGGTAGCTTGATGTCCCACATGTCGGCAAAAGGGACTAGATGATTTATGAAAGCGAGTGCTCCACTCTTACAACGGAGGAGTACACGACACAACGGCCAAGTGAACTGTCACTTGTACTGTATAGTACTATAGTTTTGCTGTTTCGCACGAACCATCGATACAAACCAGATTAAACAGGAAAGGGCGGGATTTTTCCCGCGTGGTATATGATACTGGCCATACATTTCAAAGGCAATTTTAATGTATGCAAACTGAATAATTAAGCAACAATATGATATCTAGTAAAACTAAAAACACATATGATTTATTGTGTTAGAGTGTAGTAGTAGTGCTGTATTGCATAGTTGTTAGATGTAACATGCGAGAACGTGTAGAGATGTAGTTTTGGAGGGCCTACAGAGAGAAAAGTGTAATACATTCACCGAACTTCAGAATAAGCTGATTACGGTCACTATATACGTTTTGGGGTGATTATAGGGTCACTTGCTCACGGTTCGGCATCGGATTGCACTCTGTTGACCGGCCAAATAGTCTTCGTGGCACCATGTTGACTAGTTAAATTGACCATGTTCCTTGTGGGTCCCACATGTCAGTTCGCATAGGGAAAAGGTCAGATAAACACAAATTTACACAGGCATGACAAGACTCCAACCCGTGCGCGAGAATCACCTGGTTGTGTCTGTGTCTGTCAGGGCCTGATGTGTGCGCATGCACGTGTAGGTTGAGCACTTGAGCGTGAGAGTGTGTGTTGGTCGTGTGGTGTACTGGTGTGTACATGCATGTGTGCGTGTGTGCGTGTGAGTGTTGCGTGCGTGCGTGGCTGCGTGTGTACGTGTGAGTGTTGCGTGCGTGCATGGGTGCATGTGTTCGTGTGAGTGTTGCGTGCATGCAGTTCGTGTGCATGCGTGCGTGTGTGTATAATCACCACACCAGCTCCTGTGTGTTAAAACAGATGGCTCAGCATACCAATACAAGGCCACTTTGTCCGCTGTGCCTGCGGTCCTGACTTCGAACCAACATCCAATATTTTTTTGTCGTTTGTTTTCATTCTTACTAGCAAGATGCACGTGCGTTGCACATAACATCAATATGCATTTGTATGACTAGTTTATCTTGTGAGAGAAAAGGATGAACGAGGGAAGGCCTTATTTGCAAATGTGGAGAGGTGTGTGGGTACCTTTTTGCAAAATTGTCATAGTTTCTTTCCTAACCGTCAAATTGGACGGCCTATATTGCAGGATGGCATGCACACCATCATCACCAACTCTGTTTTTTATAAGAGTGTATTTTATATTTTATAAGAGTGTAGATGTAGAGTAGATACAAGCCGACAGGTGGGCCCGATGGTAGTGAGATAATGTGATGCAACACCAGAGGTGCCACGTGGAGCGTTTAACTGGTCAACTAGTTGTGTCTTGCGCAAATGCAGAGTTGTACGGTGAGCTCGTGACTGTATAATAACCACAAAACATAAATGGTGACCGTAATGAGTGGATTCTAAAGTCCAATGTACGTATCGTGCTTTCGCTTCAAATATAATGATCGTCACTGTATATATCGCGAGGGAAAGATGAAACATGCCTGAATGTGCTGGGGGCTTACTTTTAGAGGACCTGGAGATAGTTTGTGTGCGTACGTGAAAGGGGCCTAGAGGGGGGTATGCGATGGAGAGAGAGATGCTCTTCATTTCTCTTTATTATGACTAACTTTATATATACTATAAAAATATACAAATTCACAGTGCAGAATAAATATCATTGTGGGCACCATGCAATGCTATATATGTAGAAATTCTAAGGTAACCCCTTTATCTCTGATATTACTATTCATCCAACCTAACTTTAAGGGGCATCCTACAGAATGCTCTGCTAGAATCATACTCGTCGATTAGGAAGAGAGGTGCGAGACAATGCGTGAGAGACAGGACTAAAGATAATGTGCGTACAGGAGACACGTAGGTAGGTCTATGTATATAGAAAGGGTCAATGAGGATTGTGCGTGTGTATGCTTGCGAGAGGAAGAGTGTTTGTGATAAAGGTTAGTGGAAACAGTCATAAATGGTTACGAGAGGGAGGGGGGTTATATTGAGAGCATGTGTGCGAGAAAGACACCTTGGGAGAAAGTGTGTGAGCATGTGTGAGAGACCACCGGTGGAGAGTGAAACTAGACGTAAAATACTGCTGTACACATTGATTAAAGATATAAATTGTATCCAAATATTAGGATGGGATCATGATATTTGCAATTCGCGTAAGGAATGGTCATTGATCCATCAGACATCTAGATTCTATCGAATTTGAGCATGTCTATGTTATTATTCGACACAATTGATCCACATAGTTAGTATTTTGAACTCCAGACAAAGCATCGCTTTAGCAATCGAATATAAACATGAGTATAGTTCATGTTGTGTGTGTAAAGCACATTATACATACGAAAGTTACACAATGAACATTATAAATAGCTACCTATGAACTAGCATACATTTGAATTCAACTTAAGGTGGTTTAAAAACATCAAATTCAACATGAAGTCCATTCAATTATTTGAATTTGATATCATGGCATTTGTAAATCATACCTAAATTATGGTGGCACCAATCTTTGCTCTGATTTTGTACATAATAGCATATGTAGTCATGTACAAAATAGATTCAAATTTAGATCCTCCATTCCAAATTAATCATAGTTATAGGATTTTCAAGTGTCAAAATTTCAAAAAGAAGCAGATAATTTAATGAGGTTTTCAAACATACAAGGTCAAACTTAACGTTCTCTATTTAGGTCAATCCTCATAGTTCAAGAGTACTCTAAACGTGAATGCTTGTGTTTCAAAATTTTGAACGAAGTACCAAAAGAGCCTCTACTCGCCCGAAATTGCGTGAGACCAATGTTTGGTAGTACAAGGAAATTACTTTTCTAATAACTCCGACCCATGAAACCTACCAGCCCGACGTCCAAAGGTCTAAACCGGGGTAGGTCTGTAGCTTCATCTAGGTGCCACGCAACCGCCTCCGAAAAACATTCATACACAATGGCCGCCTAAGTACACATGCGCGCGGCCGAAATCGCTCCCGCTCACTATTTGGGACACCTGGGATTACCATCCAACCCCCGACCAGCAGTAGGTCCGAAATTTAAGAGGGGGGCAAAGTTTGTACTTTCCCCAAATTTCAAACAAGCGCTTCCCATCTTCTGTTCAAAAAAGCCAAAAACAAGCGTGTCCCAGACCGAAACATGGTTCTCCCCTCCCCCCGCCCACCCGTCTGATTCCCCATTCGTACTCCGTGGGCGCAAAAACTACCTCTCCACCAGCCACGAAACCCCGGCGTCCTCCATCCGCCACCCCATCCCACCCATCAACCGCTTCCCTCCTCCATCACACCGGAGCCGATACCCCGATGTCGTCGTCCACCGCAACCTCAACTGCAATGCCCTCCACGGCTACTAGTTGAAGCCGAGGCCGAGCCGTCCGTACTCGAGCTAGTTCAACCACGCCGTCCTGCGCCTCACCGCTGCCGCTCCAACTTCGCCACCCTCCACCGCACCGAAGCTGTTCTTGCTACGTCGTCCTTCACTGCCTCGGATCTGCTTCCCCTCCACCGATATACGGCCACGGCAACACAATCCTTGTTCAAGAATTCATCTGATTAACCAGTTAACTTGCCGATTAATCCCTACTCGTAGGGTCACCGAGTAGCCTATAAATCGATAAATCATTCGATTAATTGATTAAATGGCCGATTAGCCGATTAATCCCCTATTCACCAGCCAACCGAGCAGCTACCAGTTAACGATTTCCTCAACAATGAACACGGTCAACAATTTGACCATGGGTTTGTCCAAGGATCCACGGTTCTCCAAAACATCGGTTCCCCCGGGAGAAAAAAGAAGATCGCGACGACATATGGAGGAGACCATACTGGCAACCGATAAGGGTACTCCTCTTCCCTTATTCGTGCAAATCTTACGTGTCTGCTTGCACGGTATTCATCCCACAGAAGACACTAGTTGACCGCTTCTTCTTGATACTAGATGTTCCTAGTAACTCGCGATGCACAAGGTCTGTTGCCCCCCTGAATTTCACCTTAGCTAGAGGTCCGTCCCCCCTGAATTTCGCCGGGGAAGTAGCGCCTCAGTGTTTATCTTAGGGGCGTGTGGGGCCTAGAGCTACTAGCGCCCGATCTGGAGGTCGGCCGGGATTAAAGGGATGGCCTAGGGGTGCTGCCAAGCACGGCGGTGGTGTGAGGTCGAGGGGAGGGCGAAGCGGTGGAGGCAGGGGTCTGGGCCGATGGTCGCTGGCGGTTCGAGAAAGATCATCAACAGTGACTGGCGGGAGGTAGACGAAGGCCATTTGCCCGTTCCTTATAGATCGGATGGTTCATTAAAAAAATCGACTGACCTATTTATTTTCAGTCGAATGTTATCTTGATATGACCACATGTGGTGGTGTGCTGGAGGAGTACCTGCATTTCATGTGCTCATATATTACAAAATCATACGGAGTAGAATGTAATTTTGTTTGCCATGCAATGTTGTAGAGCTATCATATGTCTCCTGTCATTTATTATTCAGCCACCTGCTATCTGCTACTTTTACAGTGCACTAGTTCTGCACACACTTCACCCATACTCTCACTATTGTGTTTTTATGCAAGGGTATTTTAGAGTCTGCCTCGAGAGAAGCATAAAAGAAAAGAGAAAAGTTGCTCCAGCTTTCTAAGCGGGTAAGCATGTCATGTTACATCGCTATAAAGGGTGCAGTGTCAGCAGATGGAGACGGTAAACATAGCTCTGGAGTTGATGACCTCGCTCGCAATGAACCACCATCCCAGGTGATTGCTTTAACTTCGCGATGTCATATGTGGTTGCATGTTCCATATGGTGTCTAGCTTGTATTCGAAAGGCCGAAGTCGGTCTTTATTAAGATAAGGAAAGATATTTTTTACATGAACCACCATCCCGTGAGCACCAAAAGACAAATAGCTAGTCATGGCTCTGGCCGGGCCAGTGACAAGCCCAGCAAAGAGAGGCATCTCCTGGAAGCCAACTAAAAAGCCGTGATGGTTGTGAAGCAGCCCGCCTCCCACCAGGCTCTCAGGTCCTAGATGATCATGCTCACCACTCTAGTCGGATGTCTAGCTTGTATTGCTTCCAATTTGGTTAAATTGCATCTGCTTAGCTTACACATTATACATTTGAATATGATATGCCTTTCTGTTTTTGGTACATACTAGTACATTTGTGTATTAACCATGTTCTTACATCAAACTAATGTTCTTGTGTATCCCTCATCAATCACTTATGATGATGCAGTCAGGCAAGTGGACTACTCCTCATTTAAAGAATGCAACGTCAGCCTCCCGACATGATTCTCAAGAAACAGCAAGGCTAGATGAAGATAGTGAATGTAGCTCTGCAGTTGATTACCACATTTCCCCTACACTAGCATCGCAGGTGCTTGATCTAACTTGGCAGCGTGATATGTGGTTGCATGTTGCATATGGTGTCTAGATTATAATTCTTCCAATCTGGTTAAACTGCATGTGCTATTCTGCTTAGCTTATACATTATACATGTTAATGTGACATGCCTTCCTGTATTTAGTACATAGTACATCTGTCTATTAAGCATGTCCTTACATAAAACTATTGTTTTTTGTATCCCGCATCAATCAATATGACGAGACACCTTTAGTATATGCAGTGCGATATTAGTTGCATCTTTCATATGATTTATAGCATGTGTTGCTTCTCATTTGTTGAAATTCCATTTATGATGGGACGCTTTTAACTTGGCAGAGTCATATTGGTTGCATCTTTCATGTGGTGTCTAGCTTGCATTGCTTCTTATTTGTTGGAATGGTTTCTGCTTAGTTTACACAAACAGTTGTGAACATGCCATGCCGTCCTGTTTTTCGTACATATTCCATCCTGGTATCATGTGTTTGCCTTACATCAAAGTAGTGATTGTTAGTATCATGCATGAATGAGTTCTGAAGAGAGAATTTTATTGCTTTTTCTTGTCGGTTTTACTTGACAATTCAAAATCAATAAAGCAGAAGGAAGTTAGCAAGGCAGCGGATAAAGGTGCTCCTTCCAAACAGAGGGCCTCTACAGTTTCTACTCCTCCATCCGCCCAAGATGATTTACAAGACAACACATGCATAGACACTCAATGTAGCTGTGTTTATGATGAGCACGTCTCCCCTAGTGCATCATCACCGGTGCTCCCTCTAACTTGGCACTGTTATATGTTGTTGCATGTTATGTGTGATGTCTAGCTTATATTGCTTCTAATTTTGTTGAATTCCATCTGCTTACTTTACACATTATACTTGAATAAGACATGTGTTCCTGTTTTTAGAACATACAATATCTGTCTATCACACCATGTTCTTACACCAAATTACTACTGTTGTGTAACCTGCAACAATCACTTATCATAAGACACATTTGACTTCGGAGTGTGATATAGGTTAATTCTCGCATTCTTTTCTAGCTTGTACTACTAATTTGTTGAAATGGCACTTATGACGAGACAGTTTTAACTTGGTAGAGTGATATTCGTTGCATCTTGCATATGGTGTCTAGCTTTCATTCCTTCTAATTTGTTGAAATGCCTTCTCCTTAGTTTACACATCATAAGGTGTGAATATGCAATGGCACTAATGACGAGAGACCTTTAACTTGATAGTATGATGTTGTTTGCATCTTGCATATAATTTATTTCTTGTACTGCTTCACATTTGTTTAAACGGCATTTATGATGAGACACTGTTAAATTGGCAGAGCAATATTTGTAACATCTTTCATATGGTGTCTACCTTCCATTGCATTGCTTCTAATTTAGTGAAATGTCTTCTTCTTAGTTTACACATCATAGTTCTGGTTATCTCATGCCGTCCTGTTTTTCTTACATATTACATCCTCCCATCATGTGGTTGTCTAACATCAAAGTTTAGTTCGTCTGGATCATGCATCAATTTGTTCTGAAGAACTAAATTGTTATTGGTTTTTCTTGTCGGCTTGACTTAACATGACACAGAGAAAGAGGAAGCAAGACAAAACGATAGGGAAAGGGAAGCAGAAGAATCCTGCAGATTCTGCTGGTACTAATGGTGCAACAGAAGGTCAAAGTCCAACGGAAAATTGTACCGACAGGGTATCCCATGCTACACGATCTGTAGAACAAGCCAAACAGAAACAAATAGCTGCCACCAAACAAGTAGAGACAACCCTAGTTGTTGCAACACCTTCCACACTACCACCAGCTGCACGATTTAGTCGTTGGTCAACTCACCTAGCAGCACGTTCCCAAGCTCCCTTGCCACCTGACACTACATCTGAAGCACTCTTGACACAAGATGAGTTGGCAAGATCAGATGAACTTTGTGAGATTCAACAACAAGAAGGTAGTTGTTGGAGTCAAGTTACAGTTGCATGCTTCTTTGCATGTAGTCTCACAGTTTTATGTACACTAACACTTCCTATGTTTGTTGTTGGACTAGCACCTAGGTGCAAGAGGAAACAAACATCAGGGATAATGCTCGATAGGTTAACTAAATCTAGAGGAGGAAGAATGGAGATCCGTTTTGAGGCATGTTTAAAAAGGCCACGTGATGCTACAGAGTCAGCCAAGTTAGTATCAGAGGCAGCGGTTGCTGTTAGGTGTCATGTACGTATCCTCCCCACATGGATTCAGTACAGGAATGACAAAGATGAAACCCAGTTCAACACCTTCCTCGACCATTTATCTGTAAGTATGGTTATGTATGAAAACTAGTAATATCGTCTTGCTCTGTCCAATACTTTCTAGGTTGTTGATAATGAGACTCCGATAATTTTCAACATATGAGGTTCAAGTTGGATAGCCAAGATGATGCAACCTGACAAGCTTGCACCTATGTTTTCAAGTTTGCTCTGCGACAGTATCAGTATAACTTGAGGAAAACTCACTTTGAAGGCAAGGCTAACAGTGAACTTGCCCAAACATCTCAAGTGGAAAATATATCTGATGAAGACTGGAGAGGCCTCGTTAAACACTGGTCCGATCCGAAGTATCAGGTACATTATATATATGTGATCAGATCACATGTTGAAGTCCTATTTATGCATGTGCCACACAAATCTATCTTCTTGTAGGTGAACTATTCAAAGAACACGGCCAACTGTACGAAAGTGAAATTCCAACAGACGACGGGATCTTGTAGCTATATTGCATACTGCGAGGCTCTAGTAATTAGTTGTTGTTTCACTCTTTTCACTGTACCATATTATCAGATCTATATTGACTTGTTCCAAATGCAGAGGAAAGCCCGCAAGGACCCAAAAGTACCTGAACCAAATGCTGTGGAAATCTTCAAGGACTGTCACACCAGCAAGAAGAAAGGCATGACTACACCAGTCAAAGTCGTTGTTGTAAGTCCTTAATCCTCATGCCTTTTAACTACTACTTACTCTGACTTGTGCCTTGAATTGCATGGTTTGTAGCCAGTGTCTATTACTCTTTTCAATTTTATACACAATTGTCTTAGCGTATCATTGCACCTTACAAGGTTTAAAAGAGAGGAGTGATGTTCCTTTGATCTTGACCTGTAATCTAGTTCCGTGCTGGACTTGCCCACACAATGTTACAATTGCCTGTTTGTCTGTTCTCAGTTGTTTTGTGATATGAATGATGTCATACTATGCTTACCATATTATAAACTTCGTCTATTTATCCTTAGCCCTCAATACAATGTGAAGAAATAGACAATACATTAGCGATGGTACATGGTCATATGTTTGGAACCTGGTTTTATTATGTACTTTGCAATAAAATACAACTAATATTTTACATGGGTTCACCAGAATAAGTTCTGTATATAGACCAAAGCCATTTTGTTTGGTTTTGTTGCCTCCTTAATATCTTTTGTTCTGGTACTACTAATGTAAAACCTCAACTTTTCAACGAGCTATGGAAAAATGGTGGAACCGCCACCTTCTGAAGGTGGTGAGGCAACTATAACTGCAATGTCAGCTCTTGCTGTAGTGGGTCAGTACCTGTCCACTAACAGTGCCAAAAGCACGTTCCTGCATAATACTAGGTTGGTTGTTAAGGCACTCTCGTCCAAACTGGCTCATGATCAAGATATGCAAGCTCAAAACAATGTTGTATCTGCGCTCCAGACACAAGTCCATTCCCTAACAGAGACCCTTTGTGAAACAAGGAGAGACATTGTTCGATGTTGTCAAGATATGCATGGTTTTGAAACCAGACTATCAGACATTTCCTATGTTGTTCAGGAACCTAGGAGAACTGAAGGCAAAGGTTATGGTGCTCCATCGGACAATACAACATGAAAACATAACAATCATGTCAAATGAACTGAGCTTCTGAACTTCTGGTGGTGCATTTATCTGCTAGACTGTTAACTATATTTGCACTGGTGGTGAACTTTGATGCCTAGTGGATGTAATATGTGTAATAGCCATGATCGCCTAGTGTAAGTTGCTTGCTTATTTATTTCCTTATTGTATTGTTTATTTGTTTTCTTGTAGTCAGTGCAATTCTTTTTCCACGGTTTGCTAGTGGCCGCAATAACCTATTTTTTAAAACTAGGCCACAATAACCATGGGCTACATATTTACTATAGTTAACATGGGCCTCCTACAGGCCGTAGAAACAAGGGGCCTTCTAAGGGCCGTAGAAACAATGGGCCTTCTACGGGGCGCAGAAACAATGGGCCTTATACGGGCCATAGACACAATGGGCCTTCTACCGGCCATATCATCAATGGGCCTTCTACGGGCCGTATGATCGGTTGGCCAAACATGGGCCAATAACAGACCACATTATGGCCGTAAATAGGCTAGAGTTGAAATCATCCGTTCATGGTCCGACCATAACGGGCCGTCGTTAATCGGCCGTATTTGATGAAGCTATGAAAATGGCCCAACGCATTAATGGGCCACAAACGGGTTGATTGTAACCACGGGCTGAATTTGGCCCACAAGCAGAAAATGACAGTAACGGGCCGTAAGTAAATGAATGCTGGAAATGAGCCCAAGAATAAATGGGCCCTGAGAAGGCTGAAAGATAACATGGGCTAGAAACGGCCCAACGGAATAATGGGCCACTAATGGGTATAAAGTGATACAATGTTCATTACGGGCCAGTTTTACCACGGGCCATTAAGGGGCCGAGGGTTACTAAGGGCCTCATATGGGCCGAAAGACGTCATGGGCCATACATGGGCCGGAAGTTAAAACGGGCAGGAATTATATTGGATGGCCCAGATGACGCTACTGGGCCTAATTCGGATAAGCCGTAAACGGGCCCTAGGTTAGTGGGCTATAAATGGGCTATATGCAAACATGTTGTTAACAGGTTTGCCGTGGGCCGGCCCGCCACCTTTTGACCAAGTCAAACGAGCCGGCCTTTTCACAGGAATGGGCCTCTATTGGGTCGTGCCACGTGTCGACGTATCATAGATGCTTTGGGTCCAATGAGTGGGTGACATCTGTCCCAACTGTGAGCCGACACGTGTTTCCTCCAGCCAATGATGATTTTACATGTGGAAAATCCCCATTGGTCGAGGCTGTTAACGGGTTATCGGATCCAAAATCGGACCCGATAGCTTAACAATGTTTCGTTACAGTGGATGTCATGTGTCGTTCACCCTTGACGAAAGCACTTCTGTGATGCGCGATTTATCGTCATGGAAGTGGACACTTCTGTGATGATAATTTTGGTAATGTCATGGAACACTTCTACGACAGCACATGTATGACTATCTTGATTCTGTCATAAATTTTGCATGGATGTACATGCATGACAGAAAACGTGACCTACTATGACAAACACGTATCATCATGGAAGTGTATTTTTTTGTAGTGACACGAGAAGACCGCCCAAGCTTCTTCATATGGATATCTTTGGTCCCAATGCCTACAAAAGTCTTGGTGGAAACTCATTTGGTTTAGTCATAGTTGATGATTTTTCAAGATTTACGCGGGTGTTCTTTCTTGATGATAAATCACAGGTCCAAAAGATCTTCAAGAACTTCGCTAGGAAGGCCCTAAATCAATTTGAAGTGAAGATCAAGAAGGTTCGCAGCGACAACGGAACGGAGTTCAAGAACGCACATGTGGATACCTTTCTTGACAAAGAAGGGATTTCCCATGATTTCTCGGCTACGTACACACCTCAACAAAATGGAGTTGTTGAGAGGAAGAATCGGACTCTTATTGAGATGGCAAGAACGATGCTTGATGAGTACAAGACTCCAAAACACTTTTGGGCGGAAGCGGTTGAGAGGGCTTGTCATGCAACAAATCACTTGCATCTTCATAAGCTACTCGGCAAGGCAGCATACGAGCTCCTCACCGGTAACAAACCCCAAGTTGGATACTTTCGGGAATTCAGCTCAAAGTGTTACATTCTTGATAAGCATCGTCATTCTAAATTTTCTCCTAAATCTCATGAGGGTTTCCTACTTGGTTATGGCTCAAACTCTCACACATACCGTGTTTACAATAATTTCACCCGAAAGGTTGAAGAGGCGATAGATGTGAAGTTTGATGAATCTAACGGCTTGCAAGTAGAGCAATTGCCAATTGATGTAGGAGACAAAGACCCTTCGGAAGCGATCCAAGACTTGTTTATTGGCAAGATCCGTCCAACGGAGGTAAAGGAGAGTACCTCATCCGTCCAAGTGGAAGCTTCTACCTCACGACAAAGTGAACCAAGAGTTGACATGGAAGCATCCACGAGTGGGACACACCAAGATGAAGAAAACGAGGAAGTACGTACACCAAGATGAACCTCTTCAACCTCCTTCTCCACCACGACAAGAGAACGAGAATGTCAACAATGAATAAGGCCAAGAAGAAGGACAAGATGATGATGAAGATGTTCCACCCCGACCCAAGCAAAAGCTCTGACGAGTTCGAACAAGAGTCTAAAGAGACCATCCCGTTGAACAAATCCTCAACGATATTCAAACCGGGAGAATCACTCGCTCTAAAACTCGTTTGGCTAACTTTTGTGAACATTATTCATTTATCTCTAGCATTGAACCTATGAAGGTTGAAGAAGCACTGGAAGATCCGGATTGGATAAATTCCATGCATGAAGAGCTACACAACTTTGAGAGAAACCAAGTGTGGACATTGGTCGAGAAGCCTGACAACAACCACAACATCATCGGTACCAAATGGGTGTTTCGCAACAAGCAAGAGGAAGATGGACAAGTTGTTCACAAGAAAACACGTCTCATCACCCAAGGCTACACTCAAGTCGAAGGTATGGACTATGGTGAGACATATGTCCCCGTTGTTAGACTTGAGTCCATCCGCATCTTACTTGCCTATGCTAATCACCATGATATTACCTTGTACCAAATGCACATTAAAAGTGCTTTTCTAAATGGTGAAATTGAGGAGGAAGTTTATGTTAAACAACCTCCCAGCTTTGTCAATCCTAAGAAACCTGACCATGTTTACAAACTTCACAAAGCTCTTTATTGTCTTAAACAAGCTCCTAGAGCGTGGTACAAATGCTTGACCAAGTTCCTTATTGAGAAAGGCTTTGAGATAGGAAAGATAGATTCTACTCTTTTTACTTAAAGGGTTAATGCTGAATTATTTTTGTGCCAAATTTATGTTGATGATATCATATTTGGTTCGACTAACCCTCATTTTTGTGAAAAGTTTGGGAAGCTAATGTCGAAGAAGTTTGAGATGTCTATGACGAGTGAACTCAAGTTCTTTCTTGGTTTGCAAATCAAGCAAACTAAGGAAGGCACCTTTGTTTCTCAAACGAAGTACACCATGACTTATTCAATAATTTCAACATGCAAGAAAGCAAAGTTATGAAAACCCCCATGCCTACTAGTGGACATATTGACTTGACCAAGGATGGCAAATCGGTTGACCAAAAGGTTTACCGATCTATGATTGGTTCATTGTTATATCTATGTGCCTCTTGTCCCGATATTATGCTAAGTGTGTGCATGTGTGCACGATATCAAGCGGCCCCCAAAGAATGTCATCTTAAGGCTGTGAAAAAGATAGTGAGATACTTAATACATACACCAAATTTTGGCATTTGGTATCCTAAGAGGTCTTCTTTTGACCTTGTTGGCTACTCCGACTCGGACTATGCCGATGACAAGGTTGATAGAGAGTCTACTTCGGGTACTTTTCAATTTCTTGGTACATCTCTTGTGTCTTGGTCCTCGAAGAAACAAAACTCGGCATCATTATCCACCGCCGAAGCGGAATACATTGCCACCGGTTCATGTTGTGCTCAATTACTTTGGATCACCCAAACTCTTAAAGATTATGGGATCAATGTGAAACATGTTCTTACTTTGTGACAATGAGAGTGCTATTAAGATTGCTCACAATCCCGTGCAACATTCTCAAACTAAGCATATTGAAGTTCGTCACCATTTCATTCAAGATCATGTTTCTAAAGGAGACATTGCTCTTAAGCATGTTCGTATCCATAAGCAATTGGCAGATATATTCACCAAACCGCTCGATGAGAAAGTATTTTGCCGTTTGAGAGGTGAATTTAACATCATTGATGCTTCAAACTTGGAGTAGAAACTCCATTTGGATACATGCAAGGCGTGAGCCTATGACTAATCCTTGATTCTCGTTTTATGATGATAATCATATGTCTTGGATACATTTGTAACCTTGCATGCTATATAATCCTCGTAGGAACTTGGATGAATCTAAATCTATGAGATTGCAACTCACTCACGTCTTGAGCAATCTCTACATCACCAAGTCTCTACACCATGGTGGTTGAAGACAAGGAAGCTTGAAACCCCTCAACATATCCTTTGACAAATTCTATATATCAAATTTCATTTGGCATCAAATTTCATGATTGTCATTTTGGATACACAAGTGCTCTTCCTTGCAAGACTAACCCATGTAGGTAGATGAACTCAAACTACAAGTGGTGCTCCCAACCATTGATGACCTACATCAACCTTGAGCACTCCACAAAAGTTCAACTACATGATCAAGTTCAACACCACCACCCAAGGTATGTTATTCCATCTTAGAGAAGCTTTACCCCAACATATTGGTCAAAGAAGCTCAGAAAAATGTGAATACATCAAAATGCTTAAACGATGAGTATGACCTATGATCAAGTGTTCTCACTTGACTCATCGGTCAATATACTCAAACATAGGTGACTTTGTCGCCGCCCAATTCTAGATGAAGCTCTTTAGTGTTTCTCTGAGTTCTCGCATTTGTCCCTTGCATATTTGTTCCCCTTACTTTATTTAATAAAAAAAAAACTTCATCTAGATTTTCTTTTCTTTGTTTTGTTCTAAATTTCCTCCATCTAATTCATACCAAATCCTTTTGTTAATTCCTTGCAGATATTTGTGAGATCTTATTTGCCTAGAGAGCTGAGGTAACAAACATTCTCTCTGTGTTGAACTCGGTTACACCGGATTGCCACTCTCGGTCAAACCGAAACATTTCGGTGCTACCGAAGAATACAACTCGGTGTCACCGATTTCACTGCAGAGAAGAAAATTTGCCACTTGTTCCAGCACTTTTGTTCTAGCTCCACTCGATGATTCTTGTCCTCTACCTGCATCACATTCTACATGCTGCTTTGTTATGTGACTCAAGGACCAAACCTATTTTGACTCACACTCCAGAAGGTCCCTTCTTGGAAATTGATGTCAAAGGGGGGAGAGAGCTCATATCAAAGCTCGATCACATCGGAAGGGGGAGAGAGGTAATCACCAAAGGCCCTAGATGCTTGGTATTCAAGAGGAGAGAAGACATATGTCTTTAAGAGGGGAAAGACATGTTAGTTTGTGTTATGTCCTATGATCTGATATGTTTTGCTCTGATTTTGTTTCCCTATTTTCTCCAATTATCCAATATAAGATTCAGGGGGAAAAGACTGCTAGGGAAGGGAATCTTTGAATTCATTGCATATCTTTTACCTCTGGGGACATGTCTATATCCAATAGAGTACCTAGTACTCACTCTCTACATGTCATCCCAATCTTGGTACTCTTGTGGCTCTCTTGTTTGATCTATCTAGTAGATGTATCTCATCTAACCCTATTTACCCAGGTTCATCTCTTCCTAAGCTAGCTCAAGACCACAAGGTAAGTATATGCATCACATTCATGTGCATGAAGATCTCTTGCTAAATGTGCATATTGTTTGCAATAAGGAATCATGAACATGAAGTTACAACTTCATATATTCACATCATTTGCTCTGATGTATATAGCCAAGATACATGCAACACATTGCTTGCTCTGTCATGATTATGTATTCACATGCTCCTACGTTCCTATTTACATGATTGCATACATGTAGGGGGAGCCTATGCATGTTGCATGTCTTTCCAAAGCTTTATTTGCTTTTCTCTATATCTTTATCTAAAGCTTTGATGTATGTTGTCATCAATTACCAAAAAGGGGGAGATTGAAAGCACAAATGCTCCCTGGGTGGTTTTGGTAATTAATGTCAACATATCTCTTGTTCAACTAATGTTTTCATCTAGTATATTTCAGACAAGTTCAATAGATGGAGTGGCATGGACAAGAGGATGTGGAACCCCTTCAAGATGCTAAGGATAAAGGATTGGCTCAAGCTCAGAAGTTCAAGACTCTACATTTTCATTTAGTGATCCAAGATCACATTGAGTCCATAGGAAAAGCCAATCACTACAAAAAAGACACATCCGTGACATTTTGGGCCGAACAAAAAAAATTCTGTCATACATATGACACTTCTATGACGATAATTGTGACAAAACCCGGTATCATCATAGATGTGGTGGGCTCCTAATTCTATGACAAAAAATCATGACAGAAAATGGGCTTTTGGTCCTGGGCGGGCCGGAGACGCAGCTGCATGACATTCTTTGGGCCGTCCATGACGGAAAAACTGGTAGAAGCGAGGGGGAGGAAAATTTCGGGGAGTTCCCGGTTACAGTGGGAGGTCGGGGGCCGAGCGATGCGCGTTTCTCTCGTACACTTACGCGCGTGTGTGCGAGGCGTTGGCTCTAACTGAACCTGAGCAAGGCGTTGGGCTCTAACTGAACCCGATCGATTGTACTGCAGGCTACGCGTTACTGAACCCGAGCGATCGCTCGATGGCTGTTAACTGAACCCGATCGAGCGATTCCTTTGCTACTGCTGCTAACTGAAGCCGGTCGATTGGATGAACACTGAGCGTTGCAGGGGGTTGGATGAACAGTGAGCGGTGGCGTTGCCTCTGGATGAACCGGACCCTGTTGTGTGGAGGGCTAGATGAACAGTAGACGGTGGAGGGGTGCCCGTGGAGGGGGTAGTTGAACAGGACCCCGTGGTGTGGAGGGCTGGATGAATAGTAGACGGTGGAGGGGTGGTTGAACAGTAGCCAGTGGAGTAGCACGCGGTGGAGGCTGGATGAACAGGAGCCCGTGGAGGCTGGAGGAGGTCGACGGTAGCCCGTGGAGGCTGGAGGAGGTCGACAATGGAGATGAACAGTATCTCGTGGAGTCCCGTTTTGTGCTACGCCACACCCCTCCCGATGAACAGGACCCCCGTTTCGACCGTACGAGGTCCGTTTCATCTGTTTTGTGGTACGCCACACCCCTCCCGATCAACAGGACCCCCGTTTCGACCGTAGGAGGTCCGTTTCGTCCGTTTTGCAGTACGCCACACCCCTCCCGATCAACAGGACCCCTGTTTTGACCGTAGGAGGTCCGTTTCCTCCGTTTTGCGGTATGCCACACCCCTCCCGATTAACAGGACCCCGTTCTAAACGTAGGAGGTCCGTTTCCTCCGTTTTACGGTACACCAGGCCTCATTTCCATCGCCTATTCCGTCCAAGCCCTCCCGATGAACACGACCACGCATTCCGTTCTGACCCAGCCAGTTGGCTCCCATGCGTTCCGTTGCCTCCCGATGAACACGACGCATTCCGTTGCCTCCCCATGAACACGATGATGACGTTGTTTCTCCGTTCCGACCTAGCCATGTACACGAGCCCTGGCCGTACGTATGCGCGTGTAGGCGTTCGAGACCCTGCCCGTATGTACACATACGTGGCCGTATTTTCTTTCTTGCACCATGGCCGCTGTATGTACGTGTACATGCTATGTGCGCACCTCTACTACGACACGTACGCGCCTCTACTACAACACGTGTGCGCCTCTACATCCACCAGTATATATGTACATACACGTTCGCGACCAGAATGACAATGCTACGTATGCTTCGACCAGGTGGGTCCCGACTGTCAGGCACTTCCTTGCGTGCGAAGATGTAGCTGGTGGGTCCTAGCAGTCAGGTGGGCGAATTGGTTTTTTTGCCCGGACACACTTCCTTGCGTGCGAGGATGTAGCTGGTGGGTCCCAGTAGTTAGGGGGGCGAATCGTTTTTTTGCCCGGACGCACTTCCTTGCGTGCGAAGATGTAGCTAGTGGGTCCCAACAGTCAGGGGGATACATTTTTTTCACGAAATACGGTGGCCCGTCCGGTGGGTCCCTGCTGTCAGGTGGAGGAATCATTATTTTGCGCGCAATAAGGAGGCACTTCCTTGCTGCGGCCGTGGACCCAGCTGTCAGCCTCTCCATGTACAGTCCACGTCCCATGGAAGTTGTTCCTTGACCACGCTGACCGCGCCGCACCGAGAGCACCATGGCGGTGGACGATGGCGAGGACTAGGAAGGGGACGACTTGGAGCTGGGGAAGACGCAACAGTGGATGCCCACGCGAAGAGGAGTACGAGGGTTCACTGGTTCGGCTGCGGTGTGAGGCTGCTGTCGCTGCAGAATAACAGGGTGTGTGAGTGAGTAGAGGGATGGCCTGGCCAGCGGTGGGAGTAGTAGGGAGCGGTGAGGCCTCCGTGGCATCGCAGCCGGCCACGGGAGGCAGGAGCATGCGGCACGACCGGCGCTGGTTTGGGCGGCTGGAGCAAGAAGACCATAGGTTGAAGAAGCACTACGGTTGTTGGATGAACATCGTATGGTAACAGGAGCTAGAATCGTTCATATTGACTAAGTTGACAAAGCCCTCCGTCCCCGTCAACTTGGTTGGCCCACAAGTCAGCCTCCCACTATGTTGGGTTCCAGCTTGCAGGGGGAATATTCATTTTTTTGTGCGTAATAAGGAGGCACTTCCTTGCGTGCGAAGATAGCTGGTGGGTCCGACATGTCAGCAGGGGCACGTTATTTTCGCGAAATACAGAGGCCCATCCGGTGGGTCCCAGATGTCAGGTGGAGGAATCATTATTTTGCGCGTAATAAGGAGGCATTTCCTTGTGTGCGGCCGTGGACCCAGTTGTTAGCCTCTCCACGCACAGTCTACTTCCGATGGTGTCGTTCGTTGACCATGTTGACCATGCCGCGCCGACCGCATCCAAGGTGGTGGACGACGGCGAGGCCCCGGACAGCAACGAGCCGGAGATGGGAAGATGCGGGAGTAGAGTCGCAGACGGAGAGGTGTACGAGTGTTAACTGGTTCTAGTGTGGTGTGGTTCGGCAGTCGGTGGAGAAGAACAGGAGGTGTGGAGGGGTGGAGGGATGGCCTGGCCAACGGTGGAGTAGCGCTTCATAGCGAAGCGTGCTAAGCAAAGCTGCTAGCAACAGGAGGCGGGAGGTATTTCCGGCGGCGCTGGAGGAAGAAGACAAGAGATTGAAGATGGATGTCGGTCGTTGGATGTAAATCCAACGGCTAACATGTCAGAATCATTTGTTGACTAAATTGACAACGACTTGCGTTGGCTTCGACCTATCGGCCCACATTTCAGCCTCCAAAAATGTGGCACGTATTCAACCCATTTTTTCAGAATTTACAGTCTTTTTTTGCACGGTAGAATTTACAGTCAATTTGATCTTTTTTTTTGAATTACAGCCATTAGCTGGGCTAGGTGAACAAATAATGTAGCATCCATGCGGCCCATTTTTTTTTCTTTCCTAAAAAATTACAGGCCGTTTGCACTTTCTCGAAATACATGATTTTGCTGGGCTGATCCTAATTATAATGTTGGGTTGGGCCAGCAATGTTATCAAAAAATATAAAGGGGCTGAGCATTTTGTTATAAATATATTTAAATAATAAGTGATAGTATTACATTCGTCCTTAAATCTTACCAAGCTTTTGTACACAATCACTAGGATTTTCGTGCCAAAACAATCCAGGATTTTATTTGTTAAGAAATTATGTTTATAAGTTAATAAGATGTGGGATATTGTTTTCTTACATATGTAAGTATCTGTTAAATATATGATGAAAATAAAAATAATATATACTAACATATAAAATAATTTAAATATATATAATATAGTTAGAAGGGAAACATAAGTTGGACCTGGTGTTCCTATTCTTATATAGAAAAATAGAACAGACCTCCGTGTTTTCTTCAAAAAATACATAAATTGGGCTGCCAAAAATAAAACCTCGGATGGGAGGTCCATAGGCCAGTCGATACATGACGGCCCTAAGAAAATACAAACAGGCCTATGGACCTCCCATCCGAGGTCGTGGGCTGCGCATGTTAAAAATGAAAGCCTAGACGGGGCAGCCCAAAACCACGTCCAACACTTGCCAAAACTTTGTCCCTCGTTTTCTCTGTGTTTCGCACACTCGACATTGTGTGGGCATTTTGACTGTGCATCATATGGAGATGTGCTATGCATGAATGTTGATTAGCATGATGTTAACTAGCTGGTAGTTTCATTTTCGACCATGAATAAAACTTCCAACATGATGTTAACCCTGTTTGAAAAGGTTGTGTTAATATAAATGCTCTGCCTCTGAAAGTTGCAGTTTCTTATCTGAAACTAAACTTGCAGTTTCTTATCTCAAACTGAAACTTGCAGTTTCTTCTCTGAGAATCACATTGTCTGCACTTTTATACTCCTATGAAACTAAATTTTTAAGTGCTAAAAATAAATCTCTATAATTCATAAAATACTTCATATGCTCAATACTGCAAATCTGAAATTCAAAAGATATTCATATCTGAAAGGACTCTCAAAATACACAACACAAAACACAATTCACAACCTGCAAATACTGACAACCCTAAGCTCCTCTTGACAATTCACAACCTGACCGACTATTGGGCTGGGGGGGGGGGCAGCCCCCTCCTATTCCTCGGCGGCAGACAGCCGCCCCATGAGACTATGTGAACGGCGAGGGAGATGATGGCGGGGAAGCGTCGTCGGGCCAACTGCTTTTCTCCTCTTGCAGTTGGGTTCGGTCGACGAAGACTCCACCGGCTCGCTCTGGCAGGACACCCTCACAAATGGCACCCTGTAGATGCTCGATCCTTCAATCTCTGGTGGATGCTCCATCTGGGATCGATACTCCCACCACCGCTCCCTCACGGCCAGATTCAGTGAATCTGTTTGCTCCATGGCCTAGAGGAGCAGCTCTATGTACTCCGGCACGACTCCCTCCGGGAGTATCGCCGCCTTTTTGCTCTGTTTTAGATATTTGGCCATGGATGTCACCATCACCGCTAGTTGGTCCTTGTTGTCACACCAAGACTGTATCTCCAACATCCTAGCTAGCTTCACAGGGTCGCCGTCTGCGATCCTCACGTATCGGTTGTACTCCTCCATCGATCTACTTCTCCACAGCACCTTCACTCGTCAGCGGTGGTTTTTGAATGGAAGAGGAGAGGAGCAGCGCTGGTTTTGGATTAGAACAGGAGAGGAGTGATGCTGGTTTTGGACTGGAATAGGAGAGGAGGGGCGGTGGTTTTGAAATGGAAGAGGAGAGGAGCGGTGCTGCATTTAGATTGGAACAGGAGAGGAGCGGCGGTGGTTTAAGAGGAGAAGATAATTAAATCACCACATATTAGTCCCATTTTTATTAGTCCCGCTGTAATTAAATCACCACATATTAGTCCCATTTTTATTAGTCCCGCTGTAATTAAGTCACCACATATTATACTGATTCCGCTGCTCATTGCATACGCTGATTGGGAGAAATAAATACACAACCGTAGCATGCACTAGGGATGTGCGCGTGAGGCTTGCATGCGGCTGCATGTGGAGGGAGGCGAGACGATTCAATTAATTAATGCCGCTCCTACTCGTCCCCGCACGTCCTTCAATACTATGGCGGTTCACTCCTAGTCCTCCCGTCCATTCACATTACGGCAGTTCCACTAATCCTAACCCTCCTCCCAAATCCATGGCGTCCCAAATCTCCACGATCGGCGGTGAGTACAAGGTTAGAACCATCACCGGGGATGAGTTCGACGTCATCTACACCCGTTCTTCCGCGACGGTGAAAGGATGCCTTTCTCGCTTCAGACGCATGTTCAAAGACTCAGATGATGAGTGGGTCGCTGGGCTAGATGTTGAGTACACCAGAGTCCTGGGACGAGAGAAGGATCTAAAGGACGAAGAGAGGAAGAAGCGCGCCGTGATCCAGGTTTGCGTGCATGACTTATGGTTGGTCTACCACATATGCCATGCCGACGTTGAGTACCAGGATTTTAAAGACTTCCTCGAGAGCAACCTAGTCAAATTTGTTACTGTAGACTTTGGTAACAACAAAGAAGTCCTGCGTCGGATAGGCCTCGTTGTAGGCAACACCTTCGACCTCCATAAGAATCGGCTGGTGTCCTCTCGTCAGCCTTCAATGCTGACCCTGGCAGGAGCCATGGTACATCCTTCGTACGGTAAACTGGAGAAACCTCCATACACGTTTCATCGTCATGCATGGTAGCGGAATGTACTAGATATATACCACATCCACTATGCTGCAATGGATGGCTACCTTTGCTTCAATAACTACAAGGGTTGGATGAAGAGCAACAGCCAAGTGTGCGGTTCAAGCAAAGAAGTATCGGCCAAGAGGAAGAGGGACAAGGACAAAGTCGAGGACGTGGACGAGGATTCCGAGTAAGGTGGTAGTGTCGTTGCTCATGGTGGTTCTAATGTAGTGTCTACCGAAATAGTTGCAAAGTTTAATTTCAGGTGTGCTTAATTTAATTTGAGGCGTGTGTTGTGCTAAGCCCCCAGCAGAACTGTGTTATGTTTCTTCTCGTTACTTTAACTCTTCAGTACGTACATACTAGTATTTCTTACATTTCATCTTTTAGTTGGTATAGTACTACCACTCGTTTCTTCACATTATATACGTACAATATATATGGCCAACATCATATAGCCAGCAGTTTAGTTGTCAAAGAATTTCAGGGTGCTTAGTTTTGTCAAAGAATTCCAGGATGCTTAGAGGGTGCTTGGATCCAAGGGACTTATTTTAGTCTGACTAAAAATAGTCTCTTTAAGAGGCTAAAGTTCCAAGCACCCCTGACTAAAGAGGGTCTAAAACTAGTCTTGAGACTAAATTTTTTTAATCAGGGGTACCCCTACTAAAATGTGGATTAGTCCTCTCTCTACTCATTTAACTCCTCTCCTTTAACACAGGCGAGTTCTGGATTGGAGGGTTTGGAGGATAATAAATGCTCATTAACTTGATTTTAGCCTTTTTAGTATTTGGATCCAAGCATGGGTGAGGCTAGCATGTTTTAGTCCCACTACTTGGGACTAAAATGTATCCAAGCACCCTCTTAGTTTTATTTGAGGGGTGGGTTGTGCTGGACACCATTATTGTGACTAGCCTTTTTAATAGTACTATATGAATAATTTGGCGACGAGTGCTCTCTATATGTACCACCTTTTTTTTAATTTCAAGTTTTGCTCCATGGCGCAATCCATCGATACTACTGTTGTACAAAAGTATACATTTTTTAAAAGGCTAGAGGGCAGGGCAGTCTAGCTTGGTCGGTTTCACGAGAGGCGAGGGCCTTTGTGATTTGATGGCTCATTACTGCTGGAAGGCGGGGCCTTGTGATTTGACTGCTCGTATAAATGTGTCGATGACCTGATCGAGGAGTAGAAAAGAACTGTGCAGTATACTCAAGTTTTCCACTGGAGTAGTACTGCGACGCAGGAGCACGAAACACGGCAGCCTAGTGCCATATGGCGATAAAAATGATCTAATTTGCTAGTCATCTCATTGTTAGCATTGTTCTATTCATTCCCTAAAAAACCATTTTTCTATTCATGCCTCGCAGAGAACGTGACACGTGCGACGAAACACCCGAAGCAAAAGATGAAACACAGGAGCAAAAGAAGAAGGAAGATTATCACCCCAAATGGTCTAATTCACCGTGGAGTCGTAACTGCTTCTTCATCGCCTCCACGACCTCCATCTCCTTGCACGTCTCCTCCGCCATCTTCTTCATTCTGTCCATGACGCGGGATTTCTCGACACGAGCCTTCATCATATGTTCCACAGCCGCATTATGTACCTTGACAGCAGCTGGGTGCTCGATGCGGAGCTTCGCCAACTCCTCCTCCTGTTCCATGACGAGGGCCTACAGCATCTTCATCGAGGAACTACTATTCTCATGCAGCTTCTTCCAACTGGCGTTCTTCTCCTTCAACAGGTCGATCTCGTGGCAGAGCTTCGCCTTGTCCTCCTGAAGTCGCAGGATTTTGCCGGTCGCCTTCTTCTCCGAGGCAATGCTCTTCTTCAGCAGCATCACCAAGCCGGCGGTCAACTCCCCCTGCTGATTGAGCTCAGGAGGCATGTCCTCGAGGCTCTCCTTTAGCAACTCCATCAAGCCTTGGATGAACTCCTTCTGCTTATTGAGGTGCTTATTGAGCTGATCGGGCATGCTGTCGAGGGATTCTTCGGCTTGGGCTGAGGAGTATCAGTCAAAGTCATCACAGTCTTAGGAACCACAGGCTGAGGAATTTCAGTTTTTGCTTCAGTTGCAGCCTGGGTGTTCAATTCTTCATCAACATTTACATTAGCACTAGTGGCTGGAATTTCTTCAGGAATGGAAGAAGTGGTTTGAGGTTTGTCAGAGCCCATTTGAACTTCAGTGTGCACTGGGGACTAAGGAATTTGTTGCAGTGGCATGAACATGGGAGAGTTGGGGTGATGACTTTCCCAAAAGTCATCATTCATTACTGGAGTGGTGCTCCCAATGTCCATGTCTTCATCTTCTTCACTCGATTCTTCAACGCCTGCCTCTTCAGCTATAAACTGAGGCATTGGCGATGAGACAACTGGGGTTGAAGGGATATTGTCCACTACAATTTCTCCGTCCAACTGCTCTGAAGAAGCAGCAGAGGGAACGTCTTCATCAGATCCGCTTGGGATCTCATAATATTCACCAAAAGGAATGAGTTCCTTTGATGGCATGCTTGAGACGGGAACAACATCAATGGGATTCTCAAAAGAGCTTGTCAATATCTTCATCTTCTTCGGTGTTGAAGAATGTGATGAAGTAGATGCTTTCCTCTTCTTTACAGCTGCTCGCTCCGCAGCCTTATTTTTCTTTGCTTCCGATGCAGAAGGAAGAACTGGACTTGCTGTTGGTGCCGGAGGAGCAGAGGAAATTGGTTCATTTTCCTCTGACACAAGTGGTGCAGTTGGCTTGACTGGTTCAGTTTCTTCAGGCTCAGTGGTTGATGCTTCAGCTGGCCTGGTAGGTTCCTCGGGTGCAACACTAGTGGTTGCCCTGGCAATTTCATCAGCGGCTGGAGTATCTTCATCAGCCCTGGTGCTCTCATTTTCATCAGTAGCATGATTATCATCAGCGATGCTGGCATGTTCTTCAGTCGGCTGAGCAGAAGACTCAGCCTGAGGAGATTCATGTTGCGTTGGGGCAGGAACGTTTGAGGTGAATCCCTTGGTCAGGTTGATGAATCTGACTTTGGCTCCAAGCCAGCCAGCATAGTATCGATCACATTCATCGCCGAGTTTCTTGATCTCTGATTGCAGAGCTGCAAGTTCTTCAGGTGAAAGCTTCAACACATTTTGCTTTAGAAAACGCTCTTTCTTGTACTGTGCTTTCTTCACCTGCCTCCCCTGTTCATATTTCCATTTCTCCTCACCAATGAAGGCAGTCAACATATGACTTTGACCAGGAGTGTGGTTCCTTTCAGGCAGAGGTGTGTTGGGGTCCTTATGCCATAAGTAGATGAAGTCGAGGATCAATTTTGGATCTAGCATCAATGGCACATTATTGCCTTTGGCTCTAGTGGCCATTTGTTGTCTGTCTTGGATGATTTCAGCGAGTTCCTCATCATCGGCTTCGTCATCACTGGTCGGTACTTGGAAGGCGACCTGCTTCTTGTGGGGACTTGGTCTTGTGCCTCGTCCAGAAGTGGCCTTGGTCTTTAGTAGAGTGGGGCCGGTTGAGGATTGCAGAGGTGCTGAAGAACTTGCAGAGGCTCCTGAGGCAATAGACTTGCCTGTGGTCCTTTGACACAAGGCGAGATGCACAGGTGCTGAGGACTTTGCTAGAGGAGCTGAGGGAATTGGAGGAGGTGGGGCAGCACGAGGAATATGATGTGAGGGTTTTGCAGAGCTGGGCCGTGAGAGCATTGCTAAGGTGCTTGGACGTGAGGGCATTGAAGCAGAAGCACTGGGCTTGTGTACAGGCTTCTTGGGCATAGCCTTCTTAGGCTTTCTTGCAGATGCCTCAGTAGTGGCAGCAACAGAATCTTCATTGAATTTCTTCACTACCTCTTTTGCCATTTTGGCCTTCTTAGCTTGTCGCTTGGCCCACTCCTTGTGGAAATCCTCACCTCTTCTGATGCTAGAGGGATCAGCATCTTGGCCAGGTGCCAGTGGAGGTCTTGGGCATGGAGGGTGTGATACGTCTCCAACGTATCTATAATTTTTTATTGTTCCATGCTATTATATTATCTGTTTTGGATGTTTAATGGGCTTTATTATACTCTTTTGTATTATTTTTGGGACTAACCTACTAACCGAAGGCCCAGTGCAAATTGCTGTGTTTTTTGCCTATTTCAGTGTTTCATAGAAAAGGAATATCAAACGAAATGAAACCTTCGGGAGGATCGTTTTTGGAACAAACGCAATCCAGGAGACTTGGAGTGGACATCAAGGAAGCAACGAGGTGGCCACGAGGCAGGGAGGCACGCCCAGGGGGGTAGGCGCGCCCCCACCCTCGTGGGCCCCTCTAGCTCCACCTACCTACTTCTTTCACCTATATATATACTCTTATACCCCGAAAACATCCAGGAGAGCAACGAAACTACTTTTCCACCGCCGCAACCTTCTGTACCCGTCAGATCCCATCTTGGGGCCTTTTCCGATGCTCCGCCGGAGGGGGAATCAATCATGGAGGGCTTCTACATCAACACCATAGCCTCTCTGATGATGTGTGAGTAGTTTACCACAGACCTTCGGGTCCATAGTTATTAGCTAGATGGCTTTTTCTCTCTCTTTGGATCTCAATACAAAATTCTGCTCGATCTTCTTGGAGATCTATTCGATGTAATACTTTTTGCGGTGTGTTTGCCGAGATTCGATGAATTGTGGGTTTATGATCAAGTTTATCTATGAATAATATTTGAATCTTCTCTGAATTCTTATATGCATGATTTGATATCTTTGCAAGTCTCTTTGAATTATCAGTTTGGTTTGACCTACTAGAATGATCTTTCTTGCAATGCGAGAAGTGCTTAGCTTTGGGTTCAATCTTGCGGTGTCCTTTCCATGTGACAGTAGGGGCAGCAAGGCACATATTGTATTGTTGCCATCAAGGATAAAAAGATGGGGTTTATATCATATTGCCTGAGTTTATCCCTCTACATCATGTCATCTTCCCTAATGCGTTACTCTGTTCTTACGAACTTAATACTCTAGATGCATGCTGGATAGCGGTCGATGTGTGGAGTAATAGTAGTAGATGCAGAATCGTTCCGGTCTACTTGACACGAATGTGATGCCTATATAGATGATCATGCCTAAATATTCTCATAACTACGCGTTTTTCTATCAATTGCTCGACAGTAATTTGTTCACCCACCGTAATATATGCTATCAGGAGAGAAGCCACTAGTGCAAACTATGGCCCCCGGGTCTATGTTCCATTATATTAATCTCCCACCAACTAGGTATTTTGCAATCTTTACTCTTAAATCTATACAACAAAAATACCAAAAATATTTATCTTATTATCTTTATGAGATCTCACTTTTGCAAGTGGTCGTGAAGGGATTGACAACCCCTTTATCGCGTTAGTTGCAAGGTTCTTGATTGTTTGTGCAGGTACTAGGCGATTTGCGTGTAGTCTCCTACTGGATTGATACCTTGGTTCTCAAAAACTAAGGGAAATACTTACACTACTTTGCTACATCACCCTTTCCTCTTCAAGGGAAAACCAACGCATGCTCAAGAGGTAGCACGGTGTACTTCGAATTTCTTCATATACTCGGGAGTCACATATATGTACTCCCTCCATTCTCTGGCCCATCTCCTCTCTATCCTCTGAATGGGCACTTTGCGCTCATTATTCGTTTCATGAGGAGGAGTGCAGTACCCTGCATAGATGTCTTTAGGAATCTCAAATGCATTGTTGACTTCCAACTTCTTCCCATCCTTTTGAGGTTTCTTGCCGTCAGACATTTTCTTCAACTGGGGATTTTGAACAATCGAGTTTTCTGACGAGGTATGCAACTTTTCTTTGAGGAATGCTGCAAATGGGTTAAGTTAATGAGAACCTAGTGATTCAGCAGCGGACATGTGTACCTGTGAACAAAGTATAGGTGTGAAGAATTTGGAGAGGTCATATGCGTTCTCAGAAGTTTTTTTAAAAGAACAAGTTTGAGGAATTTGACCAGATGTGTCTTGAGGAATTTCACTAAGCGTTCTTTGACTTAGATTCCAGAGTTGTATAGATTGAAAATCCACACAATTGAGGAATCTTGATGAAAAATTTTGTTTAGAGAAACAGATCAAGAACAGATGTGTGTGTGAGGTGTTTAGAGTGTGAAGATTGAAGAATAAACACCTTTTTGAAGATTTGTAGAAATCATAAGAATCAACAAGGGTAGTAAAAATGACTTCTAATACCCTTCATGAAGAATAACGATGGAAACAGTGAAGATAATGCAAAGTTGATGACATTGAACAACTGAGGAAATTCAAAATGAAGAAAAACTCAAATTGAAGATTTTCAACTTTTGTTGGTGGCTGACCCACCGTATAAGAATGATGATTTGAGACGCCACGTACAATTGTCGTAGGGCTCTGAGAATCAAATTCTTTGTTAATTTCTTCACACTTAGAGCGTTAGTCTTCATTGTTTGAAGAAAAACAGTTACTTCATGTGTTGCACATCTAAGTCATCAATTTAGCATAAGTGTTAGGATGTGTGTCCTTTTCATAGGACATTCGAAGATTCTAAGATATTTAGCTCACACTACAACTTGCTAAATCTCTTCTCATCCAAGGGCTTTGTGAAGATATCGGCTAGCTGTTCTTCAGTCTTCAAGTGCTCGATGGAGATTTCGCCCTTCAACACATGATCACGAAGAAAATGATGACGAATCTGAATGTGCTTTGTCTTCGAGTGCTGAACTAGGTTATGCACAATCTTGATGGCACTCTCATTGTCACAGTAGAGAGGCACATTCTTCATGTTGATTCCGTAGTCCTTGAGGGTTTGCTTCATCCATAGCAATTGAGCACAACACGAACCAGCATCAATGTAGTCAGCTTCAGCAATAGACAATGATACGCATTTATGTTTCTTTCAGGACCAACATACCAAGGATCATCTGAGGAAATGGCATGTGCCTGATGTTGACTTGCGGTCCACACGATCACCAACATAGTCAGAGTCTGAATATCCAATGAGGTCAAAAGCCGAGCCTTTGGGATACCATAATCCAAGTGTTGGAGTGTGAGCTAGATATTGAAGAATATGCTTCACAGCCTTATGGTGTGATTCCTTTGGTGTAGCTTGAAAGCGGGCACACATGCAAACACTAAGCATAGTATCTGGCCTAGATGCACATAAATACAATAAAGAGCCATTCATGGAGCAGTATAACTTTTGATCCAAGTCAATACCATTTTCATTAGTGCAAAGATGGCCATTTGTGGGCATAGGAATTTTGACGCCTTTGCAATCTTGCATGCCGAATTTCCTCAACACATCCTTGAGGTATTTCTCCTGAGATATGAATATGCCATCGCACTATTGACGAATCTGAAGACCTAATAAGAATTTCAATTCTCCCATCATAGACATTTCATATTCCTCCCTCATCATATAACCAAATTCGTCAGTGTAACATTGGTCAGTACAACCAAAAATAATATCAACATATATTTGGCACACAAACAATTCACCATCATAAGATTTAGTGAAAAGAGTTGGGTCAAGTGAACCGGGTTTGAAGCCTTTCTTCATGAGGAATTCCTTCAAAGTATCATACCACGCCCGAGGGGCCTGTTTGAGGCCATAGAGGGCCTTGTTGAGTCTGTAGAATTGGTCAGGATGCTTTGGATCTTCAAAACCTGGGGGTTGAGCAACATATACTTCTTCCTCAAGCTTACCATTGAGGAATGCACTTTTCACATCCATTTGATATAAGATGATGTCATGATGGTTAGCATCAGCAAGTAATATGCGAATAGCCTCAAGTCTAGCAACAGGTGCAAAAGTTTCAACGAAATCAATTCCTTCAACCTGTGTGTAGCCTTGAGCTACAAGCCGTGCCTTATTCCTCACCACAAGCCGTGCCTTGAGCTAAAAATCCACTCAGGCTCCATAAATGCTTCATCTACCGTAGTGGGCTCTGTGATAGAGACGAAAGCAAAGTGCCCACAAAAGTTAGATAAATGTGAAGCTTTTGAGCGTGTGAGAGGACCTGGTGCGTTGATTTCGCTGATGATTTTCTCAATCTGCACTTCATTTGCATTAGCATTTTCTTCAGAGCCATTTTCCTCAGGTGCACCAGCATGATGTTCTTCATGATCTGGAATGATTTCTTCAGCAGATTCTTCGGTAGGAATGACATCCTTAGTATCCTTGAACTTGATGGTTTCCTTAGGTGATTGTTCATCTGGCATAGGAGGTAGGTGCTCTCTTTGTGAGCCATTAGTTTCATCGAACTGCACATCTACAGTTTCAACAACCTTGTGGTGAACATTGTTGAAGACTCTATAGGTGTGCGAGTCCTTTCCGTAACCAAGCATAAAACCTTCATGTGCTTTCGGTGCAAATTTAGAATTGTGATGAGGATCTCTAATCCAACATTTTGCACCGAAGACTTTGAAATAACTCACATTGGGTTTCTTATCAGTGAGGAGTTCATATGCAGTCTTCTTGAAGAATTTGTGAAGATATACCTTGTTGATGATGTGGCACGTAGTATCAATTGCCTCAATCCATAAATGACGAGGCATCTTGTATTCATCAAGCATAGTGCAAGCCATCTCAACAAGAGTCATGTTCTTGCACTCCACGACGCCATTCTGCTGAGGAGTATAAGGAGAAGATAACTCATGAGTAATACCAAGTTCATCAAGATAGTTATCAAGACTAGTATTCTTGAACTCGGTTCCATTGTCACTTATGATGTGTTTGATCTTCACACCAAAGTTGGTTGAAGCCCTCGAGGAAAATCGTTTGAAGACTTTCTGCACTTCACATTTGTAAGACAATATGCACCCATGTGTAACGAGAGTAATCATCAACAATAACAAAGCCATATAGAGATGCTTCATTGGTGAATGCAGAATAATGGCCAGGACCAAAGAGATCCATGTGAAGCAATTCAAATGGTCGAGCGGTAGTCATGATTGTCTTTGCTGGATGCTTGGCCTTGGTCATCTTTACAGCTTCACAAGCTCCGCACAAGTGATCCTTGAGGAATTTGACATTCTCAATGCCAATAACATGCTTCTTCTTCGCGAGCGTGCGCAAGTTCCTCATGCCAGCATGACCGAGTCGTCGATGCCATAGCCTGCCTTCTGAAGGTTTTGCAACTAGACATATAGCTAGTTGTGGTCCTGTAGAGAAATCAACAACATACAGATCTCCTCTCCTAAAGCCTTCGAAGACTTTGGAATGGTCAGCTTCCATGATCACAACACAACGATACTTGCCAAAGATAACAACCATATCAAGATCACAAAGCATTGAGACTGACATGAGATTGAATCATAAGGACTCGACAAGCATGACTTTGTCCATGTGTCGATCCTTTGAGATCGCAACCTTACCTAGACCCAATACCTTGCTTTTTTCCTTTGTCAACGTAGGTGATATGCTTTAGATGCGATGGTGATAAAGGAGCGTCCATCAATAGATTCTTGTCACCAGTCATGTGATTTGTACATCCACTATCGAGGACCCACTCAGTGGCTTTGGGTTGATCATCCTGTAGATGAATTAGTGCAGATTATGAACTCATATACTTCATCAGTGAAGAATATGACATCAAATTCATCAGATCAATTTCATCGAGGAAATAGAACAGATATAGCAGTATGAGGATGTGAGAAATGAAAATTCATTTCTTCATGATTAGCTTGCGTCCTTTCAAGCATATTCAGGTCTCCAGCAAATTCTTCAGATGTTTAAGTATGTCTGGAGACCTGACCCTGCATAAGAGATTTGTTCTTTTTTTTCACCACCCACATTTGAAGGGGTGGCAAAGAGTTCATCATTTTGCGAGCTCCATAAGCGATAGGTGGCATAGAAGCCAGTCCACTTTGTTTCACATAAGAGGAGTTAGGGTAAGCATATGAGTAAGTAGAGAAATTCTTCGAGGACTTATGAACATAATGGTTAGAAGAATAATGCTCATATTCATAGCCCTTAGATCTTCCCTGCAAAACAGAAGTGTTAGCATGATGATGTTCATATGAGGATTTTGATCCTTTTGAGGAATTTGATCCACGTGAGGAATTCGATCCGTATGAGGACTTGGATCAATATGAAGAATTTGGTCCATATGAAGAATTTGATTTGGGGTTCCTATTCTTCACGGGTGGTGTCATGAGGACTTTCACCTAAAGACTTTCAAGGCACCTTTTGGGAACCCAGATTTTCTTGATAGGAGAACTGTTCCTGCAGTTAGTGCCAACATATCTAGCAAATACTTCACCATTCTGATTTTTGAAGAGCTTATAGTTGGAGTCAAATGACTCACCAGAAGAATGAGGAGATTCAAATGTAAAGCCAGATAAAGTAGATGGATCTACTGGAGGTCCCTTCGCAGCAACCCATGAGGTTTTGGGATACTGCTCAGGCTTCCAGTATGTTCCATCAGCATTGAGTTTCCTCTCAAAGGAAATACTCTCTTTCCTAGGGTTCCTGTTGAGGATCTACTTTTTAAGCACATCACAAAGAGCCTGATGCCCTTTGAGGCTTTTGTACATGCCTGTCATATACAATTCCTTCATCCCTGCATTGTCAGTGATACTAGCAATATCCTCAGATGAGGAATTAGTGATAGCAGAGACAGGTGAAGAATTTGTAGCAGTAGAAGCATTTGAACATTCAGGTGAAGAATTAGCAGGTTCACATTCAATGCACTTCAAACATGGAGGAATAAATTCTTCCTGAGTAGTGCTGATTTGTTGAGCTAGTAATGAATCACGCTCCTTCTGAAGATCTTCATAACTCTCCCTTAGTTTCTCAAGATCTTGCTTTCTTTGAAGAAATTCATAAGAAAGCTTCTCATGATCAGATTAGAGAGTGTTATGATGACTTTGAAGATTATCAAACTTGGACTGAAGTCTCTGAAGATTTTTAGTCAAAGTTTTTGGAGCGATCCATTTCTTCACCCAACATATCATCGCTCTCATTAAGCATAATTTGAACCTTTTCCAAAGCTCTTTGTTTTTTAGTGGCTAGGGAAGCAAGTTTGGTATAACTGGGCCCAAATTCGTCACTAGATTCATCATCATCGGATTCAGATAGGTAGCATTCAGTTACCTTGGCACCTTTTGCCATAAAGCATGGTGCAGAGGATGATGATTCAGATTCAAAATTCATTGTTTTGAGCGATTCCTTGAATTCCTCAAACCAAAGTTGATGACAAGTTCGATGACCTTCATAGACATCAGACAGACGATCCTAGATAAGCTTCACATGACATAGATGCTTGATGTTCCTAAACTAGTTTCGGGATAAGCATGAGCAGATGACATCCTTCGCTATGATGTCAAGACGAGTGTACTTGCGAATATCATCAGCTTCCGCCATCTTGCATAGATCAGTAACACCAATCTCGATGATGGTCCACAACTCACTATCCATTGCCATGAGTCACTTCTTCATCATGGCCTTCCACTTGGGATAATCATGACCGTCAAATATGGGACAAGCCACTTTCTTCATACCTGTGGTCGACATAACTAAAACTCTAGGCAATTAAACCAAAATCACACAGAACAAGGGAGTACCTTGCTCTGATACCAATTGAAAGTGCGTTAAGTCGACTAGAGGGGGGTGAATAGGCGATTTTTATGAATTCTTCACTGAGGAATTTCAGGGTGAGGAAATTCCTTAGTGAAGAACTACTTGCAGCAGAATAAGTACTTAGATGCAGACATAACATAACATAAGCATAGACATCATGATGAAATAAAAACAAACACGGAGTACAAAAAGCATAAGCACGGAATAAACAAGATGAAGACAAACAGACTAAAGAAATTAAACTGAGGAATTTGAGAAAGTCTTTAGTCAAAGTCTTCAAACAGATATGAATAAGCACACAACATAGTAATGAGGAAATGGAAGGGTTGAGGAAATAGAACCAGTAAGCTTGGTGAAGACAGTGATTTGGTAGACCAGTTCCAAGTGATGTGACAATTGTACGTTTGGTTGGAGCGGCTAGGTATTTAAACCCGAGGACACACAATCCTCACATTCTCCTTCAGCTAAGGTCACACAGACCTCGCCCAATCACTCGTGGTAAGTCTTCAGGTGACTTCCAAACCTTCACAAACTCGGTCGCTTGGAGATCCACAATTTCCTCTTGGATGCTCTAGTACATGACGCCTAACCGTCAGGAAGATGCACAGTGTTCAAAGGTAACAAGCGTCGTATCCACATAGGAACAATTTCTTCAGTGATACTCAATCACTTTGGGTTTGTAGGTGTTTGGGTTTGGGTTTTCTTTACTTGATGATTTTCACTCAAAGTCCTTAGAGGATGGGATGCTCTCAATGACAAGTGTCAGTTACTCTCAGAGTAGCCAACCTGCTAGTGGTTGTAGGGGGGCGGCTATTTATAGCCTAGGGAGCAGCCTGACATGATAAGACATAAATGCGTTCAATGATATGACCGTTAGGTGGGTAGATATTTTGGGACAGCTGGCACGTAGCACAACAACGGTCGGAAATTTGAGGCTCAAATTCCTCAGGGCTATCATGTTCCTCACTTGCAAGCAATCCACACTGGTGTATTCCTAACTCCTCAGTCAGAACAAATTCCTCAGAGACCAGAAGAACTTCGTCTCTGTCACTGAAGAAATTGACTGAACTGCATGAGATTTCCAATGGCTTCACTCGAAAGGATTGGTAGGTGTAGGATTTTGAGATGAGCATCACTTGGAAACTTTTCCTTAGTTTTTCCTCGACCCCCTTTAATAGTACGGTGTTTCCTATGACTCAAGAAAGAGAAAATGAAACTACGAAAACGAAAGTCTTCACGCTTCATGTTCCTCGCATGAATATCAAGTCTTCATGGTCACACCAATTTCTTCACTTTCATAGTCTTCAGAAAGTCCTCAAAAATGCAAAGTCTTTAGTTGAAGACATTCATTTTTAGGGTGTCGACTTTCTCTATAAATATCAAACTCCTCATAGACTTATAGACCTGTGTACACTCACAAACACATCAGTCCCTTAACCTATAAGTCTTCAATACACCAAAATCACTAAGGAGCACTAGATGCACTTACAGAACCCGACACGGGCATCTTGCTGCAGGGTGTGCCACCGACTGAGGGAGTCCTGGACTAAGGGGTCCCCGGGCGTCCGGCCTGTTATTCGTTGGGCCGGACTGATGGGTTGTGGAGACATGAAGATCGAAGATTGCACCCATGTCCGGATTGGACTCTACTTGGCGTGGAAGGCAAGCTTGGCGACTGACTATGAAGATTCCCTCTCATGTAACCGACCCCATGTAACCCTAGATCTCTCTGGTGTCTATATAAACTGTAGAGCATAGTCCGAATAGGGTGAGACTCATTACCATATTCACATTGGCTAGACTTCTAGGGTTTAGCCATTATGATCTCGTGGTAGATTAACTCTTGTAACACTCATATCCATCAAAATCAATCAAGCAGGAAGTAGAGTATTACCTCCATAGAGAGGGCCCAAACCTGGGTAAACATCGTGTCCCCCATCTCCTGTTACCATCGATCCTAGACGCACAGTTCGGGACCCCCTACCCGAGATCCACCGATTTTGCCACCGACATTGGTGCTTTCATTGAGAGTTCCACTGTGTTGTTGGCAAAGGACTCGATGGCTCCTTCCATCGTTAGTAATGACATTGTCCAGGGAGAAACCTTTCTCCCTAGACAGATCTTCGTGTTCGGCGGCTTCGTACTGCGGGCCAACTCGCTTGGCCATCTGGAACAGATCGACAGCTACTCCCCTGGCCATCAGGTCAGATTCAGAAGCTTGAACTATGTTGCAGACATCCGTGGAGACTTGATCTTTGACGGATTCGAGACCGCGGCAATCGCTCCCCGTCGCCCCGATGAACATGGCTTAAACCTGTCATCGGGTCGCATCCAGGAGATAGCTCCTGTAGCAACTCTGGCTTTAGATCCGGAGCAGATAAAGTCATCCGAATATGGGAAGCTCAACCCCACCATGGAGGCTACCGATTCTACGGCGTTGGAGCCGCCCGCAGACTCCGCTCCGTATGGTATCTGCATCAACGGAACCCCGGACTCTTCTCTAGTGTCGAGTTCCGAACCCTGCGAGCCCGCGGATACCGAACTCGATCGGTTATCGATCTTCAAGTTCAGTGCCACGGATGTCTTCCAGCACTCGCCCATGGGCGACCTACTAAACTCATTAAAAACCTATCCCTAGCAGATGACTCATCGCCGAACTATGTTTGGTTGGAACTTACGGGGGATGATGGAGAATTTTGCTTCCCACCCGCCACCCACTTCATAACCACCGTTGAAGACCCAACCAACACGCCTGACCCCCGCTCCGAAGACATCAACGGTATGGACGACGATGAGGGGCAAGGCCAGAGCTTTTACCCGCTAGACACAGGATGGCCACTTCCTAGTATGACGTGTGTATGATAGACACACCTGACAACACTCCGAACAATGAAGACCCTGTTGAGGTAGAATCCGAACAGGAGGAACAGGAAAACGGGCAAGACAGCCCTGATGAACAGGCCACATATGGAGACTCGAAGGACAACAATTATCTCCCACTCTCTGAGGAGGAGGAGATCCTCGGCAACGAGGGTTTTATCGTGCCCGAGGAACCTCTCGAGCAGGAGCGCTTTAAACGCCGGCTTATAGCCACTGCAAGGAGACTAAGGAAGAAGCAGCCGCAGCTTCAAGCAAGCCAGGATTTGCTCAATGATAGGTGGACCGAGGTCCTGGCCGCCGAATAATACGACCTTAGCAGCCCATATGAAAGCCACCCCAAGAGTAGGTGGCTCCCCCAATACAATGGCAGGGCATTGGAGCCCACACCACCATCGAACAACGTGGTGAGCCGACCACAGTTTGGTCCGGACAAAGCAGCAGCCCGAGCAGATCACCACACCAACCCATCCGGTCATTCAAGCAAGAATAAAGCAGCTCGAGGGAACACTCTCAACATCCAATCACACCTGGAGGGTAGAACAAGACACGCAAAATCAACACCTAGATCGCGGAGACATGCCCCGACCAGTAATGACGGTTATCTATTCGGACACAGCAGACCCGCCCACGCTCAGTCCGAAAACTGTATGCGGAGTCCGCCGGAGGTGCTTCATAGCGTGGCCCAACATAGAGGGGCCGCACACCCTCTCTGCTTCACTGATGAGGTAATGGAGCATGAATTCCCAGACAGGTTTAAACCCACTAACATCGAATCATACGATGGAACAACAGATCCCACGGTATGGATGGAGAATTACCTCCTCCACATTCACATGGCTCGTGGAGACGACCTTCATGCCATTAAATACCTACCTCTCAAGCTCAAAGGGCCAGCTCGATACTGGTTAAACAGTTTGCTAGAAAATTCTATTGGCAACTGGGAAGATTTGGAAGACGCCTTTCAGGACAACTTCCAAGGAACATATGTCCGGCCATCAGATGCCGATGACTTGAGTCACATTGTCCAGAAGCCCGACGAGTCAGCCAGGCAGCTCTGGACTGGGTTCTTAGTGAAAAAGAACCAAATTGTCGACTGTCCGGACGCAGAAGCCCTGGCGGCCTTCAAACATAGCGTCCGGGATGAATGGCTAGCGCGTCACCTCGGCCAGGAAGGACCCAAATCCATGACAGCCCTTACTGCTCTAATGACCCGCTTTTTTGCGGGAGAATACAACTAGCTCGCTCGTAAAAGCAACAACGCCAGTGACCCAGGCACCTCCGAAATCCGAGACGGCAACGGCAAGCTACGACGAACCGAACACAACAGTCGCAACAATAATGAAATATTATGCGACACGGCGGTCAACGCCGGATTTCACAATCCGAAACCCGGTCAATGGAAGAAGCCATTTAAGGCAAACCAGGATGGACCATCCACCCTCGACAGGATATTGGACCGATCTTGTCAGATTCATGGTCACCCTGATAAGCCAGCTAATCACACCAATAGAAACTATTGGGTCTTTAAGCAGGTAGGCAAGCTTAACGCCGAGCACAAGGGAAGGAGGCCACCAGGCGACAAGGATGATGGAGCGGCTCACCAGCCAAACACTAGGGGCCAGAAATAGTTCCCCTCCGAAGTCCGACCACTCCCGGAACGGAAATAGCAGTTCGGCTTCCACCACAAACCCACTATACTGGCAAGGTTTACACCAGGCATACATCACTACACGCTCAAGATACCATGGGCATCGGCGGAAGCACAATACGAACAACCCTGCTAGCATTCCCATAATGTTTTCATCTATTTTTCTTACTTTTCTTTATTATCTCTTAAAAATAGGTGACCATCAGGACAACATCCACATCAGACTCTATCGGAGTTCGGATCCGTACACTCACCTAAGGGGACACTTCCGTTAAGGATTACCCTCCCTGAGGACGGGCGGCGCAGACGTGCGACAGGAGGTCCAAAATAAGCTTTTTGTAGACCGCACTCTTTATTTTAAGCCTGTACTATGCCCTTTTCCTCTGTTCCCAATCCCCAGCATGTCAAATAGCAGGGTTATGGTTTTTACTCTTTATATATATATTTATCATTGGCATATTGCTCTGCTCCTAGTAAACTTTATCTGAACTAATCTTCCATGCTCTTTCTACAATGATTCCGGCCGTAACGGCTGCCTTACAAGACGTGCCTCGGCATAACTTGCCAGGGGCCCGGTATGGGAACAAACGAGTCGCCAGTAAAACTCCGAACAACTCTATAGCGCACTTCGGCATCGCAAGTTTGGCCTTATATGCATCAGCTCCGAATCATTGTCTTTGGTCAATAGTTGGGTTGCCCGGCTCCTGTTCTTGCTACCCTACGTTCCGCTCTATCGGCTAGGGTAGTAAAGGGAGAACTACTACGATTGTGCCCTGGCCTAGACCGGATGAACACCTCAGTAGAGAAAGCCGAAAACTGATTGTCATGATGCGGCGAGAGCTGGTCAACCACTTGATGACTTAATCGAATCTTTATTGATTCTCGGTGTTACACGAGGGATCTTTTTTAGATCAACATATGTAAGTCACTATGCGCCATATACATACTAGGGGCTATGTTGTAGCCCCACCATAAAACTCCTCTGGCTAAGTGAAAGTGTAAACGCCCTATAGTCTGATTGCCTGGTTCGCCGCATTATCACCTCCTTTATGGACCAAGATGTTGGATAAAGAGTGATTAAATGCTTTTCCGAACAACCCCGTACTTCCTACGAGGGGGCTGAAGCCGACGACTGGAGAACTTTCAGATTATACTAAAACGGCCGCATAGAAGGAATTCAAGACTTTTTGAGAAAAATATAAATAGATTAACTATAGAGTTGTGTGTTACAATCCTTATACACATCACTCGAACATTATATCTTTCGAGCACTGACCCTCTATCAAGCGGGCGGCCTCTAGGACGTCTTCAAAATAATGCTCCGGCTCATAACGGTCCTTGCCCTTGGGTGGACTCCACGCTGCAACATCGATGGACTTCATCTTTCCCCAGAACATTTTGACTCAGGAAAAGGCCATCCGTGCACCCTCAATGCACGCCGACCGCTTAACAGCGTCGATATGTGGCACTGCGTCAACAAGCCGCTGCACTAGGCCGAAATAACTACTCGGAACAGGCTCAGTCGGCCACAACCGGACTATTACATTCTTCATGGCAGCGCCGGATATCTTATGCAGCTCGGACCATTGGGACATCTGTTCATTCAGCAGCAGAGGGCGCTTTGACACACCGAATTGTGACTAGAAAAGCTTCTCCGTTGCACACCCCTCTTGTGCATGGTAAAACCGCGCCGCATCGAAAGAACTCTTTGGCAAATCCAAAATTTTGTCCGGAGAACTCCATATGTGGTTAAGCTGAGCATAGTTCGGATCACCGAACTTAGCCTGTAGCGAAAAGGGCTTGCCAGCCACAATTTCCCCAGCTTGCTGGATCTCCTCATGAGCCACTCTGGATTCAGACTGCGCTTCTCTCACCTCTCGTAAGGCCTTGTCAAGTTCAGCCGTTTTGGCTTCATTTTCCTTCTCAAGAAGTTTACAGCGGCTAGCCGCATTCTCTAACTCCTGCGCCATGGTGGACATATTCTCCTGGTCTTGGCGCCATGCATCTTGTTCAGCTCTCAACTCAGCTGATGCCTTTTCAGCAGCCGCATTACTAAGCCAGACCTGCTCCTTGGCCCGGGCTAGCTCAGTCCGAAGGGCCTCCACGGCGGCAGCACCATCTGCATTCATGCACATTTTATATAAAACTCTTTTCAGAGTCAGGCTTAAATTACAAGCACATTGGTGTAAGGAATGCTCGAAGTATATACCTTGCGAGTCGTTAAGACGCCTGTTGATCAATGCAATGTCATCCTCCGCCATATCCAGCTTTCGCTGCAGTTCGGCCACTTCCGTATTTCGGGTAGTCGCGGGAGGGGCGGCAGCCTGTATTCCAAATTAAATCAAGGTTAATACCTGAGCATATCTTTGTGATCCTCCGATCGCTTCCTTCGGAAGGCAATCCGAGTCTCAGGGGATACTGCATATACAACAGGTACATTTTGTCAATATTATTCAATTGACAAAATTACATCACAAACCTCAAAACCTCTTAGAAGGCTCGTAAAGGCCTCGTTCAACCCGCTCCTCGCGGATAGAACCTTTTTGACCACCGTAACCATTAAGGCACGGTGCTCCTCCAAAATGGATGCTTTTCGCAGCATGTCCGCCAGCGTCTCCGGTGCTCCTGGGTCTTCGGAAACCGCCGCCGGAGCACGACATTCCTTTGAAGGAATCCGCTTACCTGCCTCCAGAATCGTCTCCGGCTATAAACCAGATAGTTTGGGGCCGTCATTCTTGGTTCCCCAACCCTGAGCAATGGAGGCATCACCTTCGGGTAACTCCTTCCTCGTTTCCTGTACTACTTGTCGATCAGGAGGAGCCCTCTGGGACGACACCTCATAATCATCCGTCCTGTTGGGCGAGGAGGCTGGAGAAGGCGTGTCACTCTCCATCATCTCCAGAAGAAGGTCTCCCTAGGAGGAGGACGATTGAGAAACATCAGACGTTAACCCGCGAGGATGTACATATGTCGAAAGATTACTTCACTGATTGGAAAAGAACGAGGTATGTTTAAAGTGCCCCAGCTTCACTTACGGTTTGGCCAGAGGTTTGTCCTCATCATGACTCTCTACGGCAATATCGCTTGCCCGACCCAAGTCACCCGACGACGACATTTTTCCTCTCTTGGAAGGCTTCCCCTCCTGATCTTCGGGAGCGGCCCTCTTCTTGACATGAAGAGCTTCCTCTGTGCCTTTGCCCTCGGGCAAAAGGGTTTCGGTTTCCCCGAATACAGCGTCCGATTTATCCTCAGGGAAGGGATCACCTCTCGTCCCCCTGTTCTCGCCCCCCGCTGCCGACACCTGGTACGGTGTCGGAATCAACATTCTCATCAGTAGGGTGGTCGCATGATCTTCGAGAAGGGGCGCCGGACACCAGATTAATACCACTTTCTTTATCCAGTCCTGCATAAAGGACGGGTTGTTCAGTATCTTGTCAAAAGATGCTTGAATAAAAGTTGTCCGGAGATTGAGTAGTTACTGGAGTGTCTGAATGATTGCAGTCAAGGCCAATATCTTCGATGGTGTCCGGCCATTGCTCTCGTCCCCGAAATATAATTTCCACATTCCTTCATGTGTGGTGCCGAAGAAGTGCTGAAGAGTCCGCCGCCCTTCTGGATTAAACTCCCACATACAGAGAGGCCGCCGCTAACATGGCAAGGTCCGGCGGACTAGCATAACTTGAACGACGTTCACAAGATCGATGCCCTTTTTGGTAAGGCTCCGGATGCGACTTTGCAGAGTGCGCACTTCATTGGCGGGTCCCCAGTCTAATCCCTTATTGATCCATGAAGCAAGCTGAATTGGAGGGCCGGGACGGAACGCAGGCATAACTGCCCACTTGGAGCCCCGTGGCTCGTTGACATAAAACCACCCTTGCTGCCATAGGTCGGAAGACTTGGCGAAAGATCCTTTGAACCAAACCGCACTGGCAAGCTTGCTTATTAAAGCGTTGCCGCACTCTGCCTGCTCCTCCTCTATCACCCGTGGCCTCACGTCAAAAGTCTTGAACCACAAACCAAAGTGCGGAGGAGTCCGAAGGAAGGCCTCACACGTGACGATGAAGGTCGAGATGAGAAGAATAGAGTCCGAGGCTTGATCGTGGAAATCTAGCCCGTAGTAGAACATGAGCCCCCGGACGAAGGGGTTAAGCGCGAACCCTAACCCATGGAGGAAGTGGGACACAAATACTACCCTCTCACCAGATTTGGGGGTGGGAATAACCTGCCCCTCGGCGGGGAGCCGATGAAGGATTTCTGGGGTCAGATACCTCGCCACGCGGAGCTTCGCAATATCCTCCTCCGCGACAGAAGAGGCCACCCACCGGCCTGAACGGCTGGACCCAGACATGGTCGGGGCTGGTGGTGATTGGAACCCGAGGGCGAGAACTCGAGGTGGCTGGGGTTGAGGAAGAAGCGAGCACACAAGAGAAAGACAAGCCTGGGTCCCTATATAAGGGTCCAGAATATTGAGCGTCCCATCCTGGGTCTCGAAACTTACCTCTCCTCAAAGAGTTGTACCCAGGGGGCAGTTGGGTTACCCGTGCCTACATTATTAAAAATCCCGTGAATAAGGGACACGATCCCTGCTTTGACAAGACGTGCCGATAAAACGGCGTCCTAAGACGTGGGGTGAGGGGCTAGCCGACAATTGGAAATAATAGCCGGGCAGGCGTAATACAATGTCATAAACAGTTGTCAGCAGGTCGGACTTGTGAAATATTGTGTTCTCTACAATTACATACATGGGTCCGGACATACTTACTACATCCGAAGACTATTCCAGAGTTCGGAAGGAGGGAACCCGCCTTGCAATGCCAAAGACAAATCAGCATGCTGGACTCCTCGTCATTGAAGCCAGGTTCAGGGGCTACTAAGGGAGTCCTGGACTAAGGGGTCCCCGAGCGTCCGGCCTGTTATTCGTTGGGCTGGACTGATGGGCTGTGGAGACATGAAGATCGAAGATTGCACCCATATCCAGATTGGACTCTACTTGGCGTGGAAGGCAAGATTGGCGACCGACTATGAAGATTCCCTCTCATGTAACCGACCCCATGTAACCCTAGATCTCTCCGATGTCTATATAAACTGGAGAGCATAGTCCAGATAGGGCGAGACTCATTACCATATTCACATAGGCTAGACTTCTAGGGTTTAGCCATTAAGATCTCGTGGTAGATCAATTCTTGTCACACTCATATTCATCAAGATCAATCAAGCAGGAAGTAGGGTATTACCTCCATGGAGAGGGCCTGAACCTGGGTAAACATCGTGTCGCCCGTCTCCTGTTACCAGCGATCCTTGACGCACAGTTCGGGACCCCATACCCGATATCCGCCGGTTTTGACACCGACACCGAGCCAAACTCAATTTTTTTCAGCGCGGTGTGGCCGTAGTTTGGCACACCCCACTCACATTTGCAAATAAGGCCTTCCCTCGTTCATCCTTCTCTCTCACAAGATAAACTACTAATACAAATGCATTGATACGTCCATTTTGCATCATGCTTTTATATTGATATTTATTGCATTATGGGTTGTTATTACACATTATGTCACAATACTTATGCATATTCTCTCTTATTTTACAAGGTTTACATGAAGAGGGACAATGCCGGCAGCTGTAATTCTCGGCTGGAAAAGGAGCAAATATTAGAGACCTATTCTGCACAACTCCAAAAGTCCTGAAACTCCACAGAAGTCTTTTTTGGAATTCATAAAAAATACTGAGCGAAGAAACTACCGGAGAGGGGCCAGCCACCATCCATGAGGGTGGGGGCGCGCCCTACCCCCCTGGGCGCGCCCCCTGTCTCATGGGCCCCCTGGCAGGCCTCTGGTGTCCATCTTCTGCTATATGAAGTCTTTTACCCTAGAAAAAATCATAAGCAAGATCTCGAGATGAAACACCTCCACCACGAGGAGGAACCTTGGCGGAACCAATCTAGGGCTCCGACCGAGCTATTCTGCCGGGGAAACTTCCCTCCGGGAGGGGGAAATCATCACCATCGTCATCACCAACGATCCTCTCATCAGGAGGGGGTCAATCTTCATCAACATCTTCACCAGCACCATCTCCTCTCAAACCCTAGTTCATCTCTTGTATCCAATATTTGTATCCAAACCTCAGATTGGTACCCATAGGTTGCTAGTAGTGTTGATTACTCCTTGTAGTTGATGATAGTTGGTTTATTTGGTGGAAGATTATATGTTCAGATCCATTATGCATATTAATACCCCTCTGATTATGAACATGAATATGATTTGTGAGTAGTTACGTTTGTTCCCGAGCACATGGGAGAAGTCTTGCTATAAGTAGTCATGTGAATTTGGTATTCGTTCGATATTTTGATGAGATGTATGTTGTCTCTCCTCTAGTGGTGTCATGTGAACGTCGACTACATGACACTTCACCATTGTTTGGGCCTAGAGGAAGGCATTGGGAATTAATAATTAGATGATGGGTTGCTAGAGTGACAGGAGCTTAAGCCCTAGTTTATGCGTTGCTTCGTAAGGTGCTGATTTGGATCCATATGTTTCATGCTATGGTTAGGTTTACTTTAATACTTCTTTTGTAGTTGCGGATGCTTGCAATAGGGGTTAATCATAAGTGGTATGCTTGTCCAAGGAAGGACAGTACCCAAGCACCAGTCCACCCACATATCAAATTATCAAAGTATCGAACGTGAATCATATGAGCATGATGAAAACTAGCTTGACGATAATTCCCATGTGTCCTCGGGAGCATTTTCCTTCATATAAGAAGTTGTCCAGGCTTGACTTTTGCTACAAAAAGGATTGGTCCATCTTGCTGCACTTTATTTACACTTGTTACTTGTTACCCTTTACAAATTACCTTATCACAAAACTATTTGTTACCGATAATTTCAGTGCTTGCAGAGAATACCTTACAGAAAACCAGTTGTCATTTCCTTCTGCTCCTCGTTGGGTTCGACACTCTTACTTACCGAAAGGACTACGATAGATCCCCTACACTTGTGGGTCATCAAGACTCTTTTCTGGCGCCATTATCGGGGAGTGAACCGCCTTTGGTAAGGAAAATTTTATATTGTGTGCTGAAATTTACTGTCACTTGTTACTATGGAAAGTAATCCTTTGAGGGGCTTGTTCGGGGTATCTTCACCCCGACCAGTAGAGCCGAGAGTTGCTCCTCAACCTGCTGAACCTACTGAAAATGTTTACTTTGAAATTCCTTCGGGTATGATAGAGAAACTGCTAGCTAATCCATTTACAGGAGATGGAACATTGCATCCCGATTTACACCTAATCTATGTGGATGGAGTTTGTGGATTATTTAATCTTGCAGGTATGCCCGATGATGTTATCAAGAAGAAGGTCTTCCCTTTATCTTTGAAGGGAGAGGCATTGGCATGGTATAGGCAATGTGATGATATGGGATCATGGAACTACAACCGATTGAAATTGGAATTTCATCACAAGTTTTATCCTATGCATCTTGTTCATCGTGATCGTAATTATATATATAATTTTTGGCCTCACGACGGATAAAGCATCGCTCAAGCTTGAGGGAGGCTTAAGTCTATGTTATATTCATGCCCCAATCATGAGTTCTCATGAGAAATGATTATTCAAAATTTTTATGCTCGGCTTTCTCTCAATAATCTCTCCATGGTTGATACTTCTTGTACTGGCTCATTTATGATGAAGACTATTGAATTCAAATGGGATTTATTGGAAAGAATTAAACTCAACTCTGAAGATTGGGACCTCGACGAAGGTAAAGAGTCAGGTATAACACATAAGTTTGATTGTGTTAAATCTTTTATGGATACCGATGCTTTCCGTGAATTTAGCACTAAATATGGACTTGACTCTGAGATAGTAGCTTCTTTCTGTGAATCATTTGCTACTCATGTTGATCTCCCTAAGGAGAAGTGGTTTAAATATAATCCTCCCATTGAAGTAAAAGTAGTTGCACCTATTAAAGTTGAATAAAAGACTATTACTTATAATGATCCTATTGTTCCTACTGATTATGTTGAGAAACCACCTTTCCCTGTTAGAATAAAGGATCATGCTAAAGCTTCAACTATGGTCAACAAAAGTAATATTAATACACCCAAACCCCCTGAGCAAATTAAAGTTGAACCTAATATTGCTATGGTTAAAGATCTCTTAGCTGATAATATCGTTGGGCATGTTATTTACTTCTGTGATGAAACTGCTAGAATTGCTAGACCCGATACTAAAAATAAAAATAGACTTGTTGTAGGCATGCCTGTTATTTCTGTTAAAGTAGGAGACCATTGTTATCATGGCTTGTGTGATATGGGTGCTAGTGCAAGTGCAATACCTCATTCTTTATACCAAGAAATTATGCATGATATTGCACCCGCTAAGTTAGAAGATATTGATGTTACAATTAAGCTTGCCAATAGAGATACTATTTCACCAGTTGGGATTGTTAGAGATGTTGAAGTCTTGTGTGGGAAAGTTAAATATCCTACTGATTTTCTTGTTCTTGCTTCCCCACAAGATATGTTTTTTCCTATTATATTTGGTAGACCCTTCTTGAATACTATTAATGCTAGGATAGACTGTGAAAAGGATGTTGTCACTATTGGTCTGGGAGATATGACTCATGACTTTAACATTGCTAAATTTCGTAGACAACTCCGTGATGAGGAATTGCCTAGTAAATATGAAATTATTGGTCTTGCTTCTATTGCCATGCCTCCTAGTGATCCTTTAGAACAATATTTGCTTAACCGTGAAAATGATATGTTTATGAATGAAAGAAGGGAAATAGATGAAGTATTGTTTAAACAGGGACCTATTCTGAAACACAACTTGCCTATTGAAATCCAAGGGGATCCCCCTCCACCCAAGGGTGATCCCGTGTTTGAGCTTAAACCATTACCTGATACTCTTAAATATGCTTATCTTGATGAAAAGAAGATATATCCTGTTATTATTAGTGCTAACCTTTCAGAGAAGGAAGAAGAGAAATTATTGAAAACTCTGAAGAAGCACCATGCTGCTATTGGATATACTCTTGATGATCTTAAGGGCATTAGTCCCACTTTATGCCAGCACAAAATTAAATTGGAGAATGACACTAAATCGGTTGTTGATCACCAATGATGGTTGAATCCTAAGATGAAAGAAGTGGTAAGAAAAGAAATACTAAAGCTTCTAGAGGTAGGTATAATTTATCCCGTTACTGATAGTCAGTGGGTAAGTCCTGTCCATTGTGTCCCGAAGAAGGGAGGTATTACCGTTGTTCCTAATGATAAAGATGAATTGATCCCACAAAGAATTGTTACATGTTATAGGATGGTAATTGATTTCCACAAATTAAATAAAGCCACTAAAAAGGATCATTACCCCTTACCTTTTATTGATCAAATGCTAGAAAAATTATCCAAACATACACACTTTTGCTTTCTAGATGGTTATTCTGGTTTCTCTCAAATACCTGTATCAAAAGAGGATCAAGAAAAGACCACTTTTACTTGTCCTTTCAGTACCTTTGCTTATATACGTATGCCTTTTGGTTTATGAAATGCACCTGCTACCTTTCAAAGATGCATGATGGCTATATTCTCTGATTTTTGTGAAAAGATTGTTGATGTTTTCATGGATGATTTTTCCACATACGGAATTTCTTTTGATTATTGCTTGAGCAACCTTGATCGTGTTTTGTAGAGATGTGAAGAAACTAATCTTGTCTTGAATTGGGAGAAGTGCCACTTTATGGTTAATGAAGGTATTGTCGTGGGGCATAAAATTTCTGAAAGAGGTATTGAAGTTGATAAATCTAAAGTTGATGCTATTGAAAAGATGTCGTGCCCCAAGGATATGAAAGGTATAAGAAGTTTCCTTGGACATGCCGGTTTTTATAGGAGGTTCATTAAGGACTTCTCAAAAATTTCTAGGCCTCTGACTAATCTCTTACAAAAAGATATCCCTTTTGTCTTTGATGATGATTGTGTAGAAGCATTTGAAATACTTAAGAAAGCTTTGACTTGTGCACCTATTGTTCAGCTACCTGATTAGAATTTACCCTTTGAAATTATGTGTGATGCTAGTGATTATGCTGTAGGTGTTGTTCTAGGGCAAAGAGTTGATAAGAAATTAAATGTTATTCAGTATGCTAGTAAAACTCTAGACAGTGCCCAGAGAAATTATGCTACTACCGAAAAAGGATTTTTAGCAGTTGTTTTTGCTTCTGATAAGTTCAGACATTATATTGTTGATTCTAAAGTAACTGTTCACACCAATTGTGCTGCTATTAAATATCTTATGGAAAAGAAAGATGCTAAACCTAGACTTATTAGATGGGTTCTCTTGCTACAAGAATTCGATTTGCATATTATTGATAGAAAGGTAGCTGAGAACCCCGTTGCAAACAACTTGTCTAGGTTAGAGAATGTTCTTAATGACCCACTACCTATTGATGATAGCTTTCTTGATGAACAATTAGTTGTCATAAATGCTTCTCGTACTGCTCCATGGTATGATGATTATGCTAATTACATTGTTGCTAAATTTATACCACCTAGTTTCACATACTAGCAAAAGAAAAAAAAATTCTATGATTTAAGACATTACTTCTGGGATGACCCACATCTTTATAAAGAAGGAATAGATGGTGTTATTAGACGTTGTATTCATGAGCATGAACAGGAACAGATCTTACGCAAGTGTCACTCTGAGGGTTATGGAGGACACCACGCTGGAGATAGAACTGCACATAAGGTATTGCAATCCGGTTTTTATTGGCCTACTCTCTTCAAGTTTGACCGTAAGTTTGTCTTATCTTGTGATGAATGTCAAAGAATTGGTATTATTAGTAGACATCAGGAAATGCCCATGAATTACACACCTGTTATTGAACCATTTGATGTTTGGGCTTTGCTTATATGGGACTGTTTCCTTCCTCTAATGGGTATACACATATTTTAGTTGTTGTTGGTTATGTTACTAAGTGGGTGGAAGCTATTCCAACTAGTAGTGCTGATCATAACACCTCTATTAAGATGCTTAAAGAAGTTATTTTCCAAGGTTTGGAGTCCCTAGATACCTAATGACTGATGGTGGTTCACATTTTATTCATGGTGATTTTCATAAAATTCTTGCTAAGTATGATGTTAATCATAGAATTGCATCTCCATACCACCCACAGTCTAGTGGCCAAGTAGAATTGAGCAATAGAGAGCTTAAATTAATTTTGCAAAAGACTGTTAATAGATCTAGAAAGAATTGGTCCAAGAAACTTGATGATGCATTATGGGCCTATAGAACTGCATATAAAAATCCTATGGGTATGTCTCTGTATAAAATGGTGTATGAAAAAGCATGTCACTTACCTCTCGAACTAGAACATAACGCATATTGGGCCATTAAAGAGCTCAACTATGATTTCAAACTTGCCGGTGAGAAGTGGCTATTTGACATTAGCTCACTTGAAGAATGGAGAACCCAAGCCTATGAGAATGCCAAATTGTTTAAAGAAAAAGTTAAAAGATGGCATGACAAAAGGATAGAAAAGTGTGAGTTTAATGTGGGTGATCATGTGTTGCTATTCAACTCTCGTTTAAGATTTTTTGCAGGAAAACTTCTCTCTAAATGGGAAGGTCCTTACGTTATCGAGGAGGTCTATCGTTCCGGTGCCATAAAAATCAACAACTACGAAGGCACAAATCTGAAGGTGGTGAATGGTCAAAGAATCGAACATTATATATCAGGTAATCCCATAAATGCTGAAACTAATGTTATCGAAACCGTAACCCTAGAGGAATACATAAGGGACACTTTCCAAAACGTTTCACACTCCGAAAAGGATTAGGTACGTGGTACGGTAAGTAAACCGACTCCAAATCAGTTCTAATGGCAATTTTTCTCCATTTTGGAATATTTAAGAAAATAGGAAAATAAGAAGCAGTCCGGGAAGGACACGAGGCTTCCACGAGGGTGGAAGGCGCGCCCTACCCCCTAGGCGCGCCCCCTGCCTCATGGGCACCTCGTGTGCTCTCCGGACTCCGTTTTCTTGCACAATACTTCTTTTGGATGGTAAAACTTCAATATATAATATCCCGAAGGTTTTGACTCTCGTATCATGCAAATTTCCTCTGTTTTTGTTTCGAGCTGTTTCTGTAGCAGATTTGGAGCAAGATGTCATCTCAAGATTCCGACGAAGAGAGCTATGTCTCACACCTCATTGCTAACCCAAAGACTTATGGGGATCTATCTACTTGTGGTCGAACTATGTATGAGGAGGAGGATGCTCATTTGATGAGGATCAATGATTCAAGTTCGGAGGAGGAGGATGTCCCTCTACCTCAATCTGGGGATATGCACGTGAAGTTTAAGAAGTCTAGTCTCCCTAAGAGGGCTAAACTGCCTAACAACTGATCTATTCCTCCTCATTTTTGGCAAAAAAGCAAAGGAGATTTATGTGACAAGATCTTGAAGTTGCAGTCGGAGGTCGATGATTTAAAGGAGGAAATTGCTCTTCTCAATTACAACATGAAGAAGCTTAAAGCACAATTTACATCATGAGCAACTCCATCATCACCACCTCCGAGGAAAGAGATATTATCACATGGGTATGGGCACTCCCCTTGGCCACTGCCAAGCTTGGAAGAGGTGCCCTGGTATCGTATCACCATCACACTCTTATCTTTACCATTTTCTTAGTTCGATTCTTTTGGTAATATCTTGATCTAGTACAATAAAGTTTTAGTATGATCTAGTTGTGAGTTTTGCTTTATGATCCCTCTATGTAATCGAGTCCGTGAGCTATATAATAAAGACTAGTGTTGAGTCAAGGGCTTGATCATCTTACTATGATCTTGAGGGAATTAAAGAAATAGAAAAAATAAAAATAAATAAAGAGATCATATTGGTCTTATGGAGAGTAATGACTTCACATATAAAGAGTATGGTGATTCAAGTTGTTGAGAGTTGACAAACATAGTTTTGGTCATCATTGCAATTAATAGGAAGTAATAAAGAAAGAGAGGTGTTCACATATAAATATACTATCATGGACATCTTTTATGATTGTGAGCACTTATTAAAATATGACATGCTAAAGAGTTGATGTTGGAAAAGGAAGACAACGTAATGAGTTATGTTTTCTTATATCTAAAATAAAGTATATTGTCATGGATCATCCAACATGTTGAGCTTGCCTTTCTCCCTCATGCTGGCCAATTCTTTGCACCAAGTAGAGATACTACTTGTGCTTCCAAATACCCTTAAACCTAGTTTCGCCATGAGAGTCCACCATACCTACCTATGGATTGAGTAAGATCCTTCAAGTAAGTTGTCATCGTTGCATGCAATAAAAATTGCTTTCTAAATATGTATGACTTATTAGTGTCGAGAAAATAAGCTTTATACGATCATGTGATGTGGAAGAAATAAAAGGGATGGACTACATAATAAAGGTCCATATCACAAGTGGCAATATAAAGTGACGTTCTTTCGCATTAAGATTTTGTGCATCCAACCATAAAAGCACATGACAACCTCTGCTTCCCTCTGAGAAGGGCTATCTTTTATTTTTATCTTCTACCCTTATGCAAGAGTCATGGTGATCTTCACCTTTCCTTTTTACATTTTATCCTTTGGCAAGCACACTGATATATAAGTTAGCATGAACTATTATTGTCGACATTACCCTTGAGGTAAAAGGTTGGGAGGCAACATTATAAGCCCCTATCCTTCTCTACGTCCAATTAAAACTCCATACCCATAAGTATTGCATGAGTGTTAGCAATTGTGAAAGACTAAACGATAGTTGAGTATGTGGACTTGCTAAAAGGCTCTTACATAGACTCTTTCCGATGTTATGATAAATTGCAATTGCTTCAATGACTGAGATTGTATTTGCTGGTTTTCAATGAACTTTCTGATTCATACTTGACATTGTGAATAGATTGTTACTTTATCATAAGAAATCATATGACAATATTCATATATGTTGCTGTTATAAATAGATCATGATGCCCTCATGTTCGTATTTTATTTTATCGACACCTCTATCTCTAAAAATGTGGACATATTTATCGTGATCGGCTTCCGCTTGAGGACAAGTGAGGTCTAAGCTTGGGGGAGTTGATACGTCCATTTTGCATCATGCTTTGATATCGATATTTATTGCATTATGGGCTATTATTACACATTTTGTCACAATACTTATGCCTATTCTCTCTTATTTTACAAGGTCTACATGAAGAGGGAGAATGCTGGCAGCTGGAATTCTGGGCTGGAAAAGGAGCAAATATTAGAGACCTATTCTGCACAACTCCAAAAGTCCTGAAACTCCACGGAAGTCAGTTTTGGAATTAATAAAAAATACTGAGCGAAGAAACTACTGGAGGGGGCCACCCACCATCCACGAGGGTGGGGGCGCGCCCCTGTCTCATGGGCCCCTTGGCAGGCCTCTGGTGTCCATCTTCTGCTGTATGAAGTCTTTTACCCTGGAAAAAATAATAAGCAAGCCTCGGGATGAAACACCGCCGCCACGAGGCGGAACCTTGGCGGATCCAATCTAGGGCTCCGGCTGAGCTGTTCTGCTGGGGAAACTTCCCTCCGGGAGGGGGAAATCATCACCATCATCATCACCAACGATCCTCTCATCAGGAGGGGGTCAATCTTCATCAACATCTTCACCAGCACCATCTCCTCTCAAACCCTAGTTCATCTCTTGTATCCAATCTTTGTATCCAAACCTCATATTGGTACCTGTAGGTTGCTAGTAGTGTTGATTACTCCTTGTAGTTGATGCTGGTTGGTTTATTTGGTGGAAGATTATATGTTCAGATCCATTATGCATATTAATACCCCTCTGGTTATGAACTTGAATATGATTTGTGAATAGTTACGTTTGTTCCTGGGGACATGGGAGAAGTCTTGCTATAAGTAGTCATGTGAATTTGGTATTCGTTCGATATTTTGATGAGATGTATGTTGTCTCTCCTCTAGTGGTGTCATGTGAACGTCGACTACATGACACTTCACCATTGTTTGGGCCTAGAGGAAGGAATTGGGAAGTAATAAGTAGATAATGGGTTGCTAGAGTGACATAAGCTTAAACCCTAGGTTATGCGTTGATTCGTAAGGGGCCGATTTGGATCCATATGTTTCACGCTATCGTTCGGTTTACCTTAATACTTCTTTTGTACTTGCGGATGCTTGCAATAGGGGTTAATCATAAGTGGAATGCTTGTCCAAGGAAGGACAATACCCAAGCACTGGTCCACCCACATATCAAATTGTCAAAGTACCGAACGCGAATCATATGAGCGTGATGAAAACTAGCTTGATGATAATTCCCATGTATCCTCGGGAGCATTTTCCTTCATATAAGAAATTGTCTAGGCTTGTCCTTTGCTAAAAAAAGTATTGGGCCATCTTGCTGCACTTTATTTACATTTGTTACTTGTTACCCTTTTCAAATTACCTTACCACAAAACTATATGTTGCCGATAATTTCAGTGCTTGCAGAGAATACCTTACAGAAAACCGCTTGTCATTTCCTTCTGCTCATGGGTTCGACACTCTTACTTATCGAAAGGACTACGATAGATCCCCTACACTTGTGGGTCATCATGTATCTTGATGTTCCGTGCAACGCACGAGGATGTTTCCTTGGGGGTCTCTCTAGCGCAGCGTGGACGTAGTTGCAAGTTGACGCCCCTTGAGACGCCGACGTTGAGGGGCACCCGGATTTTGTCTGATGATCAGGTAAGATGAGTTTGATCACGTAGTAAATGCATTCTAAAGACTACTTCCATGTCCATTTCCTAATTCTCCCCTTGCCCACTGTTTCACAGGTTAGGCTCGGTGCGAGTGGAGATTGGCTTGCATATGTACAGGAGGTTTCCAACATCAATTTGCACAACATTTACAATGGTGACACCGTTCCCGTAGAACCTTTGTCAAACATTATGACCAACCATGAAACGGGCCACCACCTGAATTGGTACGATGGGACCACGGTGAGATTGAAGAAGCAAGCACGAACCTTGCACATGGCGGCCAAAGGTGGACCATGCTGTCTGTGGCCGTTTTGTTGCCGTACGAGTACGAAGATGTTGTGCTCCTTTCTAACTACATCTTCGCGGTGAAAAACCAGGGGACTTGTTTCGTATGGGACACATCCTACGGTATACTCCCTCTCTCCCAGTTTATTTGTTTTGAATTTTTTCGTTTTATAAGTTTCAAATTCAAATTTAGAGCTCCCCATCACATGCTGAGATTACAATGTCCATTAAATCGTTGCGTGCATGTATAGTAAAGAAACAAATCTCGAGTTTGGCACGAGTTCGTGCAGCGGTAGCACCACAAGGCCTGGCACAGGAGTTACATTTCCCTCTCAAGGCCCTGGGGACTGAGCTTCAGCGCCTTACTACACCTGCCTTTGAGTCAATAACATGTGGACCCGATAGGTGGCTGGTCCACATGTAATGCTCCCGAAGGCAGAGGGGCAGTGGGGCCGAGACGGGTGAGCCGCAGGTCACGGGACGTGTGGTGTCATGGGTTTGAGAGGCTTCATCAGAATCACATGTGGCTGTGGTAGAAACTTGATGCTCGCCGCATTTCGAGTGGCCCACATGTCAAGCACACAAAGGCAGGGGGCGGGCAGTGCGGTCGAGAGGGGTGAGTAATGACCCACAAGTATAGGGGATCTATCGTAGTCCTTCTGATAAGTAAGAGTGTCGAACCCAATGAGGACCAGAAGGAAATGATAAGTGGTATCCAGCAAGGTATTCTCTGCAAGTACTGAAATAAGTGGTAACAGATAGTTTTGTGATAGGATAATTTGTAACGAGCAACAAGTAACAAAAGTAAATAAAGTGTAGCAAGGTGGCCCAATACTTTTGAAGCAAAGGACAAGCCTGGACAAAATCTTATATGATGTAAAGCTCTCCCGAGGACACATGGGAATATCGTCAAGCTAGTTTTCATCACGTTCATATGATTCGCGTTCGGTACTTTGATAATTTGGTATGTGGGTGGACCAGTACTTGGGTATTGTCCTTACTTGGACAAGCATCCCACTTATGATTAACCTCTATTGCAAGCATCCGCAACTACAACAAAAGTATTAAGGTAAACCTAGCCATAGCATGAAACATATGGATTCAAATCAGCCCCTTATGAAGCAACGCATAAACTAGGGTTTAAGCTTCTGTCACTCTAGCAACCCATAATCTACTTATTACTTCCCAATGCCTTCCTCTAGGCCCAAATAATGGTGAAGTGTCATGTAGTCGATGTTCACATAACACCACTAGAGGAGAGACAACATACATCTCATCAAAATATCGAACGAATACCAAATTCACATGACTACTTATAGCAAGACTTCTCCCATGTCCTCATGAACAAAAGTAACTATTCACAAAGCATAAACATGTTCATAATCAGAGGGGTATTAATATGCATATAAGATATGAACATATGATCTTCCACCAATTAAACCAACTAGCATCAACTACAAGGAGTAATTAACACTACTAGCAACCTACTAGAACCAATCCCGGACATGGAGACAAGAATTGGAAACAAGAGATGAACTAGGGTTTTGAGAGGAGATGTTGCTGATGAAGATGTTGATGGAGATTGCCCTCTCCCGATGAGAGGAGCGTTGGTGATGACGATGGCGATGATTTCCCCCTCCGGGAGGGAAGTTTCCCCGGCAGAACATCTCCGCCAGAGTCCTAGATTGGTTCCGCCAAGGTTCCGCCTCGTGGCAGCGGAGTTTCATCCGAGAAGATGGCTTATGATTTTTTTTTCCATCGAGAGACTCCATATAGCAGAAGATGGCCACCGGAGGGCCACCAAGGAGCCCATGAGGTAGGGGGCGCGCCCCCACCCTTGTGGGCAGGGTGTGGCCCCCTAGTGAAGTTCTTGCTCTCAGTATTTTATATATATTTGGAAAACATCTTCCGTGAAGTTTCGGGACTTTTGGAGTTGTGCAGAATAGGTCTCTAATATTTGCTCCTTCTCCAGCCCAGAATCCCAGCTACCGGCATTCTCCCTCTTTATGTAAACCTTGTAAAATAAGAGAGAATAGGCATAAGTATTGTGACATAATGTGTAATAACAAGCCATAATGCAATAAATATTGATATAAAAGCATGATGCAAAATGGACGTATCAACTCCCCCAAGCTTAGACCTTGCTTGTTCTCAAGCGAAAAGCCGAAATCGAAAAATGTGTCCACATGTTTAGAGGTAGAGCTGTCGATAAAAATAAAATACGAACATGAGGGCATCATGATTATTCTTAGAACAACAACTCATATAATCTCCAATGCTAGAGTAATAATTCAATCACAATATCAAGTATGAATAGTAAACTTCATTGAAAACTAACAAACTACAATCTCAGTCTTTGAAGCAATTGAAATTTATCATAACATAGGAAAGATTCAATGTATAAGAGCTTTTCAGCAAGTCCACGTACTCAACTATCATATAATCTTTCACAATTGCTGACACTCATGCAATACTTATGGGTATGGAGTTTTAATCGGACACAGAGAAAGATAGGGGCTTATAGTTTTGCCTCCCAACGTTTTACCTCAAGGGTAATGTCAACAATAATAGTTCATGAAAACTCACATCCAATTAGCCATATATACCTGGATCTTTCCAACATATCGTGCTTGCCAAAGGATAAAATGTAAAAAGGAAGGGTGAAGATCACCACGACTCTTATGCAATGTAGGACATAAAAGTAAAAGATAGGCCCTTCGCAAAGGGAAGCAGAGGTTGTCATGCGCTTTTATGGTTGGATGCACAAAATCTTAATGCGAAAGAACGTCACTTTATATTGCCACTTGTGATATGGACCTTTATTATGTAGTATGTCGCTTTTATTACTTCCATATCGCACGATCGTATAAAGCTTATTTCGTCCACACCAATCAATCATACATATTTAGAGAGAAATTTTTATTGCTTGCACCGATGACAACTTACTTGATGGATCTCACTCAATCCATAGGTAGATATGGTGGACTCTTATGGCAAGACTAGTTTAATGGTATTTGGAAGAACAAGTTGTATCTCTACTTGGTGCCATGAATTTGGCTAGCATGAGGGGGAAAGGCAAGCTCATCATGCTGGAAGATCCAAGACAATATAATTCATCTCAGATGTAAGAAAACATAACCCATTACGTTGTCTTCCTTGTCCAATGTCAACTCTTTAACATGTCATATTTTAATGAGTGCTCACAATCATAAAAGATGTCCAAGATAGTATATTTATATGTGAAGACCCCTCTTTCTTTATTACTTCCTATTAATTGCAACGATGACCAAAACTGTGTTTGTCAACCCTCAACAACTTTTATTCATCATACTCTTTCTATGTGAGCTCATTACTCTCCATAAGATTCACGTGATCTCTTTGTTTCTTTTTATTTCTTTCTCTTTTCTTTTATTCACTTAGGATCATGGCAAAATAATCAAGCCCTTGACTCAACACTAATCTTTATTATGTAGCTCACGGACTCGATTACATCGAAGGATAGTAAAGCGAACTCACAAGTAGATCATACTAAGAACTTTTATTCTACTAGATCAAGATATTACCAAAAGGATCGAATTAAGAAAAACGGTAAAGATAAAAGTGATGGTGATACGATACCGGGGCACTCCCCCAAGCTTGGCAGTTGCCAAGTGGAGTGCCCATACCCATTTTATTATGTCTCCTTTGTTGGTGAAGAAGGTGGGGATGTTGATGATGGATAGTCGCACATTGAGCGTAGGAGGTCTTCTAACTTGCGGATAATGCCCTTGAGTGTGATAATGTGCTCCTTCAACAAAATATTTTCACGTGTGAGATACTTATTTTGTATACGAGCTAACTCAATCATCTTGGAAGCTTCAATTTCTGTTGGGGTAAGAAGGTTGTGATCCAGTTGAAGGGTGTCTTCTGTTGCCGGAACTTGGTCCTCCATGGCCTTCTTGATCCCTTCATCCTTGTTGATCTCCATGGGTTCTTCTCTCTTTAGCTCTATCTTCATTAGCCAAGCATCGTTACCCTCATGGTTGGAGGAGGAGGGAGATGACATAGTGCCTGGCCTTGACAACCCTGACAGAAAACAGCTCGAAACAAAGACGGGAGATTTTTGCATGATACGGGAGTCAAAACCGCCGAGAGATTATATAATGAATTTTTACCGACCAAAATACGTGTCGTGTACGAAAACGGACTCCGAAGAGCACATGAGGTGCCCACGAGGTAGGGGGCGCGCCCAGGGGGGTAGGGCGCGCCCTCCACCCGCGTGGAGCCCTCGTGTCCATCCCGGACTGCTGCTTATTTTTTTATTTTCTAAATATTCCAAAACGGAGAAATATTGCCTTAAAACTGTTTTGGAGTCAATTTACTTACCGTACCACATACCTATTCCTTTTCGGAGTCTGAAACATTCCAGAAAGTGTCCCTTATGTATTCCTCCGGGGTTACGGTTTCAATAACATTGGTTTCAACATTTATGGGATTACCTGAGATATAATGTTTGATTCTTTGACCATTCACCACCTTCGGATTTGTGCCTTTGAAGTTGTCGATTTTTATGGCATCGGAACGGTAGACCTCATCGATAACGTAAGGACCTTCCCATTTAGAGAGAAGTTTTCCTGCAAAAAATCTTAAACGAGAGTTGTATAGCAATACATAATCACCTACATTAAACTCACGCTTTTGTATCCTTTTGTCATGCCATCTTTTAACTTTTTCGTTAAACAACTTGGCATTTTCGTAGGCTTGGGTTCTCCATTCATCAAGTGAGCTAATATCAAATAACCTCTTCTCACCGGCAAGTTTAAAATCATAATTAAGTTCTTTAATAGCCCAATAAGCCATGTGTTCTAGTTCGAGAGGTAAGTGACATGCTTTTCCATAGACCATTTTATATGGAGACATACCCATAGGATTTTTATATGCAGTTCTATACCATAATGCATCCTCTAGTTTCTTGGACCAATTCTTTCTAGACCTATTAATAGTCTTTTGCAAAATTAATTTGAGTTCTCTATTACTCAATTCTACTTGACCACTAGACTGAGGGTTATAAGGAGATGCAATTATATGATTAACATCATATTTAGCAAGCATTTTACAGAAAGCACCATGAATAAAATGTGAACCACCATCAGTCATTAAATATCCAGGGACTCCAAATCTTGGAAAAATAACTTCTTTAAGCATTTTAATAGAAGTGTTATGATCAGAACTACTAGTTGTAATAGCTTCTACCCTCTTAGTAACGTAATCAACAGCAACTAAAATATGTGTAACCATTAGAGGAAGGAAAAGGTCCCATATAGTCAAAGCCCCAAACATCAAATGGTTCAATAACAAGTGAATAATTCATAGGCATTTCTTGACGTCTACTAATATTACCAATTCTTTGATATTCTTTTTAAGGTAAGACAAACTTACGGGCATCCTTGAAGAGAGTAGGCCAATAAAAACCAGATTGCAGTACCTTATGTGCAGTTCTATCTAAAGCATGGTGTCCTCCATAAGCTTCGGAGTGACACTTGCGTAGGATATGTTCCTGTTCATGCTCAGGTACACGGCATCTAATAACACCATCTACTCCTTCTTTATAAAGATGTAGGTCATCCCAAAAGTAATGCCTCAAATCATAGAAGAACTTTTTCTTTTGCTGGTATGTGAAGCTAGGTGGTATAAACTTAGCAACAATGTAATTAGCATAATCAGCATACCATGGAGCAGTATGAGAAGCATTTATGACATTTAATTGCTCATCGGGAAAGCTATCATCAATAGGTAGTGGGTCATCAAGCACATTTTCTAACCTAGACAAGTTGTCTACAACAGGGTTCTTAGCTCCTTTTCTATCAACAATATGCAAATCAAATTCTTATAGCAAGAGAACCCATCTAATAAGTTTAGGTTTAGCATCTTTCTTTTCCATAAGATATTTAATAGCAGCATGATCAGTGTGAATAGTTACTTTAGAATCTACAATATACGGTCTAAACTTATCAAAAGCAAATACACCTCCTAAGAATTATTTTTTAGTACTAGCATAATTTCTTTGAGCATTGTCAAGGGTTTTACTAGCATATTGAATAACATTTAGTTTCTTATCAACTCTTTCTCCTAGAACAGCACCTACAGCATAATCACTAGCATCACACATAATTTCAAAGGGTAAATTCCAATTAGGTGGTTGGACAATAGGTGGAGAGATCAATGCTTTCTTAAGTATTTCAAATGCTTCCACACAATCATCATCAAAGACAAATGGTATATCTTTTTGTAATAAATTAGTCAGAGGCCGAGAAATTTTTGTTAAGTCCTTAATGAACCTCCTATAAAAAACGGCATGACCAAGGAAACTTCTTATACCTTTGATGTCCTTGGGACATGGCATCTTTTCAATAGAATCAACCTTGGCTTTGTCAACTTCGATACCTCTTTCAGAAACTTTATGCCCCAAGACAATACCTTCATTAACCATAAAGTGGCACTTTTCCCAATTCAAGACAAGATTAGTTTCTTCACATCTCTGCAAAACTCGATCAAGGTTGCTCAAGCAATCATCAAAAGAAGATCTATAGACGGAAAAGTCGTCCATGTAAACCTCACAAATCTTTTCACAAAAGTCAAAGAATATAGCCATTATGCATCTTTGAAAGGTAGCAGGTGCATTACATAAACCAAAAGGCATACGTCTATAAGCGAAAGTACCAAAAGGGCATGTAAAAGTAGTCTTTGATTGATCTTTGGCTGACATAGGTATTCGAGAGAAACCAGAACAACCATCTAGAAAGGAAAAATGTGTATGTTTGGACAATCTTTCTAGCATTTGATCGATAAAATGTAAGGGGTAATGATCTTTTTAGTAGCCTTATTTAATTTGCGGAAATCAATTACCATCCTATAACCTGTAATAATTCTTTGAGGAATCAATTCATCTTTATCATTAGGAACAACAGTAATACCTCTCTTCTTAGGGACACAATGGACAGGGCTTACCCACTGACTATCAGCAATGGGATAAATTATACCTGCCTCAAGGAGCTTCGGTATCCCCTTTCTTACCAGTTCTTTCATTTTAGGATTCAGCCGGCGTTGATGATCACGAATTGGTTTACCATCTTCTTCCAAATTAATTTTATGTTAACATAGAGTGGGACTAATGCCCTTAAGATCATCGAGAATATACCCAATAGCAGCACGGTGCTTCTTCAGAGTTTTCAATAATCTCTCTTCTTCATCTTCTGAAAGGTTAGCACTAATAATAACAAGATATATCTTTTTCTCATCAAGATAAGCATATTTAAGAGTATCAGGTAACGGTTTAAGCTCAAATACGGGATCACCCTTGGGTGGAGGAGGATCCCCTAGGATTTCAACAGGTAAATTGTTTCTCAGAATAGGTTCCTATTTAAAGAATACTTCATCTAATTCCCTTCTATCATTCATAACCATGTCATTTTCATGGTCTAGCAAATATTTTTCTAAAGGATCACTAGGAGGTATAGCAATAGAAGCAAGACCAATAGTTTCATCCTTACTAGGTAATTCTTCATCACGGTGTTGTCTACTAAATTTAGAAAAATTAAATTCATGAGACATATCATCTAAACCGATAGTAACAACATCTCTTTTAAAATCTATGGTAGCATTAACAGTATTTAAGAAGGGTCTACCAAATATAATGGGACAAAAGCTATGTTATGGGGAACCAAGAACAAGAAAATCAGCAGGATATTTAGTTTCCCACACAAGACTTCAACATCTCTAACAATTCCCATTGGTGAAATAGTATCTCTATTGGCAAGTTTAATTGCGACATCAATATCTTCCATCTTAGTAGGTGCAATATCATGTATAACTTCTTTGTATAAGGAATAAGGTATTGCACTAGCACTAGCACCCATATCACATAAGCCATGATAACAATGACCTCCGATTTTAACAGAAATAACAGGCATGCCTACCACAGGTCTAGGTTTATCTTTATCACGGGGTTTAGCAATTCTAGCAGATTCATCACAGAAATAAATAACATGCCCATCAATATTATCAGACAAGAGATCGTTAACAATAGCAATATTAGGTTCAACTTTAACTTGCTCAGGAGGTGTATATGTTTTAATATTGCTTTTACGAACTAGAGTTGAAGCTTTATCATGATCCTTTATCCTAACAGGGAAAGGTGATTTCTCAACATAAGAAGTAGGAACAATAGGATCATTATAAGTGATAGTCTTTTCTTCAACTTTAATAGGTGCAACTACTTTTACTTCTATGGGAGGATGATATTTAAACCACTTCTCCTTGGGGAGATCAACATAGGCAGCAAAAGATTCACACAAAGAAGCTACTATCTCAGAGTCAAGTCCATATTTAGTGCTAATTTACAAAAAATATCGGTATCCATAAAAGATTTAACAAAATCAAAACTAGGTGTCATACCTGACTCCTTACCATTGTCGAGGTCCCAATCTTCAGAGTTGCGTTTAATTCTTTCCAATAAATCCCATTTGAATTCAATAGTCTTCATCATAAAAGGGCCAGCACAAGAAGTATCAAGCATGGTGCGATTGTTACCAGAAAGTCGAGCATAAATTTTTTGAATAATCATTTCTCTTGAGAGCTCATGATTGGGGCATGAATATAGCATTGATTTAAGCCTCCCCCAAGCTTGAGTGATGCTTTCTCCTTCGCGAGGCCAAAAATTATATATGTAATTGCAATCACGATGAACAAGGTGCATAGGATAAAACTTCTGATGAAATTCCAATTTCAATCGTTTGTAATTCCAACACCTCATATCAGCATATCGCCTATACCATGTCAATGCATCTCCCCTCAAAGGTAAAGGGAAGACCTTCTTCTTAACAACATCTCCGGGTACACCTGCAAGCTTAAATAATCCACAAACTTCATCCACATATATCAGATGTTCATCAGTATGTTTTGTTCCATCTCCTAAACAAGGATTAGCTAGCAGTTTTTCTATCATACCCGAAGGAACTTCAAAGCAAGCATTTTCATTTTCATTTTCAGTAGGTTCAGTAGGTTGAGGAGCAACTCTCTGCTCTACTGGTCGGGGTGAAGATACCCCGAACAAGCCCCTCAAGGATTACTTTCCATGGTATCAAGTGACAGTAAATTTTAGCACACTGTATAAATTTTTCATTACCAAATTCCACCTACCAAAGGTGCTTCACTCCCCAGCAACGGCGCTAGAAAAGAGTCTTGATGACCCACAAGTATAGGGGATCTATCGTAGTCCTTTCGATAAGTAAGAGTGTCGAACCCAACGAGGAGCAGAAGGAAATGATAAGCGGTTTCCAGCAAGGTATTCTCTGCAAGTACTGAAATAAGTGGTAACAGATAGTTTTGTGATAATATAATTTGTAACGAGCAACAAGTAGCAAAAGTAAAAAAAGTGCAGCAAGGTGGCCCAATCCTTTTGTAGCAAAGGACAATCCTGGAAAAACTCTTATATGATGTAAAGCGCTCCCGAGGACACATGGGAATATCGTCAAGCTAGTTTTCATCACGTTCATATGATTCGCGTTCGGTACTTTGATAATTTGGTATGTGGGTGGACCGGTGCTTGGGTACTGTCCTTACTTGGACAAGCATCCCACTTATGATTAACCTCTATTGCAAGCATCCGCAACTACAACAAAAGTATTAAGGTAAACCTAACCATAGCATGAAACATATGGATCCAAATCAGCCCCTTACGAAGCAATGCATAAACTAGGGTTTAAGCTTCTGTCACTCTAGCAACCCATCATCTACTTATTACTTCCCAATGCCTTCCTCTAGGCCCAAATAATGGTGAAGTGTCATGTAGTCAACGTTCACATAATACCATAGAGGAGAGACAACATACATCTCATCAAAATATCGAACGAATACCAAATTCACATGACTACTAATAGCAAGACTTCTCCCATGTCCTCAGGAACAAAAGTAACTACTCACAAAGCATAAACATGTTCATAATGAGAGGGGTATTAATATGCACATAGGATCTGAACATATGATCTTCCACCAATTAAACCAACTAGCATCAACTACAAGGAGTAATTAACACTACTAGCAACCTACTAGCACCAATCCCGGACTTGGAGACAAGAATTGGATACAAGAGATGAACTAGGGTTTTGAGTGGAGATGGTGCCGATGAAGATGTTAATGGATATTGCCATCTCCCGATGAGAGGAGCATTGGTGATGACGATGGCGATGATTTCCCCCTCCGTGAGGGAAGTTTCCCCGGCACAACAGCTCTGCCAGAGCCCTAGATTGGTTCCACCAAGGTTACGCCTCGTGGCGGCGGAGTTTCGTCCGAGAAGATGGCTTATGATTTTTTTTCATCGAAAGACTCCATATAGCAGAAGATGGCCACCGAAGGGCCACCAGGGGGCCCACGAGGTAGGGGGCTCACCCAGGGGGTAAGGCACGCCCCCCACCCTTGTGGACAGGGTGTGGCCCCCTTGGTGAAGTTCTTGCTCTCAGTATTTTTTATATATTTGGAAAACATCTTCCATGAAGTTTCAGGACTATTGGAGTTGAGCAGAATAGGTCTCTAATATTTGGTCCTTTTCCAGCCCAGAATCCCAGCTGCCGGCATTCTCCCTCTTTATGTAAACCTTGTAAAATAAGAGAGAATAGGCATAAGTATTGTGACATAATGTGTAATAACAGCCCATAATGCAATAAATATTGATATAAAAGCATGATGCAAAATTGACGTATTAGTGAGGCGCACGTTGGGGGACGTGGTGCCGTGGGTTGGAGCGGCGTCATGGGAATCGCGAGTGGCGGTGGATGAAACGTCATGGTCGCTGTCGGTGTCAAAACCAGCGAATCTCGGGTAGGGGGTCCCGAACTGTGCGTCTAGGCCGGATGGTAACAGGAGGCAAGGGACACGAAGTTTTACCTAGGTTCAGGCCCTCTCAATGGAGGTAAAACCCTACGTCCTGCTTGATTAATATTGATGATATGGGTAGTACAAGAGTATATCTACCACGAGATCGAGGAGGCTAAACCCTAGAAGCTAGCCTATGGTATGATTGTTGATGTGTATGTTGTCCTACGGACTAAAACCCTCTGGTTTATATAGACACCGGAGAGGGTTAGGGTTACACAAAGTCGGTTACAATGGTAGGAGATCTTCATATCCGTATCGCCAAGCTTGCCTTCCACGCCAAGGAAAGTCCCTTCCGGACACGGGACGGAGTCTTTAATCTTGTATCTTCATAGTCCAGGAGTCCGACTGAAGGTATAGTCCGGCTATCCAAACACCCCCTAATCCAGGACGCCCTCAGTAGCCCCTGAACTAGGCTTCAATGACGACGAGTCCGGCGCACAGATTGTCTTCGGCATTGCAAGGCGGGTTCCTCCTCCAAATACTTCATAGAAGATTTTGAACACGAAGATAGTGTCCGGCTCTGCAAAATAAGTTTCAACATATTTCCATAGAGAGAATAATATTTACACCAATCTAATCTGCTGACGTATTCCGTAGCGTGTCACACCACGGCCAAGCCTTTATCCGAGTCGTTTCATTATCCCACCTCAGCGCGTCATGCGAGGCGGTTTCCTTGGCATGTCTTGTTAAAGCAGAGATCGTGTCCCCTTATCCCGGGATTCTCATCAATACGGGCGTGGGTAACCCAACCGCGCCATTGATTATGACACTTGGAGATAAGCGAGTTTTACCAGGCTGGTGGGGACATGTAGTCGCGTCCACCCATATAAGGGGATAGGGATCCACCTTTTCACCTACGCCTTCTTCCTCCATCGCCTATCCATTCTTGCGCACTCGAGCTCCAGCGCCCAAGTCCGCACTCCCCACCTCAACCTTCTCCAGCCATGTCCGGAGCGGGAGGCAAGTGGATGGTCTCCTCCGTCACGGAGGGACACATCAAAAAGCTAAGGAAAGCCGGATACCTGTCTAACGACATCGCATACCGGCTTCCTAAAAAGGGGCAGCTCATCCCCACCCCTAGGCCCCATGGGAGGGTGGTGTTTCTCCCCCGTTTCCTCCGCGGACTAGGCTTCCCTCTCCACCCATTTGTCCGGGGGCTCATGTTCTACTATGGCCCCGAACTTCGTCCTCAACATCTCGGCGTTTATCGTCATGTGCGAGGCCTTCCTCCGCATCCGGCCCCATTTCGGCCTATGGCTCAAGACTTTCAACGTCAAGCCGAAGGTGGTGCGTGGTAACCAGGCGGAGTGTGGAGGCGCCATGGTGGGCAAGATGCCCAACGTCCTCTGGCTCGAGGGCTCCTTTGTGGAGACCCTGAAGGGGTGGCAATCGGGGTGGTTTTACATCACCGAGTTGCGTGACGCCGAATGGGTTGCACCCCCTGAGTTTCGATCCGGACCCCCTACGCGGCTCACCTCCTGGAAGGAGACGGGCCTGTCATGGGGTAAGAAGGGAGAGCTGACCGGACTCCAAACATGCGTCCAGACCCTGGTGGATAAGAAGCTCAAACTTGTCAACGTATTCCAGGTTATGCTCATCCGCTTGATCCTCTCGTGTCAACAACGGGCTTTCAACCTGTGGGAGTTCGACCCGGCAGGGCACCAAACTCTGAGCAGGCTCTTCGACACGACGTATGAAGATTCCTGGAAGGTGCTTTTCAAGGGCGCCGAGGCTCCCGCATCCGCTACCGAGGATCGCAGATTGAGTGCACAGCGTCATGCTCTCGCGGTAAGCTGTTTTTTCCTTTTACAGGGTATCAGTTTTTCATAGTTTGACTCCATGCGGGATCTAAACTCCCTTACCTTTGACAGGATTGGTAGGTGACATCCGGACAGATCAACTGTCTGACTCCTTTACCCGAAGGCCCAGCGGACGCTTGCTTGGCAAAGCTGCTAGTTCTGACACCCTATGTGTTGCCGGAGAAGAAGGCCGCAAAAAAGGCCGCGGGGACTCATAAGAGTGCCCGGTGCCAGGAGGTGTCGGATCCCTCATCCGACGGTTCTGAGGCGCATTCCTCCCGTGAAGACGAGGAGGAAGAAGAAGAGACCTCTCCCCCTCCAGCGAGGGGAGAGAAGAAAAGGAAGGCCGCCCTCTCTGGGGAGGCCGGAGGGTCCAAGAAGGGGAAAACCCTTCCTCTGGACTACTCCACCGATGATGACGGCGGCGGAGAGGAGTGGCAGCCCAGGGCCAAGCCCTGGCAAAATCGTGAGTATCCGGATACCAGAGTAATTCATAGTATTCGTTTATTACACAGCTTTCCCTTACGTCGAATATATTTATGCAGCCCACCCAAAGACCGGCTCGACGCGTCCTCGAGCGGCTCACTGGACTCGTCGGATGTGAAATCGCTTCCGACAGCTTCCTCCCCCTGCCCTACGGAGGACACCGAAGTGTTGTCCCAACAGGTTCCAAGCCGGGAGGAGGTGGTCCTGGGGGTGCCGCAAGGCGACCTCCCGGACTCCAGGAGTAAAGGGGATGAAACCCCTCAGGGCTCCAAGTCCGGCTCTAGGCCGGACACCGCTCCGGAACCTTCAGAGGTTCCAGAGTCCGGCGGGGGACCTCCTTCCAAGAGGAGCAAGTCCGCCGTGCCGGTGGACCCCGTCCAACCGGAGGCGCCGGACAATATGTTGGAGGCGCTCCAAGGCGCCTCCATCGACGAGGAGCACCGCACTATTATGAGTGCGGTGGTCCAGAAGGTTCAGTCCGCCAAGAGCGGACTGACTGAAGCTTGTACTAGCCTTTTAACAGGCTTTGAGGTAAGTAAAGAATGTGTAAATCATATTACCGCATAGACAGTAGCCCCTGATGCTCTGTTTGGCGTTCGGGAGGAAAAGCCGAATAGAGGATCAAATAAAATTCGCATGAGTCTAACAAAAATGAGTCAATATGCATGTGCAGGCTTCTCTGCTTGCGTCCGCCGCACTGACTGCGGAAGTGGACACGCTAAAGCAGAACCTCGAGCGGTCCGAGCAAGAGCTCGGGCGTGCCAAGAGACAGCTCAAGGACAATGAAGTTGAGAAATACCTTGTTTTAAAATACATATAAAAATATGCAATTGCAAAGAATGACAGGATTATCGTGGCTATTGTAGGGGCCATGTCTGAAGTGGCGACCCTTAAGCAAGCGCTGGTCGAGGCCGAGAAGAGGGCAGCCTCGGAGCGCACCGAGCGGGAGAAGTATGAGGCCGAGGTTGGCAAGGTGCGGCAAGAGCTCCAGGCTCTCATGGAAAAACATGAGAGTTTGGAGCTTGACTCAAAGACGCGAGCGTCCGAGCTCGCGGTGGTTATTGAAAATGCCAAGTCTGCCAAGGCCGAATCCCAGAAGACCCTCCAGGAGTTGGATGAGGTGAAGAAGATAGCGGCGGGTAAGGCATTCTTTATGCAAAGCAAACACATAAACGTGAGTTACTTGTTACTTACCCGAATCCGGAGCTCTCCAGGAGCGTTCTCAGATCTTCCCCGGAGTGTGTCCGGTGCCGCCGCATTCTATCGAGCCGAGGAGGGCAGCTCGACGGAGAAGGTGTTCTGGTCTCAGTACGCTGAGGCCGGACACCCCATGCCCCTGAGCGACCAGCTGAAGCAACTGGTCGAGCTCCACAAGGCGGCCAAACAGGCCATGAAGGGCCTCATTGTTCGGCTGTGGCCTGGAGGGGCTCTGCCTGGGAGCTATTTCGGGCTGGTGCGGCGGCTGGTGGAGGCCTGTCCAAGGCTCGAAGTCATCAAGTGATCCATCTGCATTGAGGGTGCCCGTAGGGCCCTTGCCCGTGCTAAGGTGCACTGGGGCAAGCTGCATGCTGAGAAGCTTGTGAAGGACGGGCCACCGTCGGGCAAAGAGCATCGCAAGCCTGAGAATTACTATAAGGATGTTCTGAAGGGTGCCTGCCTTATGGAGGATAATTTTCTAGGGATGTAATTTTTTGTGAAACTTGCTCGTTTTGTCCTGTGCGCTGAAAACTTGTTTATATGCGCTAAGCAATGCTATTGGAATTTAAAATATTACCTTCTGTGCGGTTGTTTATCAATTCTGAGAGATGGCGAGTCGTCGGCTTCTGCCCCCGTGCCGCTAGTGCTGGGGTGTTCGGGGATAAACCTGAGCACTCTTTTTCCCATGTTTGGGTCCTTCGAGGCAGGCGCTCAGCCCAACGAACAAGGTAATCGGACTATAATGCGTGAACACTCTCACTTTGCCATAGAATTCTATAATTTTAAATTTTGGCGAAGCCCCTGGTATTCGGAATACCGAGTTCGGGGCGCTATCCATGCCTTCGCCGGACAGAGCCGGCTCCTCGCCCTAAGCGGCATAAGTCTTTAGGGACTCGAAAAAACCTCTCGAACAGCGACCAGCTCTCTCTTCATCATGACAGTCAGTTTTAGCTTTCTCCACTGAGGTGCTCGACCCAGCTCAACTGGGGCACAATCGTAGTGGTTCTCCTAGTTCTACCTTAGCCGATATAGCGGAACGTAAGGCACCAAAACATAGGAGCCGGGCAAACCCAACTATTGACCCAAGACATGATTCGGAGCCGATGCATATAATGCTATAAGTTCGGGGTGCCGCACTTGTTAAAGTGTTCGGACTTCTCACACCATACTGAGGGTACTAAAGCCCCTGGCGTATTTTGGCCGTACCAACGTGTACGGGTGCAACATGTCGTTAAGGAACATATATAAAGAAAAAAGATAATGCAAAAATAGACGAAAGCTATGCATTCTTTATTAAAAAGGGGTGCGATCAAGGCAGAACGATACAAGTAATGCGATAAGTGGAAGGTTGGACTAGTTTACATGTCCGTTCCAGGGGCAAGCTGCGAAATAGTATGCGGAACGGGTATACTGCTCATGATAGAGACCACCTGGGAGTTCCATAATGCGGCGTGGCTTGTCCGCTTCCCTGGTTCTTGCATCATTTGTGCGGCAATTGAATTGCCGAACAGGCCTTCCGAACGATGGAGTCCTGAAAGTAAGAGAAAATTTAAAAAATCGGCAGCCCCTGGTATGGTTTAAGCCGTGTTTTGGGCGTGCCGTGATGGTGCCCCTCCCCCTGTGCCCATGGTATCTCTAGAGCATAGTTATGTACGTGAAGTACTGGCGTCGCCTTTTTGCAAGGGTTGGGGTTGGCGCCGCGTTGCTACGCCTGCTCGGATCATGCCAGGCGGTCTTGTTGTAGGTTACCCCGGGCGCACTTGACGGTGTCCGGTCGTTTAGTGGCCGGACTGGAGAACTGCCTGGGGAGGCTGCTTTGTACTTCCGCTTCAAGGGCAGCCGTGTGCTCCTCCGTTCGGAGGGAGCGTTTGGTGTTTCCATTGACCGTAATTACTCCTCGAGGGCCTGGCATCTTGAGCTTAAGGTATGCGTAGTGCGGTACCGCATTGAACTTAGCGAATGCGGTTCGCCCGAGCAGTGCGTGATAAGCACTGCGAAACGGTACTATGTCAAAGATTAACTCCTCACTTCGGAAATTATCCGGAGATCCGAAGACCACTTCAAGTGTGACTGAGCCTGTACAGTTGGCCTCTACACCTGGTATTACGCCTTTAAAGGTCGTTTTGGTGGGCTTAATCCTCGAGGGATCTATGCCCATTTTCCGCACTGTATCCTGGTAAAAGAGGTTCAGGCTGATGCCGCCGTCCATAAGGACTCTAGTGAGATTAAATCCGTTAATAATTTGGTCTAGAACCAATGTGGCGAATCCGCCGTGACGGATGCTAGTGTGATGGTCCCTTCGATCAAAGGTGATCGGGCAGGAGGACCATGGGTTGAACTTTGGGGCGACTGGCTCTACCGCATATACGTCCCTTAACGCGCGCTTCCGCTCCCTTTTGGGGACGTGGGTTGCGTATATCATGTTTACCGTCCGCACTTGTGGGGGAAAACCCTTCTGTCCACTGTTGTTCGGCGGCCGGGGCTCCTCGTCGTCATCGCTATGTAGCCCCTTGTCTTCGTTTTCGGTGTTTAACTTGCCTGCCTACTTGAACACCCAAGAATCCCTGTTGGTGTGATTGGCCGGCTTTTTGGGGGTGCCATGTATCTGGCACAAGCGGTCGAGTATTCGGTCCAAACTGGACGGGCCCCTAGGATTCCTTTTGAATGGCTTCTTCCGCTGACCGGATTTAGAGCCTCTGAATCCGGCATTAACTGCCGTATCCTCAGCATTGTCGCCGTTATTGCGGCGCTTCTGCTTGTTGCGACGCGACCTGCCACTACTGTCCCTGGTGTCTGAATTACCAGGGTTCTTGGTCATATTGTTGCTACGAGCAAGCCAGCTGTCTTCTCCCGCGCAAAAGCGGGTCATGAGTGTCGTGAGTGCTGCCATAGATTTCGGCTTTTCCTGTCCAAGGTGCCGGGCCAGCCACTCGTCACGGATATTGTGCTTGAAGGCTTCTAGGGCCTCAGCGTCTGGATAGTCGACTATTTGATTTTTCTTTGTTAGGAACCGTGTCCAGAATTGCCTGGCCGATTCCTCTGGCTGCTGAATTACGTGACTTAGGTCATCGGCGTCTGGGGGTCGCACATAAGTGCCTTGGAAATTGTCGAGGAATGCGGCTTCCAGGTCCTCCCAACAACTGATTGATCTTGTTGGCAAGTTGTTAAGCCAATGCCGAGTTGGTCCTTTAAGCTTGAGTAGGAGGTATTTGATGGCGTGGAAATCATCGCCGCGGGCCATGTGGATATGAAGGAGATAATCCTCGATCCATACCGCAGGATCTGTTGTGCCATCATATGATTCGATGTTTACGGGTTTGAAACCCTCAGGGATTTGATGATCCATTATTTCGTCTGTAAAGCAGAGTGGGTGTGCGGCGCCTCTGTACTGGGCTATATCATGACGTAGCTCCAATGAGCCTTGTCTACTATGTTCGGCCTTGCCGAATTTGTGCCCAGCGTGACGGTTACTGTCTCGAGCCGTGGGGCGCCCACGCGATCCGTAGATCGATCTTGTTTGCCTTGCCTTGTCCTCCAACATGTCTCGTAAGTCCGGTGCATATTCCCGTGCCTTAGTACGGGGTGCGGCTTGAGTGGAGGGCCGAGAGGCCTCTCTGTCGCGGCCACGAGTTGGTCGGTCGGCCGCATCAAGTGCTTCCTCCTCTAATCGGGATAGCAACCTGCGCTTTGGGTAGCTCTTAGAGGGGCGTTCGAGTTTATGCTCTTCGGCCGCAAGGACTTCAGTTCATCTGTCGACTAGCAAATCTTGATCAGCTCTAAGTTGTTGCTGTTTTTTCTTGAAGCTTCTTGCCGTGGCCATAAGCCTGCGTTGAAAATGCTCTTGCTCGACGGGATCCTCTGGCACGACGAATTTGTTGTCATCGAGGCTTGCCTCGTCTTCGGAGGGAGGCATATAATTATCGTCCTCGACCTCTCTGTCTGCCGCTCTCTCATGAGGGCTGGTTTCTCCATCCTCCTGTGCTAAATCTTGCTGGAGGGGGTTTTCTTTGGCGCTTTCCGGAGTATTATTATCTCCCATGCTGGAATCACCGTGTTTCTTTTGGCGGGATTTTGAGCGGCGCTGCTGACGCCGGCGCTTAGGCTGTTTCTTGGAGGGGTCATTCTCCGCTGTTCCATCGCCATCTCCCTCTTTTGGGGTGTGCACCATGTATATGTCATATGACGAGGTGGCTTTCCAAGGCCTAGTAGGCGCTGGTCCTTCATCATCTCCTTCATCGGCGTCCATACCATTGATGTCTTAGGAGTCGAAGTCGAGCATGCCGGTTAAGTCATCGACAGTGGCTACAAAGTGGGTGGTGGATGGGCTTTGAATTTCTTCATCGTCCGTACCCCAACCTTGCTGACCATAGTCTGGCCAGGGCTCTCCTAATAAAGAGAGAGACTTCAGTGACTTCAGGATATTGCCGAGAGGCGAGTGCTGAAAGATGTCCGCGGCAGTGAACTCCATGATCGGCGCCCAATCGGATTTGATCGGCAGGGGCGCGGAGGGTTCGGAGTCTGGAGAGGAGTTCGGCTCCCTGGAGTCACGAGTCTCGCGGAGTACGGGGCTGGTGTTCGGCTCAATCACCGTTAGGGTCGCAGCCCCCGAGGTGGTGTCCAACTGCCCATCCTCGATCGGCGCAGTTGGCTCCGAATTAGGGGTCGGAGCTGACGCGGGTGCGGCCTCCAGGGCACTGTTCGGCGGCAGAGCTAAATCATGCTCGTCGTGAAAGAGCGGCGCGCTCGGCAGTGGCTCGAATCCATCAAAGATCAAGTCTCTGCGGATGTCAGCCGTGTAGTTTAAACTTCCAAATCTGACCTGACGGCCAGGGGTGTAGCTTTCGATCTGCTCCAGATGGCCAAGCGAATTGGCCCGCAGTGCGAAGCCGCTGAAGACAAAGATCTGTCCGGGGAGGAAGGTCTCACCCTGGACTGCATCGCTATTGATGATCGTAGGAGCCATCGAGCCTGACGGCGACGACACAGAGGAACTCTCAATGAAAGCACCAATGTCGGTGTCAAAACCGGCGGATCTCGGGCAGGGGGTCCCGAACTGTGCGTCTAGGCCGGATGGTAACAGGTGGCAAGGGACACGGAGTTTTACCCAGGTTCGGGCCCTCTCGATGGAGGTAAAACCCTATGCCCTGCTTGATTAATATTGATGATATGGGTAGTACAAGAGTAGATCTACCACAAGATCGAGGAGGCTAAACCCTAGAAGCTAGCCTATGGTATGATTGTTGATGTGTCTGTTGTCCTACGGACTAAAACCCTCCGATTTATATAGACACCGGAGAGGGTTAGGGTTACACAAAGTCGGTTACAATGGTAGGAGATCTTCATATCCGTATCGCCAAGCTTGCCTTCCACGCCAAGGAAAGTCCCTTCCGGACACGGGACGGAGTCTTTAATCTTGTATCTTCATAGTCCAGGAGTCCGGCTGGAGGTATAGTCCGCCTATCTGAACACCCCCTAATCCAGGACTCCCTCAGTCGCCGTAGTTGAACTTCCATGGACAAGCTGTCATGTCTACATATACATGCATTGCGTACCGATCACTGGAAGGAGTAGTAGTAGAAAAAGCTAGGGGGGTAAATAGTTCTGTATAGTCAAGCAGACCCACGCTACTACTTGTTTCAAAGACATGCACACCATCAAAATTGTCCATCTATATCAATATACACAAAGAGGGAATATTTTTTTACAAGAGAGGAAATAGTTCATCCATCCATAATACCCTACTGCTGGTGCAACTTCTTCTTCTGCTTCTTCTTCTCATTTTCTGTGGGAGACCGCTTCACAACAAGCTCTCTGGACCTTGCAGCTATCTCGAAACTCACACGGGCATCGAGGGCAGCATATTTTATCCGCTCGTACGTCAAGGGATAATTCTCCCATCCAGATGACCCTAATGCCAGCGTCTCGTCACCCTTCTGAAGATTTGTTCTGAGCACAAAATTTTCTACGTCGAATAGGGATGTGATACGTCTCCAACGTATCTATAAATTTTGATTGTTCCATGCTATTATATTATCCTTCTAGGATGTTTTATATGCATTTATATGCTATTTTATATGATTTTTGGTACTAACCTATTAACCAGAGGCCTAGCCCAAATTGTTTTTTCTTGCCTATTTCAGTGTTTCGAAGAAAAGGAATATCAAACGAAGTCCAAACAGAATGAAACCTTCGGGAGAGTTATTTTTGGAACGGAAGCAATCCAGGAGACTTGGAGTAGACATCGGGGAAGCTTCGAGGAAGCCACGAGGCAGGGAGGCACGCCCCCACCCTCGTGGGCCCCTCATGGCTCCCGTGGCCGACTTCTTTCGCCTATATATGTCCATTGATACGTCCATTTTGCATCATGCTTTTATATAAATATTTATTGCATTATGGGTTGTTATTACACATTATATGACAATGCTTATGCCTATTCTCTCTTATTTTGCAAGGTTTACATAAAGAGGGAGAATGCCGGCAGCTGGGATTCTGGGCTCGAAAAGGAGCAAATATTAGAGACCTATTCTGCACAGCTCCAAAAGTCCTGAAACTTCACGGATGATGTTTCCCAAATATATAAAAAATACTGAGCGCAAGAACCTCACCAGGGGGGCCACACCCTTCGCACGAGGGTGGGGGGCGCGCCCCCTACCTCGTGGGCCCCCTGGTGGCCCTCCAGTGGCCATCTTCTGCTATATGGAGTCTCTCGATGGAAAAAAAATAATAAGCCATCTCCTCGGACGAAACTCCGCTGCCACGAGGCAGAACCTTGGCGGAACCAATCTAGGTCTCTGGCAGAGTTGTTCTGCCGGGGAAACATCCCTCCCGGAGGGGGAAATCATCTCCATCATCATAACCAACGCTCCTCTCATCAAGAGAGGGCATTCTCCATCAACATCTTCATCAACACCATCTCATCTCAAAACCCTAGTTCATCTCTTGTATCCAATTCTTGTCTCCAAGTCCAGGATTGGTGATGCTAGTTGGTTTAATTGGTGGAAGATCATATGTTCAGATCCTATATGCATATTAATACCCCTTTGATTATGAACATGTTTATGCTTTGTGAGTAGTTACTTTTGTTCCTGAGGACATGGGAGAAGTCTTGCTATTAGTAGTCATGTGAATTTGGTATTCGTTCGATATTTTGATGAGATGTATGTTGTCTCTCCTCTAGTGGTGTTATATGAACGTCGACTACATGACACTTCACCATTATTTGGGCCTAGAGGAAGTCATTGGGAATTAATAAGTAGATGATGGGTTGCTAGAGTGACAGAAGCTTAAACCCTAGTTTATGTGTTGCTTCGTAAGGGGCTGATTTGGATCCATATGTTTCATGCTATGGTTCGGTTTACCTTAATACTTTTGTTGTATTTGCGGATGCTTGCAATAGAGGTTAATCATAAGTGGGATGCTTGTCCAAGTAATGGCAGCACCCAAGCACCGGTCCACCCACATACCAAATTATCAAAGTACCAAACGCGAATCATCTGAACGTGATGAAAACTAGCTTGATGATATTCCCATGTGTCCTCGGGAGCACTTTACATCATATAAGAGTTTTTCCAGGCTTGTCCTTTGCTACAAAAGGATTGGGCCATCTTGCTGCACTTTATTTACTTTTGCTACTTGTTGCTCGTTACAAATTATCCTATCACAAAACTATCTGTTACCACTTATTTCAGTACTTGCAGAGAATACCTTGCTGGAAACCGCTTTATCATTTCCTTCTGCTCCTCGTTGGGTTCGACACTCTTACTTATCGAAAGGACTACGATAGATCCCCTATACTTGTGGGTCATCAATACTCTTTTATGGCGCCGTTGCCGGGGAGTGAAGCGCCTTTGGTAGGTGGAATTTGGTAAGGAAAATTTTATATAGTGTGCTGAAATTTACTGTCACTTATTACTATGGAAAGTAATCCTCTAAGGGGCTTGTTCGGGCTATCTTCACCCCGACCAGTAGAGCAAAGAGTTGCTCCTCAACCTACTGAACCTACTGAAAATGAATATGAAAATGAAAATGCTTGCTTTGAAGTTCCTACGGGTATGATAGAAAAACTGCTAGCTAATCCTTTTCTAGGAGATGGAACAAAACATCCTGATGAACATCTGATATATGTGGATGAAGTTTGTGGATTATGTAAGCTTGCAGGTGTACCCGGAGATGTTGTTAAGAAGAAGGTTTTCCCCTTATCTTTAAGGGGAGATGCATCGACATGGTATAGGCTATGTGATGATATGAGGTCTTGGAATTATAAATTATTGAAATTGGAATTTCATCAGAAATTTTATCCTATGCATCTTGTTCATCGTGATCTCAATTATATATATATATATATATATTTTGGCCTCGCGAAGGAGAAAGCATCGCTCAAGCCTAGGGGAGGCTTAAATCAATGTTATATTCATGCCCCAATCATGAGCTCTCAAGGGAAATGAGTATTCAAAAATTTTATGCTCGGCTTTCTGGTAACAATAGCACCATGCTTGATACCTCTTGTGCTTGCTCTTTTATGATGAAGACTATTGAATTCAAATGGAATTTATTGGAAAGAATTAAACGCAACTTTGAAGATTGGGACCTCGACAATGGTAAGGAGTCAGGTATGACACCTAGTTTTGATTGTGTTAAATCTTTTATGGATACCGATATTTTTTGTAAATTTAGCACTAAATATGGACTTGACTCTGAGATAGTAGCTTCTTTCTGTGAATCTTTTGCTGCTTATGTTGTTCTCCCCAAGGAGAAGTGGTTTAAATATCATCCTCCAATAGAAGTAAAATTAGCTGCACCTATTAAATGTTATGTTGAGAAACCACATTTCCCTGTTAGGATAAAGGATCATGCTAAAGCTTCAACTGTGGTTCGTAAAAGTAATATCAAAACATATACACCTCCTAAGCAAGTTAAAGTTGAACCTAATATTGCTATTGTTAAAGATCTCTTGTTTGATAATATTGATGGGCATGTTATTTATTTCTGTAATGAAACTGCTAGAATTACTAAAACCCGTGATAAAGATAAACCTAGACCTGTGGTAGGCATGCCTGTTATTTCTGTTAAAATAGGAGATCATCGTTATCATGGCTTATGTGATATGGGTGCTAGTGTTAGTGCAATACCTTATTCCTTATACAAAGATGTTATGCATGATATTGCACCTGCTGAGATGGAAGATATTGATGTCACAATTAAACTTGCTAATAGAGATACTATTTCACCAATGGGAATTGTTTGAGATGTTGAAGTCTTGTGTGGGAAAACTAAATATCCTGCTGATTTTCTTGTTCTTGGTTCCCCACGGGATAGCTTTTGCCCCATTGTATTTGGTAGACCCTTCTTAAACACTATTAATGCTACCATAGACTGCAAAAGAGATGTTGTTACTGTCGGTTTAGATGATATGACTCATGAATTTAATTTCTCTAAATTTGGTAGACAACACCGTGAATAAGAATTACCTAGTAAGGATGAAATTATTGGTCTTGCTTCTGTTGCCGTTCCTCCTAGTGATCCTTTAGAACATTATTTGCTAGACCATGAAAATGATATGTTTATGAATGAAAGAAGGGAATTAGATGAAGATTCTTTAAACAGGAACCTATTCTGTAAAACAGTTTACCTATTGAAATCCTAGGGGATCCTCCTCCACCCAAGAGTGATCCCGTGTTTGATCTTAAACCGTTACCTGATACTCTTAAATATGCTTATCTTGATGAGAAAAAGATATATCCTGTTATTATTAGTGCTAACCTTTCAGAGCATGAGGAAGAGAGATTATTGAAAACTCTGAAGAAGCACTGTGCTGCTATTGGGTATACTCTTGATGATCTTAAGGTCATTAGTCCCACTCTATGTCAACATAAAATTAATTTGGAAGAAGATGCTAAACCAGTCTGTGATCATCAACGCCGGCTGAATCCTAAAATGAAAGAAGTGGTAAAAAAGGAGATACTAAAGCTCCTTGAGGCAGGTATAATTTATCCCGTTGCTGATAGTCAGTGGGTATTACTGTTGTTCCTAATGATAAAGATGAATTGATTCCTCAAAGAATTATTACAGGTTATAGGATGGTAATTGATTTCCACAAATTAAATGAGGCTACTAAAAAGGATCATTACCCCTTACCTTTTATCGATCAAATGCTAGAAAGATTATCTAAACATACACATTTTTGCTTTCTAGATGGTTATTCTGGTTTCTCTCAAATACCTGTGTCAGCCAAAGATCAATCAAAGACTACATTTACATGCCCTTTTGGTACTTTTGCTTATAGACATATGCATTTTGGTTTATGTAATGCACCTGCTACCTTTCAAAGATGCATGATGGGTATATTCTCTGTCTTTTGTGAAAAGATTTGTTAGGTTTTCATGGAAGACTTTTCCGTCTATGGATCTTCTTTTGATGATTGCTTGAGCAACCTTGATCGAGTTTTGCAGAGATGTGAAGAAACTAATCTTTTCTTGAATTGGGAAAAGTGCCACTTTATGGTTAATGAAGGTATTGTCTTGGGTCATAAAGTTTCTGAAAGAGGTATCGAAGTTGATAAGGCCAAGGTTGATGCCACTCAAAAGATGCCATGTCCCAAGGACATCAAAGGTATAAGAAGTTTCCTTGGTCATGCCAGTTTTTATAGGAGGTTCATTAAGGACTTCTCAAAAATCTCTTGGCCTCTGACTAATTTATTACAAAAAGATATACCATTTGTCATTGATGATGATTGTGTAGAAGCATTTGAAATACTTAAGAAAGCATTGATCTCTGCACCTATTGTCCATCCATCTGATTGGAATTTACCCTTTGAAATTATGTGTGATGCTAGTGATTATGTTGTAGGTGCTGTTCTAGGACAAAAAGTTGATAAGAAACTAAATGGTATTCAATATGCTAGTAAAACTCTAGACAATGCTTAAAGACACTATGCTACTACTGAAAAAGAATTCTTAGCAGTTGTATTTTCTTGTGATAAGTTTAGACCTTATATTGTTGATTCTAAAGTAACTATCCACGCTGATCATGCTGGTATTAAATATCTTATGGAAAAGAAAGATGATAAACCTAGACTTATTAGATGGGTTCTCTTGCTACAAGAATTTGATTTGCATATTGTTGATAGAAAAGGAGCTGAGAACCCCGTTGCAGACAACTTGTCTAGGTTAGAAAATGTGCTTGATGAACCACTACCTATTGATGATAGCTATCCTGATGAGAAATTAAATGTCATAAATGCTTCTCATACTGCTCCATGGTATGCTGATTACATTGTTGCTAAGTTTATACCACCTAGTTTCACATACCAGCAAAAGAAAAAGCTCTTCTATGATTTGAGGCATTACTTTTGGGATGACCCACATCTTTATAAAGAAGGAGTAGATGGTGTTATTAGACGTTTTGTACCTGAGCATGAACAGGAACAGATCCTACGCAAGTGTCACTCCGAAGCTTATGGAGGACACCATGCTGGAGATAGAATTGCACATAAGGTACTACAATCTGGTTTTTATTGGCCTACTCTCTTCAAGGATGCCCGTAAGTTTGTCCTATCTTGTGATGAATGTCAAAGAATTGGTAATTTTAGTAGACGTCAACAAATACCTATGAACTATTCACTTTTTATTGAACCATTTGATGCTTGGGGCTTTGACTATATGGGACCCTTCCCTTCCTCTACACTGGTAGAAAAAGGGCCTTTAGTCCCGGTTCGTAAGGGCCTTTAGTCCCGGTTCTGGAACCGGCCCGGTTCTGGAACCGGGACTAAAGGGTTGGTACTGATGCCCTGACCCTTTAGTCCCGATTCAATCCAGAACCGGGACTAAAGGCCCTCCACGTGGCCGAACCGGTACTAAAGGAAATTTTCTGATTTTTTTGAAATTTTTTTTGAAATTTTTTTATTTTCAAATTTCTGTATTATTTTAACCTCTAATCTCTAATCACCCCTCATCACTCCTCAATTTAATCTCTAATCACCCCTCATCATTCCAAATCATCTAACTTCCCGAATGGTCACCCATCCTCTCACTACTCCAGCCTGAGCACGCTTAACTTCCGGGTTCTATTCTCCCTCGTTTCCAAGTCTGCACTTGTTGTTTTCCTGACAATAGTAAGATGTCAATCCTATTAACCCTCAGGAATTTAGCTTGAGCATGAAGTCACATATTTCACTGTTTGAGTTTGAAATTATTGTTCTAAAAAACAATAATTTTGTAGTAACACTAATATTTCTTGAATAAGTAGTTTGACCATTGTTTGACCACGGTTGACCATAGTTTGACCAGATTTGACCAAAATTCAAAAAAGGTGAAATAATTATTTAATAACACTAATATTCTTGAATAATTATTTAGTAACACTAATACTACTTGAATAAGTAGTTTGACCAGATTTACTGAAAATTTAAAAAGACTGAAATTTGAGCATAACTTTTTTTCCTTTTGGAATATGAGGATTCTACAAATTTGCAAACAGGCCGTAGGATGTCTCCATCGGATGTAACTTTTTGAGTAGATGATTTTTCATATAAAAAACTTTTTAATCCGAGTTCGTATGCAAAAGTTATGCCCATTTTACAAATTCCAGAGAGATTTTGTAAATAAAGTCGAAATTCATATTTGTAAATTTTCCCAACAACTAGACCACATATCACATGGGAAACTTATTTTATTTTATTTTTATTGACATTTCCATCATTTTCTTTTGTTTTTTCTAAAACTGAAAAGGCGGTCCACAGGGGGGGGGAGTTTGAAAATGGGACCCTTAGTACCGGTTTGTGCCATGAACTGGTACTAATGCCTCAAAGCCCATTAGTCCCAGTTGGTGGCACCAACCAGGACTAAAGGTCTAACCTTTAGTACCGGTTGGTGCCACCAACCGGGACCAATGGGCATCGCACCCTTTAGTCCCGGTTCGTGGCACGAACCGGGACTAAAGGGCCCAGGTGAACCGGGACTAATGCCTTAGCCGCACGAACTGGGATAAATGCACCCATTGGTCCCGGTTCTGGACTGAATCGGGACTAATGGGCTTACCCGGCCTGGACCAAACCCCCTTTTCTACTAGTGCCAATGGATATACACATATTTTAGTTGCTGTTGATTACGTTACTAAGTGGGTAGAAGCTATTCCAACTAGTAGTGTTGATCATAACACTTCTATTAAAATGCTTAAAGAAGTTATTTTCCAAGATTTGGAGTCCCTAGATATTTAATGACTGATGGTGGTTCACATTTTATTCATGGTGCTTTCCGTAAAATGCTTGCTAAGTATGATGTTAATCATAGAATTGCATATCCTTATCACCCTCAGTCTAGTGGTCAAGTAGAATTGAGTAATAGAGAACTCAAATTAATTTTGCAAAAGACTGTTAATAGGTCTAGAAAGAATTGGTCCAAGAAACTAGATGATGCATTATGGGCCTATAGAACTGCATACAAAAATCCTATGGGTATGTCTCCGTATAAAATGGTCTATGGAAAAGCATGTCACTTACCTCTCGAACTAGAACACAAGACTTATTGGGCTATTAAAGAACTTAATTATGATTTTAAACTTTCCGGTGAGAAGAGGTTATTTGATATTAGCTCACTTGATGAATGGAGAACCCAAGCCTACGAAAATGCCAAGTTGTTTAAAGAAAAAGTTAAAAGATGGCATGACAAAAGGATACAAAAGCGTGAGTTTAATGTAGGTGATTATGTATTGCTATACAACTCCCGTTTAAGATTGTTTGCAAGAAAACTTCTCTCTAAATGGGAAGGTCCTTACGTTATCGAGGAGGTCTACCATTCCGGTGCTATAAAAATCAACAACTTCGAAGGCACAAATCCGAAGGTGGTGAACGGTCAAAGAATCAAACATTATATCTCAGGTAATCCCATAAATGTTGAAACCAATGTTATTGAAATCGTAACCCCGGAGGAAAACATAAGGGAAATTTTTTGGAACGTTTCAGACTCCGAAAAGGAATAGGTATGTGGTACGGTAAGTAAACCGACTCCAAAACAGTTTTTAAGGCAATATTTCTTCGTTTTGGAATATTTAGAAAAATAAAAAAATAAGCAGCAGTCCGGGAAGGACACGAGGGCTCCACGAGGGTGGAGGGCGCGCCCTACCCTACTGGGCGCCCCCCCTACCTCGTGGGCACCTCGTGTGCTCTCCGGACTCCGTTTTCGTACACGACACGTATTTTGGTCGGTAAAAATTCATTATATAACCTCCCGAGGGTTTTGACTCCTGTATCATGCAAAAATCTCCTGTCTTTGTTTCGAGCTTTTTTCTGACAGGGTTGTCAAGGCCAGGCACTATGTCATCTCCCTCCTCCTCCAACCATGAGGGCAATGATGCTTGGCTAATGAAAATAGAGCTGAAGAGAGAAGAACCCGTGGAGATCAACAAGGATGAAGGGATCAAGAAGGCCATGGAGGACCAAGTTCCGGCAACAGAAGACACCCTTCAACTGAATCAGGATCTTCTTACCCCAATAGAAATCGAAGCTTTCAAGATGATTGAGTTAGCTCGTATACAAAATAAGTATCTCACACGTGAAAATATTTTGTTGAAGGAGCACATCATCGCACTCAAGGGCATTATCCGCAAGTTAGAAGACCTCCTACTCTCAATGTGCGACTATCCATCATCAACATCCCCACCTTCTTCACCAACAAAGGAGATATAATCACATGGGTATGGGCACTCCACTTGGCAACTGCTAAGCTTGGGGGAGTTCCCCGGTATCATATCACCATCACTTTTATCTTTACCGTTTTTCTTAGTTCCATCCTTTTGGTAATATCTTGATCTAGTAGAATAAAAGTTCTTAGTATGATCTAGTTGTGAGCTTTGCTTTATTATCCTTCTATGTAATCGAGTCCGTGAGCTATATAATAAAGATTAGTGTTGATTCAAGGGCTTGATTATTTTGCCATGATCCTAAGTGAATAAAAGAAAAAGAGAAAGAAATAAAAATAAACAAAGAGATCATGTGAGTCTTATGGAGAGTAATGAGCTCACATAGAAAGAGTATGATGAATAAAAGTTGTTGAGGGTTGACAAACACAGTTTTGGTCATCGTTGCAATTAATAGGAAGTAATAAAGAAAGAGAGGTCTTCACATATAAATATACTATCTTGGACAGCTTTTATGATTGTGAGCACTCATTAAAATATGACATGCTAAAGAGTTGACATCGGACAGGGAAAACAACATAATGGGTTATGTTTTCTTACATCTGAGATGAATTATATTGTCTTCGATCTTCCAACATGATGAGCTTGCCTTTCCCCCTCATGCTAGCCAAATTTATTGCACCAAGTAGAGATACTACTTGTGCTTCTAAATACCCTTAAACCAGTTTTGCCATGAGAGTACACCATACCTACCTATTGATTGAGTAAGATCCATCAAGTAAGTTGTCGTCGGTGCAAGCAATAAAAATTGCTCTCTAAATATGTATGATTGATTGGTGTGGAGGAAATAAGCTTTATACGATCGTGTGATATGGAAGTAATAAAAGCGACAAACTGCATAATAAAGGTCCATATCACAGGTGGCAATATAAAGTGATGTTCCTTCGCATTAGGATTTTGTGCATCCCACCATAAAAGCGCATGACAACCTCGGCTTCCCTCTGCGAAGGGCCCTAGTAGTGTTAATTACTCCTTGTAGTTGATGCTAGTTGGTTTAATTGGTGGAAGATCATATGTTTAGATCCTATATGCATAGTAATACCCCTTTGATTATGAACATGTTTATTCTTTGTGAGTAGTTACTTTTGTTCCTGAGGACATGGGAGAAGTATTGCTATTAGTAGTCATGTGAATTTGGTATTCGTTCGATATTTTGATGAGATGTATGTTGTGTCTCCTCTTGTGGTGTTATGTGAACGTCGACTACATGACACTTCACCATTATTTGGGCCTAGAGGAAGGCATTGGGAAGTAATAAGTAGATGATGGGTTGCTAGAGTGACAGAAGCTTAAACCATAGTGTATGTGTTGCTTCGTAAGGGGCTGATTTGGATCCATATGTTTCATGCTATGGTTAGGTTTACCTAAATACACTACTAGGGAAAACCCTATACACAGAATCTTAGCAGCAGCGCGACTCAAAAAGGAGCGCTGCTGCTAATTAGCAGTAGCGCGTGTGTGGAAAACCCGCTACTGACAAGTGCTTAGCAGTAGCGCGCTCGGCGTAACCCGCGCTGGTACAAATATGGACCGACAGTGCCCACCCTACTCCATTTAGCAGCAGCGCGGTGCCGCGAGCCGCGCTACTACTATCGCTGTAGCAGTAGCGCGGTTTTTCTGAGGTCGCTGCTGCTAATTTTCAAATCGGGCACACTTTTGGTCCCGGTTAGCAGTAGCGCTTGTACCGAAAGCGCGCTGCTGCTACTTTCTTAGCAGCAGCGCGTTTTACGTCTCGTGCTACTGCTAATCCACACCCACCACCTTTTCCCCACCCGCCCTCCCCCTCCCCCTCCTCTCCCTTTTCCCTACCTCTCCCACTCTCACTCTTCTTCTTCCTCAATACCTCTCCTCCATTACTCTCCCTCTTCTACCTACCTTTCTCTCTCTTCATTACTCCTACCTAACTACACCACCTCCATTAATGCATCTCCTTTCTCTTTTTCCTTCCCCCTCCACTAGTTGAAGTTGTCTCCTCCCAAATTAGGTAGCTAGGTAGATGTATCATTTAGTTAAGTGACCTATTTGCCCCCTAACTAGATATATCTTTGTCAAGAAGAGCTTTGTGCACTTTTGATCTCCCTACATCATCATCTCCACCGTGTGCTCGATCTCGAGATATAGGTGATTAAAATTTCATGCTTTTGCAAAATGGAAATATGTTTATGTGTGTGTGATATGTTTATGGAAATAGTGTGTGTGGCATGACTTGATGCCAAATTGTGCTTTTGAGTTGCCTATGTTTTGCCAAAATGTCGATTTATTTCCGTTTTGGCGAATTCCGGGCAAACTCTAGATCTATATATGTCCTATTTTTAAGGTAGGTCATGCCGAATTTTTGTATGACTTTGATGCATGCACGCATTTTTATAATCAATTTGTTTATTATTACCGTGCAGAGTTGATGATGGTCGGTGGAACGATGGTGGACAGGTGGTTGCGATCGGCGGTGCAGGACATGAAAGAAAATAACCGGACAGAGGTTTTATGTCCGTGTCGAAAATGCAAAGGAATAGTTTGGCTTGACCCCCATGATGATGGTCGTGCCGAAGCGCACCTGCTCATGACTGGTTTCATGGATGGCTATACTCGGTGGATAATTGAAGATGAGGATGACGATGTTGAGGATGCCGATGGGGCAGGCAATGATGACATGGGGCAAGACGAAGAGATGATCGGTAATGGCGGCGGGGAAGAGGCCAGACATGGCGGCGGAGAAGGGGCCGAACATGGCGGCGGAGAGAACGACATGGACTCCATGCAACAGAGTTCATCGGTACTAAGTTCAATCGTGCGGGACCCTCATGTTCAAGCATTGCTTCGCAAGGAGATGAGTACTGAGAGAGCTGTTTCTAGAGAGGAAGCTAAGCTGGAGCAACTGGTGGTAGAATCGAACACTCCATTGTATGATGGTTGAAATCCTGAGGTGACCCGCTTGAGTTTCACGCTCCAACTCTTGTAGACGAAGGCTAAAAACAAACGGACTGACGTTAGCCTCGATGAGCATCTCAAATACCTAAAGGATGTTCTTCCCGCGGGTAATCTATGTCCTAGTAGTGTTGATGAGGCCAAGAAGATCGTGTGCCCTCTTGATCTTCCACACGTTAGATACCATGCATGCATCAATGATTGCATAATTTATCAGAAGGAGCACGCGGAAAAAACAAGCTGTCCGGTGTGCAATGCTTCTCGATACAAGAAGGCCGGGAAGAAATGTCCCCAGAAAGTGGTGTGGTACTTACCGATCACTCCCCGTCTCCAGAGGTATTTTGTAGATCCCAAGGAAGCAAAGCTAATGCGCTGGCACGCGGAGAGGAGGAAGCCCGGCGATGGAGATGATCCGAAGCTGAGACACATCAAGGATGGAAGCCAGTGGAGAGCGTTGAACAGCTTCTATCGGTATTTTGAAAGTGATGCAAGGAACATCGTGCTCAGCGCGTGTACCGATGGCATGAATCCGTTTGGCAACCAGAACACCAACCATAGCACATGGCCCGTGTTTGTATGGATGTACAACCTCCCCCCTGGTTGTGCATGAAATCGAAGTACATTCACATGACCATGCTTATTCAAGGGTCGAAACAACCAGGAAATAATATTAATTTGTATCTGGGGCTACTTCAAGAGGAGTTAGACACGTTATGGAAAACACCGGCCAAGACATGGGACACCAGCAAAGGCGAGTATTTCAACATGAGAGCCGCGCTGATCACGACAGTGCAGGACTATCTCGGTTACAGATATGTGGCAGGACAGGTGTGCCATGGATATTGCGGATGCACGCGGTACATGGATGATACAACGTCTCAGCAGCTAATGTCAAGGAAAGATGGTGGGTCTGGGAAAATCGTGTACATGGAGCATTGAAGATGGCTCGAACAAGACGACCCGTGGACAAACCGTGGAGATCTATTCAATGCTCACGCTAAGCATCGAGGACCTCCACGTAAGTGGAGCGATGCCAAAATCGATGAGCTGTTGAAAAACTGGAAGGAGTGCCCTGCGTCGAGAAAGACGATGAGAAAGGCGCCGGAGCCGCTGCTGAAGGTATGGAAGACGAGGTCTGTGTTCTGGGACTTGGAGTACTGGCACAAACTCGATACACCTCATTGCCTTGATCAAATGCATATCTGTAGGAATGTCCTTGAGAGCTTGCTCGCAACACTGATGAACATGCCAGATAAGACCAAGGATGGGCCGAAGGCAAGAAAAGACTTGCAAGATTTGAAAATCAGGGAAGATCTGCACATGCCGCCCCATAAAATGTCAGACAAGACAGAGACGGAGGCAGAGGCACGGGAGAAGAAGGGCAAGAAAATAAAGAAAGATGATTATTGCCCCCCTTCTTGCTTCACCTTAAGTCAGGCTGAGATCGATCAATTCTTTAAGTGCCTTACCGGAGTCAAAGTTAGTTCCAGTTACTGTGGCAAGATAAACAGATATCTAGACACGAACAAGAAAAGGTTCAGTGGGATGAAATCCCATGACTGTCATGTGATGATGACGCAGATACTACCTGTTGCCCTTAGAGGGATAATGGACAAGCACGTCCATGACACACTTATTGGTCTCTGCAACTTTTTTGACGTCATCTCTTGAAAGTCGATCAGTGTGAAGCAGCTCCGAAGGCTACATGAAGAGATCGTTGTGATACTGAATGAGCTTGAGATGTACTTCCCGCCCGCGTTCTTTGACGTGATGGTGCATCTGTGTGTCCATATTGTGGATGACGCAATAGACCTGGGGCTGTCATTCATGCACAACATGATGCCGTTTGAGATGATGAATGGGATCATCAAAGGATTCGTTCGTAACATGTCCCGTCCGGATGGAAGCATCGTCAAGGGTATGTGACACAAGAGTGCATCTCTTTCTGTGAGAATTTTCTATATGGCGCAGACCAGCCACCTGGTGTTAGTGTTGGTTTGCCCGTTAACAAGCACGATGGGAGGCTCGAAGGAGAAGGTCACTGCAATGGTCGCAGGGAACTGCACGTGGCATACTCAGATCGACGCAGCGACTTTGACAGAGCAAACTTGGCAGTGCTACAACACCTAGATGAGGTAGATCCTTTCGTGGCACTGCACAAAGAAATTATCGCAAAGAAGTATCGTGACTGGGGGTATGTAGGACGGACATCAAAGTTACTAGAGAGCACAACTCCACTTTCCTGCATTGGTTCAAAGAGCATATTATTGCTAATCCCCCGGAGGAGGGCTCTAAAGACGGATTGCTCATATACGCCTTATCACATGGCCCCTCGCCCAACCTCGTAACCTATTAGGCATATAATATCAATGGATACACGTTCTACACGGAGGCCAAATATATGGACAGTGATGATCAGAACTCAGGGGTGACGATGGAATGCATGACCGGTAGGGACAACGGCGCAACTAAACGATTTATGGAAGGGTCGAGGAGATCTGGGAGCTTGACTACTCTAGATTGCATAACACGACGATGTTCCGTGTCAGATGGGCTAAGAATGTTGAAAGAGAAAACCGGATTTTCACTACCATGACTATAACTGACGCCAAGAGCACTACCGTGAACGCTATCGCCAAAAATGAGCCATGGGTGCACGCTAAGCACGTGAGACAATGCTTCTTCATAACCGACCCATGTGATCCCAGTCGTGTTGTCGTGAGGAGAGGCAAAAGGAACATCATTGGAATGGATGGAGTCGCCAACGAGGAAGACTATGATCACTACGGCAACCCAATGAGGGAAGATGACGATGATGATGAAGTATAAGTCAAAAGAAGAATCAATACTACATTACCTAAGAAAAATCGTACTCCATGGAAAAGGCAAAGTCACAATGAGGGGCTCAATTATTCTTCGATGAACAAGAAGGGAAAGAAGCTGACTCAAAAATGAAAATGTCAGCGCTGAGGAACCGTATGTTATCGGTCAAATGATGTAATATATATATATATATGTTCCTATTTTGTATACACACTTAGCCATTATTATGCATGGGTCCAATGATGTAATATATATGTTCCTATTTTGTATACATATTTAACCGTCAAATGATGCAATATATATCGCCTTCCCTTTGTTCACTGCTCTCGGGAAATAAAAGTGGGAGAAAATAAAGGAAAAGAAAAAGGAAAACTGGCAGTAGCCATTTCTTTATAAAACAGCTACAGTCAAGCTAGCAGTAGCGATTTCCTTATAAAACCGCTACCGCTCGTGAAGGTAGTAGCAGCGTGTTTTATCTAAACCGCTACATCTAGTGAAGGTAGTAGCAGCGCGTTTTATCTAAACCGCTACAGCTAGTGAAGGTAGTAGCAGCGCGTCTTATCTAAACTGCTACACCTAGTGAAGGTAGTAGCAGCGCGTTGTGTCTAAACGCGCTACTGCTACGTCCACTTAACCCAAAATTCTCACTCTCCCTGCTTCATCCCGCCTCTTTTCCCCCCAAATCCCCACTCTCTCTTCCCTCGTCGCACCGCCGCGCCCCGGCGCTTTCCCCCAACACCAGCGCTCGCCCCCGACCCCGGCGCGCTCGCCCCCAACCCGTCGGCCCTCGCCTCCCTCCTGTACTTCCTCCCCTCCCAACCTCGGCCGTCATCCCTGCACCCTCTGTAAACCCCCCCCCCCTCTCTCTGCTAGCTAGGGTTCTTCGGTTAATTTACTTAGGTTTTAGTTAGGGCAGTAGGTCAATTAGGTTATCTATTTAGTTATGAATTTAGCTAGGTTTTAAAATAGGACAGAAATTTAGGGTTAAGCAATTGTAGTTAAAAGAAAAGGCAGCATTTAAGCAATTATCCAAATCAACATCCCTTGTTAAAGCAAATTCAGGTAGGCTAAATTTATATGCAAATTTGAACTGGACATGTGATATGTGGATATGTCATGTTTTGGACATGTCATGTTTGGAATTTGAACATGTCATTTGGACATGTGATGTTTTGGTTCAATTTTGGTAAATGATCCGAGTGGCCTATGTTACGACAGAATGTTGATTCATTTCCTTTCCGGTGAATTTCAGGCGCTCGATATGTCCATTTTTTAGCAAAGGTCATGCCGAAATTTGTCGTGAATAAAGGCATGATTTGTGCTACATAGTTGGCATATCGAGTGCTGGCACATAGATTTCTTTTTTATGTCATTTATCATTTATTCATACTTTTAGAAATAAATGAGGACACTTAATCATAGGAAACATGTCGAACAACGATGAAACTGGGCCTTCTGACCAAGATGCAGATGAGATGGATTATGAGGGTGAAAAAGAGTACCTCGACTATTTGACTACTAAGCAAGGTTTGCAGGTCGGCCTCGATGATGGTACTGACGCCGACATCGACACCGACGGCGCCGGCACCGATGGTGGCACCGAGACCGGCGGGGAAGGTACCGGCAGGGAATGTACCGGCGCCGATGCCGCTACCGAAAAGGGGAAGCATAAGAAGCAGAGGATACGAAAACCTAACAAACTAGGGATTGGACGACTTGTGATCACAAAGATGGCATCTGGCAAGTTTGAGCCATTAGAGCCGGAAGAACCTTGCAAGTGCTATGGGAATCAATTAGGATGCATCCTACGGGAATGCGCGAGCATCAACGACGATGACTTAAGGAATAAAGAACATTTGACGCAGTTGCTCCTAACGAAGTTGCACAAGAGATTCAAGTTCCCCAACCGGGATGATAACAAAGAACAACCGTGGGATGATCCGAAGATGAAAAAGATTAACAATCACGCCATGGGCATGTTTAGCAATGATTTGGCCTCCTGGAAAGGGAGGGTGAAACGAGCTATTGAGGCTGAGGAACCCCTGTCCAAGATTCTGGAGGAAAATCCGACACTTACGAAAAAGGAGTTCGAAAAGTTCTAGGACAAAGGCTACGAAATTCAAGAGCCTTCATCAAAGGAACACGGGGAAGCATCGCCTCGGAAGCCGTGGCTACCTCGGTAAAAGCGTCATATGGGATAAGGAGGACGCAGAACATGAAGCCGCAGGTCTCCCAGATCCCTTCGCGAAGCTCACCAACCCCTTGGAGCGTGACTTCATCAGGGCCCGCTACAAGTGGAACAAGGAGAAAAAGGTTTTTTACACAGACCAGATCACGAGGAAATTGATTAGACTACTGGAGAAGCATCACCAGCTTGCAGCCGAAAGCCCTACTTCTCTGATGAGGTCCAAGTGGGACACCCCTCTCAACCTGGCCTTGAACGAACTTAAGGGACTCCCTTTGGGCCAGCGGCCGCAATATGGTCGTGTGCACGGTGCTGGAGACAGCACCACGTGGAAGGTGTTTTACAGCGAGGGCCCGGAGGCCAAGAAGCAGAAAAAGAAGTTTAGTCAGGCGGACATCGACGCGCAGGTGAAGCTTGCGGTCGAGAAAAAAGCAGCTGAGGACACGGAAAAAACAACCGAGGAGAAAAATGAGTTGCTACAGCAGGCAGTCAATGCAGCTGTAACTGCCTGCAGAAATGATTTCGCTACTAACTTGGTTCCAGCTATCATCAGCTGGACGAAGGAAAATCTAGACAAGACGGTACATGATTTCCCGATGCCCAGTTTCGTCGGGAGCAACTCCATGAACAACAACAACACCGCACCATCACTTGCTCACGCAACCGGGCCTCCTCTCGCGGTAGCTCCCGCTCATAGCAGCCCGTCCTCAGTCTCTGGCGCGCTAGGTGGGCCTTCGTCTTTGCCTGAGCTCGACGCCGTCACGGTAATTACATGTTGCACCAACATATATATATATATATATAGAATATTTCATTTTCCTTGCCTTTCGGATGTTTTACGCCACATGCATATGTGTTTGTAGGGTGAAGAAACCCCGTGCACCATACTCTACTTGATAAAAGGCCAGAAGGTCGACGTGGCAAAGGGGATGATATTGAACCCCTTGAAACCCACGTTCCACAACCAGCCGATCCCTGCTGGGCACTTCAGGGTTAGCTTTTCCAGTGTGAAATCGGGGCACGATGCGTTTCCTCCTCCAATACAGCATGTGGGAGAGGACGACGAGACCCCCCCCCCTCGGATTGGAAGCTGCAAGGGTTGGGTGCTACTATGGCCCAAGAATCTTATTCGTCTAGAGCCGGCCGAGAGCACACCAATAACCACACATCAACAAGCATGTGCCAAGACCACCACCCCGCCTACGCAATTACCAGCTCCTATAGTGCCGAGTGAGAGCGGCGGATGACGTGATGAAGGGGGTGCAATAGTACTAGCTAATGTAATCGGTTCTATAGAACAGAGAATGGATGATGAGACGGAGGTCGACCCTATGGGTTTCCTCAATACAAACGCGTATGAATGTGACATAGATATGATGAGTCAACCATATGACGAATCGGGCTATCAGCATGCTAATGAGGATATGGATGATATGCCCGGGCAGGAAGGTCGTTGGAAGGATCGCAAAAAGTCTCTCTTCATGAATTCCTCATAGGACACGCCTGAAGATGTCGCCTCAACACAGGCTCAACTAGCCGGGGGTCGTATAGTGCTTAGCCCGGGAACCCTGGGGCAGGGGTTAAGGAAGGGTCTAGAAGGTGTGCCCAAGAAAAAGGAGAGGAAGAGATCAGGGAAGATAACTGCCTCCAAACAAGCCAGAGCACAAAGCAGCCAGACGATGCATTCTGAAGAGCGTGTACCCGTGAAAGGTGCGGCCATGTTCCATCTCATGGGCGAGCCGATGCTACCGCCGAAACCGCTGGAGGCACTATCAGGGGATCTCAGGAGACTGCACGACCATGTGCTGTCGACTGAGAAAAGCCTACTAGCCTCAAAGGATCCAGGATATCCGACATACATTGCTCGTGTGCCTGAGGGGAAGTGCTACGTCGAGACACGGCCCGCGGAGGTGTTCTTCCTGCGGTTTGACCATATCTTTGAGATGTTTCGGACAAGGAGGCTCGATTTTACAATCGTCCGCCTTTTTGCGCTACATATGAGCTCCGTCATGAAGAGTGAAGAAGTCTCGCAAATCTGTGTGGTGGATTCGTACTACATGCACAAGTCTTTCTTGAGTCTCGGCGACTTTGAGCGCGAAACTGCTAGGGAGTACCTCCAAAACTTCATGGTACAGAATAAGGACCGGGAAATTTTCCTCGTGCCTTATCATCCAAAGTAAGTCAGTTCCGGACAACCCTTTCGTACATTTCAATCATTCATTCTCTCTCATATCGGGAATAATTTGAGGTGTCTTTTCCCTGCAGCAACGGGTGTGCCGTCCTTATCGTTCTTTACCCGCAAGTCACCCACGACGTGTATTTTGACCCTTCCAGAGACTACGAGAAAAAAGACTACACCCCCATAATGAATATTCTAGATGATGCTCTCCAAGGCTTCAGCATTAGAGGTGGCACTAGTAGATAAAGGGCCTTTAGTCCTGGTTCATAAGGGCCTTTAGTCCCGGTTCTGGAACCGGGACTAAAGGGTCGTTACTAAAGCCTCCCCCTTTAGTCACGGTTCTTATACGAATCGGGACTAAAGGCCCTCCATGTGGCCGCTGCCTGGAGGTCCACCTTTAGTCTCGGTTGGTAACACCAACCGGTACTAAAGGAAATTTTATGATTTTTTTTGAATTTTTTTTATTTTCAAATTTCTGAAATATTTTAACCTCTAATCTCTAATCACCCCTCATCACTACTCAATTTAACCTCTAATCTCTAATCACCCCTCATCATTCCAAATCATCCAACTTCCTGGATGGTCACCCATCCTCTCACTACTCCAGCCTGAGCACGCTTAACTTCCAGGTTCTATTCTCCCTCGTTTCCAATGCACTTGTTGTTTTCCTGACAATAGTAAGATGTCAATCCTATTAACCCTCAGGAATTTAGCTTGAGCATGAAGTCACACATTTCACTATTTGAGTTTGAAACTATTGTTCTAAAAAACAATAATTTTTTAGTAACACTAATATTTCTTGAATAAGTAGTTTGACCATAGTTTGACCACAGTTAGACCACAGTTAGACCACAGTTTGACCATAGTTTGACCGATGTTTGACCAGATTTGACCAAAATTCAAACAAACTGAAATAATTATTTAGTAACACTAATATTTCTTGAATACGTAGTTTGACCATTGTTTGACCACAGTTTGACCAGATTTGACCAAAATTCAAAAAAACTGAAATAATTATTTAGTAACACTAATATTCTTGAATAATTATTTAGTAACACTAATACTTCTTGAATAAGTAGTTTGACCATAGTTTGACCAGATTTAACGAAAATACAAAAAAAACTGAAATTTGAGCATAACTTTTTTTCCTTTTAGAATTTGAGGATTCTAAAAATTTGCAAACAGGCCGTAGGCTGTCAAAATCAGATGCGAATTTTCATGCTAAAAATTTTGCAAAACATGTCCAAATTTAAGTTCTTAAATTTTCCTAACTAGTAGATGTAGTAATATAACTACCTCTCGAAGGATTTTATTTTTTGAAGTTTTTATCATTTTCTTTTGATTTTTTCCAAACAAAAAAGGCGATCCACAGGGGGGGAGTTTGAAAATGGGACCTTTAGTCCCGGTTTGAGACACAAACCGGGACTAAAGGGCATCGCACCCTTTAGTCCTGGTTCGTGTCTCAAACCGGGACTAAAGGTCTAATCTTTAGTCACGGTTTGAGACACAAACCGGGACTAAAGGGCATCGCACCCTTTAGTCTCGGTTCTTGTCTTAAACCGGGACTAAAGGGCTCAGGTGAACCAGGACTAATGCCTTAGCTGCATGAACCGGGACCAATGCTCACATTAGTCCCGGTTCATGACTGAACCGGGACTAATGTGAATATTGCCCTGTGACCAAAGCCCTGTTTTCTACTAGTGTGGCCACATGCAGATCAGGAAACAAAGGAACAAGAAGATGGGTTTCGCACACAAAACTAACTTCTCCTGCATCCATGTCCCAAAACCAAGCAAGAAGGATGGATTCTACATCGTCCATCTCATGATTCAGTTCAACACGGATCACCAAAAGCTTCGCATGAGAAGCAGAAATGATGATCATATCCACAAGTGGCTAGAATCTCATGGAGAAGCGGATTATAAACTTAGAGATGACTTCTTTCGCATCCAAAGCGACATTGCGACGATCATCATGAAAGAAGTCGTCGATGAGAAGGGGATGTTCCACCATGGCCCTATATCGCGAGCTGACGTCCAAACTCGCATAGGCATGCAACGTCTAGACCTCACACTGTTCAAGAAGCTAGGGTCCATCCTCGATGATATGGAAGGATGAAACTTCTGGTGATTTATGATGCCGATGATGATGATATGTGTCGGTTGAACTTGTATACTTTTTGTAGCGATGAAACTTTGTGATGTCCACGGTCCCTGCCGAACTTGCGTAATGCTACTTTGATAGTTTGCGTACGATGACCTGTGTACCTCTAGTTAATTAATTTGCATACTGTATGTTGCATCTAGTTGCTAACCCTTTCTTTTTCGGTGTTACTCTAGTATATTTTGTTGCATATATATGACTGTACATCCTCTTCATGAACATGCGTCTCTAACAGGTACCTAGTTTCTTGATGGCAAGATGGAAGTGCTATGTCATGTACAAAGGGAAGGTTTCGGGGGTGTACAACGAGTGGCATGAGTGTCAGGCGCAAGTGAATGGGTTCTCGGGCACCAGCCATAAAGGCTTCAAAAGCAGACAAGAAGGAGAAGCTAGTTACTTGAGGTTCACGCTAGCGCGAGAGAGGACTCGTAACCGCCACCTCATGTACTGCATAGTTCCGCTCTCACTCATAGTGATAGCTCTTCTCGCGTATACCTTTGTTTAGATGGATGACGTTGTAGTTGCAAGTATTCGAGACTTGCATGTATCGCTATTTTCGAGATGATGACAAGATACCACTTTGTGTTGGATGATGATTATGATGAGACTATTTGTGTGTATATGCTATGATTACATTTGTGGTCTCGCAGGCATTTGTATGTGTATCATGATGACATTTGTATGTGCTAAAGATTCTTCTATAAATCCTATTCAAATACAAAACAAATATGCCGAAAAAAACAAAAAACTACTAAAATTAGCAGTAGTGAATGGAGAAAAGTTAGCAGCAGCACGGTAGCAGCAGTAGCGCACACAAGAGAAGCGCGCTATAGCTATTAGCAGTAGCGAGCTTCCATTAAGCGCGCTGCTGCTACACTTGTGTAGCAGTAGCGCTGGTGAGCACGCGCTACTGCTACGTGTTAGCCGTAGCGCCTTATTAGTAGCGCCGGTCCCCGCGCTACTGATACACCTAAAATCCACGCTGCTGCTAGCCTTTTCCCTAGTAGTGATACTTTTGTTGTATTTGTGGATGCTTGCAATAGAGGTTAATCATAAGTGGGATGCTTGTCCAAGTAAGGGAAGCACCCAAGCACCGGTCCACCCACATACCAAATTATCAAAGTACCGAATGCGAATCATATGAACGTGATGAAAACTAGCTTGATGATATTCCCATGTGTCCTCGGGAGCGCTTTACATCATATAAGAGTTTGTCCAGGCTTGTCCTTTGCTACAAAAGGATTGGGCCACCTTGCTGCACTTTATTTACTTTTGCTACTTGTTAATCTTTACAAATTATCCTATCACAAAACTATCTGTTACCACTTATTTCAGTACTTGCAGAGAATACCTTGCTGGAAACCGCTTATCATTTCCTTATGCTCCTCGCTGGGTTTGACACTCTTACTTATCGAAAGGACTACGACAGATCCCCTATACTTGTGGGTCATCATCCATATACCCTAAAAACATCGGGGAACACAATAGATCGGGAGTTCCGCCGCCTCAAGCCTCTGCATCCACCGAAAACCAATCTAGACCCATTCTGGCACCCTGCCGGAGGGGGAATCCCTCACCGGTGGCCAAATCCATCATCCCGGTGATCTCCATGATGAGTAGGGAGAAGTTTTCCCTTGAGGTTGAGGGTATGTACCAGTAGCTATGTGTTTGATCTCTGTCTCTCTCTCTCTCGTGTTCTTGAGATGGTGCGATCTTGATGTATCGTGAGCTTTGCTATTATAGTTGGATCTTATGATATTTCTCCCCCTCTACTCTCTTGTAATGGATTGAGTTTTCCCTTTGAAGTTATCTTATCAGATTGAGTCTTTAAGGATTTGAGAACACTTGATGTATGTCTTGTATGTGCTTATCTATGGTGACAACGGGATATTCACATGATCCACTTGATGTATGTTTTGGTGATCAACTTGCAGGTTCTGTTTGTGAACTTATGCATAGGGGTTGGCACACGTTTTCGCCTTGACTCTCCAGTAGAAACTTTGGGGCACTCTTTGAAGTTCTATGTGTTGGTTGAAAAGATGAATCTGAGATTGTTTGATGCATATCGTATAATCATACCCACGGATACTTGTGGTGACTTTGGAGTATCTAGGTGACATTAGGGTTTTGGTTGATTTGTGTCTTAAGGTGTTATTCTAGTACGAACTCTATGATAGATCAAATGGAAAGAATAGCTTCGTGTTATTTTACTACGGACTCTTGAATAGATCGATCAGAAAGAATAACTTTGAGGTGGTTTTGTACCCTACAATAATCTCTTCGTTTGTTCTCCGCTATTAGTGACTTTGGAGTGACTCTTTGTTGCATGTTGAGGGATATTTATATGATCCAATTATGTTATTATTGTTGAGAGAACTTGCACTAGTGAAAGTATGAACCCTAGGCCTTGTTTCAACGCATTGCAATACCGTTTGTGCTCACTTTTATCAATAGTTACCTTGCTGTTTTTATATTTTCATATTATAAATACTTATATCTATCATCCATATTGCACTTGTATCACAATCTCTTCGTTGAACTAGTGCACCTATACAATTTACCATTGTATTGGGTGTGTTGGGGACACAAGAGACTCTTTGTTATTTGGTTGCAAGGTTGTTTGAGAGAGACCATCTTTATCCCACGCCTCCCACGGATTGATAAACCTTAGTTCATCCACTTGAAGGAAATTTGCTACTGTCCTATAAACCTCTGCACTTGGAGGGCAAACAATGTCTACAAGAAGAAGGTTGCATAGTAGACATCAAGCAATTTCTGGCGCCGTTGCCGGGGAGGTGAGTGCTTGAAGGTATATCTTTAGATCTTGCAATCGAATCTTTTTGTTTCTTGTTTTATCACTAGTTTTGTTCATAAAAGAAAGCTACAAAAAATGGAATTGAGGGTACCTCATATGCTTCATCTTTTTAATATCTTTCATGAGAATAAGGATTCCGATAATTGTGCTCAATTGCTAGAGGAAGAATGCATTAGAATGTTTGGCACTAAATCTTTGAATGATGAGCATGATTGTAATGTTATTAGTATGAACTCTTTGAATATCCATAGTACTAATGATGATTGCACTAGTCATGATGAAAATGTCTCTTATAAGCATGTCAACTTTTGTGGAGTGCATAGACTTTGCAAGTACACACCAAATAGGGAAGATAGATTTTGCAAGAGGCATAAGTATTTGGAAACTAAATGGTTGCAAGAAAGGCTAGATGTTTGTGCTGAAAATTTAAAATTTCTTCGCCATACTTGTGAACTTTGCAATGGACATGGTCATTTAAATCTCCAATGCAAATTGTTTCATGATCGAATCGTGTCCAAAAATTGTGATGACTTCATTTCCCTTGCACATCATAATGAACTTAGTTTGCTTTTGGGTTATGAAGAAATGAAATGTATAACTAAGCATATTCCACAATATAACCTTGAGAAATTCCTCGATATTGATCTAGAAGAAATTTTTATGTATTATGCGGTGAATTGCATTGAAAATCCTTATATTGCCAATTACATAAAGAAAAGAAAACAAGTAGAGGATGAAGAGAATAATAATGAAAGGGAAGAGACTTCCCAATATCCTCCTATTATTTCTTATGATGAATCAGGTAACGAGGAGGAGCCTTCTATTCAACCAATCTCATTAATAAGGAGCTCAAAATAGAGGGTTAAACCCACGCATGGTGTGAAGAAAAATAAAAAGAAAAGACGGAGAAGCAAAGGTAGAAAGGTATCCCTCCCAAATGATGTTGCTCCTATTACTCATTGTGATGATGATAATTGCTATACTATTGGTGCTATCCATAGTATTAATGATGAGAGTGATTATGCTTATGATATGAAAATGCCCAAGCTTGGGGATGATATGTTTGATGAGAATGACATGTTTGAGAATATATTTGCTGCAATTAATGTTTTTCCCAAGCTTGGGGATGCTGTGTTTAATGAAGATGATATTTTTAGCCTCCCAAGTTTTGATGAGCAAATTTATTATGATGATAGCATGCCTCATATTTATGATGATTATTGTGATGATACTTATGCTATAAAAAGTAGTGATGATTATATTTATAAAACTTGTCATGATTATGATTACCCTTTTTTTGAACACTACCCTTTTAAGGTGGAAACAATTTATAGTATTCGAGTCTCTTATGATACTCCCACTATTCCAAAATAGAAGAATTTTGCTTATGTGGAGAGTAATAAAATTTCTATGCAAGTAGATAATGAAAAGAATGCTTTATGTGCTGGTTATATGGTTGAAGTCATTCATGATGTTACTGAAAATTATTATGAGGGGGGAACATGTGCTTGTAGGAATTGCAATAATATCAAGTCTCCTCTCTATGTGTTGAAATTTTTGAAGTCATGCTTGTTTTGCCTTCCTATGCTAGTTGATTCTTGTTCCCATAAGTTGTTTGCTCACAAAATCCCTATGCATAGGAAGTGGGTTAAACTTAAATGTGCTAGTCATATTCTTCATGATGCTTTTTTTATGTTTCAATTCTTATCTTTTATGTGAGCATCATTGAAATCATCATGCCTAGCTAGGGGCGTTAAACATTAGCGCTTGTTGGGAGGCAACCCAATTTTATTTTTGTTCTTTGCTTTTTTCTCCTGTTTAGTAATAAATAATTCATATAGCCTCTGGTTAGATGTGGTTTTATATTTTAATTAGTGTTTGTGCCAAGTAAAACCTATAGGATCTTCTTGGATAGTAATTATTTGATCTTGCAGAAAAAGTCAGAAACTTTGCGCTCAGTCCCAGAATTGTTAAAAATCACCAGAACGTGATAAAATACTGATTCTTTTTGCAGAAGATCAATAAAAAAATTACCTAGTACTTCCTATTTTATCAGAATTTATGCAGTTACAGAAGTATACGTTTGATACAAATTATTATAGACTGTTCTGTTTTTGATAGATTCTGTTTTCATTGTGTTGTTTGCTTATTTTGGTGAACCTATGAGTAGTATCGAAGGGTATGAACCATAGAGAAGTTTGAATATAGTAGATATTACACCAATACAAATTTATAATGAGTTCACAACAGTACCTAAGAGGTTATTTATGTTCTTATACTAATGGAGCTTACGAGTTTTCTGTTGAGTTTTGTGTTGTGAAGTTTTCAAGTTTTGGGTAAAGATTCTATGGACTATGGAATAAGGAGTGGCAAGAGCCTAAGCTTGGGGATGCCCAAGGCACCCCAAGGTAATATTCAAGGACAAGCAAGAGCCTAAGCTTGGGGATGCCCCAGAAGGCATCCCGTCTTTCGTCTTCGTTCATCGGTAACTTTACTTGGAGCTATATTTTTATTCACCACATGATATGTGTTTTGCTTGGAGCGTCATTTTATTTTCTTTTGTTTTGCTTGATGTTTGAATAAAGTACCAAGATCTGAAATTATTAAATGTTAGAGAGTCTTCACATAGTTGCGCAATTATTCGACTACTCATTGATCTTCACTTATATCTTTCGGAGTAGTTTGTCATTTGCTCTAGTGCTTCACTTATATCCTTTTAGAGCACGGCGGTAGTTTTATTTCATAGAAATAGATGAACTCTCATGCTTCACTTATATTATTTTGAGAGTCCTAAACAGCATGGTAATTTTCTTTGGTTATGAAATTAGTCCTAATATGATGGGCATCCAAGAGGGATATAATAAAAACTTTCATATAAAGTGCATTGAATACTGTGAGAAGTTTGATTCCTTATAATTGTTTTGAGATATGAAGATGGTGATATTAGAGTCATGCTAGTTGAGTAGTTGTGAATTTGAGAAATACTTGTGTTAAAGTTTGTGATTCACATGCACGTATGGTGAACCGTTGATGACCCACAAGTATAGGGGATCTATCGCAGTCCTTTCGATAAGTAAGAGTGTCGAACCCAACAAGGAACAGAAGGAAATGATAAGCGGTTTCCAGCAAGGTATTCCCTGCAAGTACTAAAATAAGTGGTAACAGATAGTTTTGTGATAGGATAATTTGTAACGAGCAACAAGTAACAAAAGTAAATAAAGTGCAGCAAGGTGGCCCAATCCTTTTTGTAGCAAAGGACAAGCCTGGAGAAACTCTTATATAGAGAAAAGCGCTCCCGAGGACACATGGGAATATCGTCAAGCTAGTTTTCATCATGCTCGTATGATTCGCGTTCGGTACTTTGATAATCTGATATGTGGGTGGACCGGGTCTTGGGTACTGTCCTTACTTGGACAAGCATCCCACTTATGATTAACCTCTATTTAAAGCATCCGCAACTACAACAAAATTATTAAGGTAAACCTAACCATAGCATGAAACATATGGATCCAAATCAGACCCTTACGAAGCAACACATAAACTAGTGTTTAAGCTTGTGTCACTTTAGCAACCCATCATCTACTTATTACTTCCCAATGCCTTCCTCTAGGCCCAAATAATGGTGAAGTGTTATGTAGTCGACGTTCACATAACACCACTAGAGGAGAGACAACATACATCTCATCAAAATATTGAACGAATACCAAATTCACATCACTACTAATAGCAAGACTTATCCCATGTCCTCAGGAACAAACGTAACTACTCACAAAGCATATTCATGTTCATAATCATAGGAGTATTAATATGCATATAGGATCTGAACATATGATCTTCCATCAATTAAACCAACTAGCATCAACTACAAGGAGTAATTAACACTACTAGCAACCCACACGTACCAATCCTGGACTTGGAGACAATAATTGGATACAAGAGATGAACTAGGGTTTTGAGAGGAGATGGTGCTGGTGAAGATGTTGATGGAGATTGCCCTCTCCCGATGAGAGGAGCGTTGGTAATGATGATAGCGATGATTTCCCCCTCCCGGAGGGAAGTTTCCCCGGCAGAACAGCTCCGCTAGAGCCCTAGATTGGTTCTGCCAAGCTTTCGCCTCGTGGCGGCAGAGTTTCATCCGAGAAGATGGCTTTTTATTTTTTTCCCATCGAAAGACTTCATATAGCAGAAGATGGTCATCGGAGGGCCACTAGGGGGCCCACGAGGTAGGGGGCGAGCCCAGGAGGTAGGGCGCGCCCCCCACCCTAGTGGGCAGGGTGTGCCCCCCTGGTGAACTTCTTGCGCTCAATATTTATTATATATTCTGAAATTGACTTCCGTGAAGTTTCAGGACTTTTGGAGTTGTGCAGAATAGGTTTCTAATATTTGCTCCTCTTCCAGCCCAGAATCCCAGCTGCCGGCATTCTCCCTCTTTATGTAAACCTTGTAAAATAAGAGAGAATAGGCATAATTATTGTGACATAATGTGTAGTAACAGCCCATAATGCAATAAATATCGATATAAAAGCATAATGCAAAATGGATGTATCAACTACCGCAAGCTTAGACCTCACTTGTCCTAAAGCGAAAGACAAAATCGAAAAATATGTCCACATGTTTAGAGATAGAGGTGTCGATAAAAATAAAATACGGACATGAGGGCATCATGATCATTCTTAGAACAACAACTTATATAATTCTTGTCATATGATTTCTTATGCTAGATTAATAATTCAATCATAATTTTAAGTATGAATCATGAACTTCATTGACAACTAACAAACTGTAATCTCAGTCATTGGAGCAATTGAAATTTATCATAACATAGGAAAGAGTCAATATATAAGAGCTTTTCAGCAAGTCCACATACTCAACTATCATATAGTCTTTCACAATTGCTAACACTCATGCAATACTTATGGGTATGGAATTTTAATCGGACACAGAGAAAGATAGGGGCTTATAGTTTTGCCTCCCAACATTTTACCTCAAGGGTAATGTCAACAATAATAGTTCATGAAAACTTACATCCAATTAGCCATATGTGCCAGGATCTTCCCAACATGTTGTGCTTGCCAAAAGATAAAATGTAAAAAGGAAGGGTGAAGATCACCATGACTCTTATGCAAGGTTGGAGATAAAAGTAAAAGATAGGCCCTTTGCAGAAGGAAGCAGAGGTTGTCATGCGCTTTTATGGTTGGATGCACAATATCTTAATGCGAAAGAACGTCAATTTATATTGCCACTTGTGATATGGACCTTTATTATGCAGTATGTCGCTTTTATTTCTTCCATATCACACGATCGTATAAAGTTTATTTTCTCCCACACTAATAAGTCATACATATTTAAATAGCAATTTTTATTGCTTTGCACCGATGACAACTTACTTGGAGGATCTTACTCAATCCATAGGTACGTATGGTGGACTCTCATGGCAAAACTAGTTTAAGGGTATTTGGAAGCACAAGTAGTATCTCTACTTGGTGCGATGAATTTGGCTAGCATGAGAGGGAAAGGCAAGCTCGACCATGTTGGATGATCCATGACAATATAATTTATCTCAGATGTTAACCCATTACGTTGTCTTCCTTGTCCAATGTCAATTCTTTAGCATGTCATATTTTAATGAGTGCTCACAATCATAAAAGATGTCCAAGATAGTATATCTATATGTGAAGACCTCTCTTTCTTTATTCATTCCTATTAATTGCAATGATGACCAAAACTATGTTTGTCAACTCTCGACAACTTTTATTCATCATACCTTTTTCTAGGTGAGCTCATTACTCTCTATAAAGATCCATATGATCTCTTTTGTTTCTTTCTATTTCTTTCTCTTTTCTCTTATTCACTTAGGATCATGGCAAAAGAATCAAGCCCTTGACTCAATACTAATCTTTATTATATAGCTCACGGACTCGATTACATAGAAGGATCATAAAAGCAAAACTCACAACTAGATCATACTAAGAACTTTTATTCTACTAGATCAAGATATTACCAAAAGGATCGAACTAAGAAAAACAGTAAGATAAAAGTGATGGTGATACGATACCGGGGCACTCCCCCAAGCTTGTCAGTTGCCAAGGGGAGTGCCCATACCAGATACTCAATTCTTATTTGTTGGTGGAGAAGGTGATGGTTTTGTTGATGGCGTAGGCTTGTCGTCCTCCTTCCAAGGCATAGGCTCGCCATCATAGAAGGATGATCGAGTCTCCTAAAACCTAAAATCTGCAGCCAAACTCATCCTCTTGAATCTATATTCATACTCACAGTTTTGATTTTGCAGGTCATAGATCTGGGCTTGGAGGTGCTCGTTTTTCTCATGAAGCTTGAAGATGGCCTCCCCAATGTCCTTGACGTCCAGCTTGTGGTTGTTGGTGAACTCCGTGATCATAATGTGATTGGAATCGAGTCCACGCTCCACCATCTCCTGGCACTTGAAAACTTCTTGCTCCAATGCCTCGAGCCTTTCCTTCGTGCTTCCGGTCTTCCTTGGTCCCTCAACATCGCGGATGTGCAACAACCCCTCACGCATCTCAATGGTTTGAGGGTGTTGCAGCACCTCCGCGAGGTAGGGGTTGATGACCTTCTCGAAGAACTGGTCCTTGGGGGCACTTGAAGATGACATGATGACCTGGATCTGTCAGAAAAACAGCTCGAAACAAAGACAGGAGTTTTTTGCGTGATACGGGAGTCAAAACCTCCGGGAGATTATATAATGCATTTTTACCGACCAAAATACGTGTCATGTAAGAAAACGGAGTCCGGAAAGCGCACGAGGTGCCCACGAGGTAGGGGGCGCGCCCAGGGGGGTAGGGCACGCCCTCCACCCTCATGGAGGCCTCGTGTCCTTCCCGGACTGCTACTTATTTTTCTATTTTTCTAAATATTCCAAAACGGAGAAATATTGCCTTAAAAACTGTTTTGGAGTCGGTTTACTTACTATACCACATACCTATTCCTTTTCAGAGTCTGAAACGTTCCAGAAAGTGTCCCTTATGTATTCCTCCGGGGTTACGGTTTCAGTAACATTGGTTTCAACATTTATGGGATTACCTGAGATATAATGTTTGATTCTTTGACCGTTCACCACCTTCGGATTTGTACCTCAGAAGTTGTTGATTTTTATGGCACTGGAACGATAGACCTCCTCGATAACGTAAGGACCTTCCCATTTAGAGAGAAGTTTTCCTGCAAAAAATCTTGAACGAGAGTTGTATAGCAATACATAATCACCTACATTAAACTCAAGCTTTTGTATTCTTTTGTCATGCCATCTTTTAACTTTTTCTTTAAACAACTTGGCATTTTCATAGGCTTGGGTTCTCCATTCATCAAGTGAGCTAATATCAAATAACCTCTTCTCACTGGCAAGTTTAAAATCATAGTTGAGCTCTTTAATAGCCCAATAAGCCTTATGTTCTAGTTCGAGAGGTAAGTGACATGCTTTTTCGTAGACCATTTTATACGGAGACATACCCATAGGATTCTTATATGCAGTTCTATAGGCCCATAATGCATCATCAAGTTTCTTGGACCAATTCTTTCTAGATCTATTAACAGTCTTTTGCAAAATTAATTTGAGTTCTCTATTACTCAATTCTACTTGACCACTAGATTGAGTGTGATAAGGAGATGCAATTCTATGATTAACATCATACTTAGCAAGCATTTTACGGAAAGCACCATGAATAAAATGTGAACCACCATCAGTCATTAAATATCTAGGGAATCCAAATCTTGGAAAAATAACTTCTTTAAGCATTTTAATAGAAGTGTTATGATCAGCAATAATAGTTGGAATAGCTTCTACCCACTTAGTAACGTAATCAACATCAACTAAAATATGTGTATACCCATTAGAGGCAGGAAAAGGTCCCATATAATCAAAGCCCCAAACATCAAATGGTTCAATAACGAGTGAATCGTTCATAGGCATTTCTTGACGTCTACTTATATTACCAATTCTTTGACATTCATCACAAGATAAGACAAACTTACGGGCATCTTTGAAGAGAGTAGGCCAATAAAAACCAGATTGCAATACCTTAAGTGCAGTTCTATCTCCAGCATGGTGTCCTCCATAAGCTTCGGAGTGACACTTGCGTAGAATCTGTTCCTGTTCATGCTCAGGTACACAACATCTAATAACACCATCTACTCCTTCTTTATAAAGATGTGGGTCATCCCAACGGAAATGCCTCAAATCATAGAAGAACTTTCTCTTTTGTTGGTATGTGAAACTAGGTGGTATGAATTTGGAAACAATGTAATTATCATAATCAGCATACCATGGAGCATTATGAGAAGCATTTATGACATTTAATTGCTCATCAGGAAAACTATCATCAATAGGTACTGGGTCATCAAACACATTTTCCAACCTAGACAAGTTGTCTACAACGGGGTTCTCGGCTCCCTTTCCATCAACAATATGTAAATCAAATTCTTGTAGCAAGAGAACCCATCTAATAAGTCTAGGTTTAGCATCTTTCTTTTCCATAAGATATTTAATAGCAGCATGATCAGTGTGAATAGTTACTTTAGAATCAACAATATAAGGTCTGAACTTATCACAGGCAAATACAACTGCTAAGAATTCTTTTTCAGTAGTAGCATAATTTCTTTGAGCATTGTCTAGGCTTTTACTAGCATAATGAATAACGTTTAATTTCTTATCAACTCTTTGCCCTAGAACAGCACCTACAACATAATCACTAGCATCACACATAATTTCAAAGGGTAAATTCCAATCAGGTGGTTGAACAATAGGTGCAGAGATCAATGCTTTCTTAAGTATTTCAAATGCTTCTACACAATCATCATCAAAGACAAATGGTATATCTTTTTGTAATAAATTAGTCAGAGGCCGAGAAATTTTTGAGAAGTCCTTAATGAACCTCCTATAAAAACCGGCATGACCAAGGAAACTTCTTATACCTTTGATGTCCTTGGGACATGGCATCTTTTCAATAGCATCAACCTTGGCTTTATCAACCTCAATACCTCTTTCAGAAACTTTATGCCCCAAGACAATACCTTCATTAACCATAAAGTGGCACTTTTCCCAACTCAAGACAAGATTAGTTTCTTCACATCTTTGCAAAACTCGATCAAGGTTGCTCAAGCAATCATCAAAAGAAGATCCATAGACGGAGAAATCGTCCATGAAAACCTCAAAAATCTTTTCACAAAAGTCAGAGAATATAGCCATCATGCATCTTTGAAAGGTAGCAGGTGCATTACATAAACCAAAAGGCATACGTCTATAAGCAGAAGTACCAAAAGGACAAGTAAAAGTAGTCTTTGATTGATCCTTGGCTGACACAGGTATTTGAGAGAAACCATAATAACCATCTAGAAAGCAAAAATGTGTATGTTTGGATAATCTTTCTAGCATTTGATCAATAAAAGGTAAGGGGTAATGATCCTTTTTAGTGGCCTTATTTAATTTGCGGAAATCAATTACCATCCTATAACCTGTAATAATTCTTTGAGGAATCAATTCATCTTTATCATTAGGAACAACAGTAATACCTCCCTTCTTAGGGACACAATGGATAGGACTTACCCACTGACTATCAGCAACGGGATAGATTATACCTGCCTCAAGGAGCTTTAGTATTTCCTTTCTTACCACCTCTTTCATTATAGGATTCAGCCGTCGTTGATGATCATGAACTGGTTTAGCATCTTCTTCCAAATTTATTTTATGTTGACATAGAGTGGGGCTAATGCCCTTAAGATCATCAAGAGTATACCCAATAGCAGCACGGTGCTTATTCTAAGTTTTCAATAATCTCTCTTCCTCATGCTCTGAAAGGTTAGCACTAATAATAACAGGATATATATTTTTCTCATCAAGATAAGCATATTTAAGAGTATCAGGCAATGGTTTAAGATCAAACACGGGATCACCCTTGGGTGGAGGAGGATCCCCTTGGATTTCAATAGGTAAATTGTTTTTCAGAATAGGTTCCTGTTTAAAGAATACTTCATCTGTTTCCCTTCTTTCATTCGTAAACATATCATTTTCATGGTCTAGCAAATATTGTTCTAAAGGATCATTAGGAGGTACGGCAATAGAAGCAAGAGCAATAATTTCATCCTTACTTGGTAATTCTTCTTCATGGTGTTGTCTACTAAATTTAGAGAAATTAAATTCATGAGACATATTAGCTAAACCGATAGTAACAAAATCCTTTTTGCAATCTATCTTAGCATTGACAGTGTTTAAGAAGGGTCTACCAAATATAATGGGACAAAAGCTATCTTGTGGGGAACCAAGAACAAGAAAATCGCAGGATATTTAGTTTTCCCACACAAGACTTCAACATCTCTAACAATTCCCATTGGTGAAATAGTATCTCTATAGGCAAGTTTAATTGTGACATCAATATCTTCTAACTCAACAGGTGCAATATCATGCATAATTTCTCTATACATGCCAATAGGTATTGCACTAGCACTGGCACCCATATCACATAAGCCATGATAACAATGATCTCCTATTTTAATAGAAATAACAGGCATGCCTACCACAGGTCTAGGTTTATCTTTAGCACAAGGTTTAGCAATTCTAGAGTTTCATCACAGAAATAAATAACATGCCCATCAATATTATCAGACAAGAGATCTTTAACAATAGCAATATTAGGTTCAACTTTAACTTGCTCAGGAGGTGTATATGTTCTAATATTGCTTTTCCGAACCACAGTCGAAGCTATAGCATGATCCTTTATCCTAACAGGGAAAGGTGGTTTCTCAACATAAGAAGTAGGAACAACAGGATCATTATAAGTGACAATCTTTTCTTCAACTTTAATAGGTGCAGCTACTTTTACTTCTATGGGAGGATGATATTTGTCGGTGTCAAAACCGGCGGATCTCGGGTAGGGGGTCCCGAACTGTGCGTCTAGGCCGGATGGTAATAGGAGGCAGGGGACACGAAGTTTTACCCAGGTTCGGGCCCTCTCGATGGAGGTAAAACCCTACATCCTGCTTGATTAATATTGATGATATGGGTAATACAAGAGTAGATCTACCATGAGATCAGAGAGGCTAAACCCTAGAAGCTAGCCTATGGTATGATTGTATGTTGTGATTGTTGTCCTACGGACTAAAACCCTTCGGTTTATATAGACACCGGAGAGGGTTAGGGTTACACAAGGTCAGTTACAAAGGAGGAGATATCCATATTCGTATTGCCTAGCTTGCCTTCCACGCCAAGTAGAGTCCCATCCGGACACGAGACGAAGTCTTCAATCTTGTATCTTCATAGTCTAACAGTCCGGCCAATGGAGATAGTCTGGCTGTCCGGAGACCCCCTAATCCAGGACTCCCTCAGTATCCCCCGAACCAGGCTTCAATGACGATGAGTCCGGCGCGCAGTATTATCTTCGGCATTCCAAGGCGAGTTCCTCTCCAAATTCTGTGTACCTATCGAAATAATGTCCGGTTTCTTGTGAATGTTTGTACTCCTCGGCTTCCACGCCCAATAATGGCCACTTTCCACGTGTCGAGCGAATGTGAAGTGCCAGGGTGTTTTCACATTTACCCCCCTAGCTGTGTGAATGAGCTGTCTATTTAAAAAGACGAGGATTCAGATCCAAATCACACCATCCCCCCTTGGCGAGCCTTCATCGAAGCGCACCCGACAGAGATCCATTCCATCATGGCCGGTCGACGCAGCTCCTCTTCTCGCACCCCTAGCTCAAAGCCTGGAGATTGGGAGAGATGTTCCATCCCGCATAGCAAATTGGTGATGCTTCAGTCCAAGGGGTTTCTTCCCCCAGCGTACCTGGTCCCGATTCGAGACGGGCTTGCCACCTACAATGGCGGAGAGCAAGCGGAGAGCCATCCCAATCCCTCCAAGGGAGAACGGGTATGCCTTGTCCCTTATTTGGTAAGAGGGCTTGGATTCCCAATTCATCCGTTTCTCCGGGGGCTTCTGGAGTTCTACGACCTCCAGTTGCACAACCTTACGCCTGCCTCCCTACTGCATATCGCGGGATTCGTGGCCCTTTGCGAGTTGTTTTTGGGCTGTGAGGCTCATTTCGCTCTGTGGAAGAAGTTGTTCTGCCTTGTGCCCCGTTCTCAGAAGGGGTCAATATATCAAGTGGGCGGAGCCGAAGTGTGGCGTATTGTAGGGACCGGATACTTGTCCGGGACCCCGAAGAAGACGTCCAAAGACTGGCCTTCAGAATGGTTTTATATAGAAGATGTCCCCCTCCAGGATCCTATTCGGATCAGCCTTCTGGAGTTCGTCAACGCCCCATTGAAGAAGCACCGGAGCTGGCGTCCACAGAGCTCCCTGGAGGAAGATGATAGGGACATTCTTTACCTGATGAGCCAGATAAGTTTTTTAGCTCGATCCGGATTAACCATGATCGAGGTTATGGCCATATGCATTATGCGGGGGGGGGGGGGTGCAGCCGCTTCAGAATAGAGGCCACCCCGTGTGGGATTTCAACGGGGAGGATGACGCCACCCGCCACGGCCGCAAAGGGTCGGGATCGGCTGATGATCCAATAAAGATCTTATCCACTTTGTACAAGGGAGAAGAGGAGGAATTCCTTCGTGTCAACCCACAGGGCGGATTTTCTATGTACAATCCTCTGAGCTGGGTAAGTGAAGACTTTTTATCGTCCATCCATTTCGCATTCTCGTAGTTAAGTATTCATTCTAGCGATTTTATCGCAGGAGCTGCGCCAGGCAGTAAAGGAGATAAACAGCCCTCCTCCACAACCCAAGGACCCTGGATGGTCCCTTGACCCGGTCTCCCAGGAGGATCCGGACATATTTGTGGAGCTGATCGACGGGGTATTCTACCAATGGAGTAATGACAACGCTTTGGTGTCCACTACGACCGATTACCCCGGACTAGTTCCAGCCTCACAGGTGACTGAGACTGAAGTCCCAACACTTAAAAAGGGATTTCTCCTTGTGCTTTTTTGATTGCCGTATAACAGCCGTGTTTTGTAGGGGAGGTCCTCGGGGCAGAAGGACGAGCCTGTGGCAACTAGCGCCGGTGGCAACTAGCCAACAAGGGGCCGCGAGGTCAGGCAGGCTGAAAAGATCCACAGTCCGGACCGACACCGGCGTAGCATTACGATGCGCCGTCTTTATTGCAAGATATAATTTTCAGAGGCATATTAACGCCCATGCCTTCTTTCCAGGAAAAAGAGCGCTCGCCCGACTATACCCGGAGAGGCTACCAATCGCGCCTCCACAAGCCAGGCTCCAAGGCCGGATTCAGAGGCGGGAACGAATACAAGGCGTGCGCCGGGTGCTCCTCCGACAGAGGATGTGGATAAACTGTCCGCCACCCATTCCGAGGTGGAAAGTGCCATGAACCACAGGCATCGCCGGACTGTTCTTCGTGACGCTTGTTTCTCCCAAGAGGCATTGGATGCCTTCAAATCGGGAGACACGCACCTCCGTGCCGCTCAAAATGGTCTAGCCAGAACCACGGAGCAGTATGTAGAAGACATACGGGTGAGAAAATTTGATGATTATATATATCAGTAGCCCCTGAGACTTGAAACAGTTAGGATAACTGATTTAAGGATCATTCGTTATGCAGGTTCTTACAGAAAAGAATATTCAACTGTCCCAGGAGATGGAAGAGTGCAAAGCCCAACTTCAGGCCGCACTGGCCGCAGCAGGGGATCCCAAAGAGACCCCCTCTGGTAACATATCCTTCGAATGATAAGTATCATATTAGAATGCGGCGTATATGCAGATCTAACGATAAAATTGCAGATGATGCTGGAGTAAATCCGGATAAGCAACAACTCGTACGCCAGCTGAAGGCTGGTGAGAGCGTGCTTACGAGGGTGAGGCAGGAGAAGAATGATCTCCAAGATGCCAACACCAAGCTGGGCGTTGAACTAAAAGATGTTCGTGCCCAACTATCGGACTCTGTTAAGGAGAATCGGCGGCTTCGACGCGACATATTTAGTAAGTGCTTGAACGAACTTTGAAAAAGAGTTCGGCGAGGAAGCTGGCTGATACAGTTATGTCTGTAGGTATGATAACAGGTCGTCCTGCCGAGGAGATGCCTGGTTTCATGGGTGATCTTCTTCCCGAGCTCGCACAGTTGCACGAACGAGTTTGGCAGGTGATGCAAGGCGTCGCCCAGACCTTGTGGCCGTCTGTCTCCATACCCGAAGGCCTTGGAGAGCTTGCAGAAAAGCTGAAGGGAGCACGGCGGCGCTTCCAATTATGGAAGATATCGGCCTGCCGTCAGGGCGCCAGGGAAGCCTGGGCAATGGTGAAGACACGGTACACGAAGGCTGACCCGAACCACATGGCCAAAGTTGGACCTGTGGGGCCTGATGGCAAGGAGATCCCTGTGAGTTTAGTGTACGGCCAAGTAGAATTGGCCGCAAAGTATTCCCAACAGGACTGTAGACTAGACAACCTATTGGATGGCATTGAAGAGGAATTCAACCAGTCAAATTGACTATGTAATTTTAAAGTGACTTGTATGATGCCTTCTAGCCGGATTGTAGATCGTTTGTCGTGGCGGACCTTTTCGCTTCAACCTCAGACCCGACAGTCCAGAGTGTATTCGAATACCCTCTCGGTTATGCTATAACCGGGGCATGAGTGGAGACCAGACGTAGGGGTCATTAGTGCTTTATAAGACAAGTGCCAACTAGTTATGTTATATTACATGGGTAGTAAGAAACATCTTCCAGAGAGAATAGTTCCGTTAAGGGTTCCTTTCCCTGGGTAGGCATGCCCTAAAGTGCATGTCCGGACTGCGACAAGAAGCACAGATAAAACATCTGGGGGCTGATATGGATAATAAATAAAAGTCATCTTGTGTTCACCGACCGAATATTCTCTTAAGAACGCTAGCTTTCGGCTTCACCTATTCTGAGGTACACGTCCGGCTGATCCGGCGGTAACAATCGCAGAGGTGCTCCCCTTATGCCCTAGCCGAATTAACGGGAACGTAGGGCATAAATACAAGAGCCAGGCAACCCAGCTTGGCCAAAACTTAAGTCATATCGATGCATATAATGGTGAAAAAAGGTACATGCGGAAGTATAACACATGTGTTGGGCGTGAGGCCCAGGTAAATAATTTAAGCTTCTGTGAAAGAAGCCCCCAGGTATGAAGAGTGCGGCTAGCGCATCTGTGATGTATGAGTGAGGCAAAAGGTGACCCTTGAAGGCCTAGAGAAACAAAAGAAAGAAAGGGAAACAAGACAGGTGACGCATATGCGGAAAATGGACAAAGGGAGGAGACTAACATAAAGTCCGGTGCTAGGCATAGAATCTTCGAAAGCCTTGCTACGTTCCATGGGTTCGGCTCGAGTCGACTAGTCGATGCATCCCGCAGTCGGTACGCTCCACCGGTCAGAACTTGGTCGATAATGAAGGGACCTTCCCATTTGGGCTCGAGCTTGTTCTTTTTCTTATCCGGCAGCCGTAGAACTAGTTCGCCAACATTATAAGTTTTGGCCCGTACTTCTCTGCTTTGGTATCTGCGAGCCTGTTGCTGGTAAAATGCGGAACGGGCTTTGGCTACATCGCGCTCTTCCTCCAAGGTGTCCAGACTGTCCTGCCGATCGAGCTCGACTTCTCTTTCTTCGTACATGCGCACTCGAGGTGAGTCAGGAATTATGTCACAGGGCAGAACTGCTTCTGCGCCATACACTATAAAAAACGGTGTATATCCGGTACTAAGATTCGGCGTGGTCCGCAGCCCCCAGAGTACGAAGTCGAGCTCCTCTACCCAGTGTATGTCAGACTCCGTTAAGGAGCGCACTAATCTGGGTTTAATGCTGCTCATTATAAGACCGTTTGCTCATTCGACTTGACCGTTGGTTTGTGGGTGATAGACTGAAGCATAATCGAGCTTGATGCCCATTTTGCTACACCAGAGTTTTACCTCGTCGGCCGTGAAGTTCGTGCCGTTATTAGTGATGATGCTATGGGGGATGCCGTAATGGTGTACAACCCCGGATATGAAATCTATCACCGGTCCGGATTCGGCTGTTTTCACAGGTTTACCCTCTATCCATTTGGTGAATTTATCCACCATGACCAGTAAGTATTTTTTTCTTGTGGGTTCCCCCTTTAAGGGGTCCAACCATGTCAAGCCCCCAGACCGCGTAGGGCCATGTAATGGGGATTGTCTGCAGGGCGGTGGGTGGCATGTGGCTTTGATTTGCAAAGAGATGGCAACCGACGCAACGTTGGACCAAGTCCTGTGCATCTGCTCGGGCCGTTGGCCAATAAAATCCTGTACGGAAGGCCTTGCTTACAAGAGCCCGGGCTGCGGCGTGATGTCCGCAGAGTCCGGCGTGAATTTCTGCCAAAAGGTTCCGCCCTTCCTCTTCGGAGATGCACCTTTGAAGGACTCCAGTAGCGCTTTTTTGTACAATTCTCCCTCATGGACCCTGTAGGCCTTGGATCAACGCATTATGCAGTGTGCCTCATTTTGGTCCTCCGGAAGTTCCTGTCTAGTTAGGTAAGCGAGGAATGGTTCTGTCCACGGGGCAATAATGGCCATTATTTCATGGGCTGATTATGTTATTTCGGTGGCGGGGCCTCTGATTGTGTCAGAGAGTTCGGTATCGGGTATTTTGGCCGGGTCCGGACTGTTGTTACCGGTGTCCCCTTGCCAGGCTACGGATGGCTTGAAGAGCCGTTCCAGAAATATGTTGGGAGGGACCGCGTCGCGTTTTGCGCCGATGCAGGCGAGGATATCTGCCGCCTGATTGTTTTCCCGAACCACATGGTGAAATTCGAGCCCCTCGAACCGAGCTGACATTTTTAGGACGGCATTGTGATAAGCTGCCATTTTCGGATCCTTGGCATCGAAGTCTCCATTTATTCGGGATATCGCAAGGTTCGAATCCCCGCGCACCTCTAGGCATTGAATGCCCATAGATACTGCCATCCGGAGACCATGTAGAAGGGCCTCGTATTCGGCCGCGTTGTTGGAATCCGTGTACATTATCTGTAGTATTTATTGGACGGTATCTCCTATTGGGGACGTTAAAATGACGCCAGCCCCCAGACCAGCCAACATTTTGGAGCCGTTGAAGTGCATGATCCAGTTTGAATATGTGACTTACTCTTTAGGGAGTTCGGCTTCCGTCCACTCAGTGACAAAGTTAGCCAAAACTTGCGACTTGATAGCTCGACGTGGCTTGTAAGTTATGTCGAACGGGAGGATCTCAATGGCCCATTTAGCAATACGGCCCGTCGCGTCGTGGTTGTTTATAATATCGTTAAGTGGTACTTCGGAGGCTACTGTTATCGAACACTCTTGAAAGTAGTGTCGCAGCTTCCGGGATGCCATAAATACCGCGTATGCTATCTTTTGATAATGCGGGTACCATGATTTTCATGGAGTAAGGACAGTGGACACATAGTAAACCGGCTTTTGAAGGGGGAATTTGTGTCCGTCCGCTTCTCGCTCGACGACGAGTACTGCGCTTACTACTTGATGAGTTGCCACAATGTATAATAACATTGGTTCGCCAATGTTTGGCGCGGCCAGGACTGGGTTTGTTGCCAATATGGCTTTTATTTCGTTGAGTCTGGCCGAGGCGGCATCCGTCCACTCGAAGTGTTCGGTGCGCCGGAGGAGGCGATAAAGGGGTAATGCCTTTTCTCCCAAGCGGGAGATAAAGCGGCTTAGAGCCGCCACGCATCCAGTCAATTTTGTATCTGTTTGAGGTCTGTTGGGGTAGCCAACTGTGACAACGCTCGGATTTTGGCCGGATTAACTTCAATACCTCTACTGGAGACAATGAATCCCAGGAGCTTTCCGGCTGGTACGCCGAAAACGCATTTTTCCGGATTGAGCTTGATGTCATATGTTCGGAAGTTGTCGAATGTGAGCCTCAAGTCGTCTACTAGAGTGTCGACATGCTTGGTTTTAACGACCACGTCGTCCATGTATGCCTCCACTGTTTTGCCGATCTAGTTTGCCATACATGCCTGAATCATGCGCTGATATGTTGCGCCGACGTTTTTGAGCCCGAAGGGCATTGTGTTGAAGTAGAATGGGCCGTATGGTGTGATGAATGCCGTTGCGGCTTGGTCTGGCTCTGCCATTTTAATTTGATGGTAGCCGGAGTATGCGTCGAGGAAACACAATGAATCGTGTCCTGCGGTAGCATCGATGATTTGATCGATGCGGGGGAGGGGGAAGGGATCCTTTGGGCAGGTCTTGTTAAGGTCCTTAAAATCGACGCACAAGCACCAGGATTTGTCCTTCTTTGGTACCATCACCAGGTTTGCTAGCCAGTCCGGATGTTTTATGTCTCTGATGAATCCGGCCTCCAATAGCTTGGCTAGTTCCTCTCCCATGGCTTGTCTCTTAGGCTCGGAGAAACGTCGAAGAGCCTGCTTGACTGGCTTGAATCCTTTTAGGATATTTAGGCTGTGCTCGGCCAGCCTGCGTGGGATTCTTGGCATGTCTGAAGGGTGCCAGGCAAAAATGTCCCAGTTCTCATGTAGGAACTCTCGCAGTGCGACGTCGACATCAGGGTTTAATTGTGCCCCGATGGAAGCTGTTTTTGTAGGGTCCGTTGGATGGACTTGGAATTTGACTATTTCGTCCGCCGGTTTAAAGGAGGTGGACTTGGATCTTTTATCGAGTATCACATCGTCCCTGTTCACCGTGGAGCGCAGCGCAGTTAGTTCCTCGGCCGCTAGGGCTTCGGATAGTGCCTCGAGGGCCAGTGCGGCTGTCTTATTTTCGGCACGGAGTGCTATGTCCAGATCACTAGCTAGATTGATGATTTTGTTGGGCCCGGGCATTTTGAGCTTCATCTACCCGTAATGGGGTATGGCTTGGAAGATTGTAAACGCCTCCCGCCCTAGTAGAGCGTGGTATCCGCTGCTGAACGGGGCCACTTGGAATGTAATTTCTTCGGACCTGTAATTATCCGGCGTGCCGAATACCACATCTAGTGTGATTTTCCCAGCACAGCGTGCTTCCCGACTGGGGATGATTCCTCTAAAGGTTGTGCTACTGTGCTCAATGTGGCTCCAGTCTATTTCCATCTTTTGAAGAGTTCCCTCATAGATGAGGTTTAATCCGATGCCGCCGTCCATGAGTACCTTGGTGAGTCGAAAGCCGTCCACGATTGGACTGAGGAGCAGTGCGGCTGGTGCTCGCGCTGTTCGGAATTTGGGTTCGTCACTGGCATTGAAGGTAATAGCCGTGTCACTCCAAGGATTTATTTCTGCTATGTGGCAGATTTCGGCCATGCTGCGGAGTGTTCGCTTGCGTCTATTATTTGATGCGAAGGTCTCAAAGACCGTTAACACCGTATTGTTGTCCGCGGGATGGTGCTCTGTGGTTTTTGGGAGGAGTAGATCCTCACCACTTTTGGCCACCTGCCGGAGTATCCAACATGCTCTAAGGCTGTGCGTTGGTATTGCATCCGCTGTACTATGAATTTTGCACGGTCCGTTGAGCCATCCCTCCAGTACGGTTCCTTGCCCCGTAGAGGGATTTTGCTTTTTGGTAGTTAACCCAGGTGTATTGTGATAATGCACCCTTTTATTTCGGACTGGGTTTGTATTCAGGGCCGGATTATCCCAAAATTTTATTTCGGTTTTCCAGGCGCTTTCCATCGCACAGTACTTTCGTACTATGGACACCAAGTCGGCAAAGCGTGTAATTTCGCGGCGACTTATGGCATTGAGGATTCCCTTGTCCGTGCAATTATTGCAAAAGAATGAAATTGCGTCTTCCTCGCGGCAGTCCTTTATCCTGTTCATGACTAGGAGGAATCTGGCCCAGTAATGGTGTACTGTTTCTTCGGGCTCTTGCCTAATTTGGGATAGATCGCGTATGTTTGGGTGGGTGGGTGGAATTGAATCCGAATCCTCACCCGATCTGAGACTCAGGGGCCAAGGAGTTTCCGAACTCGAAAGTTTGGATTCTTGGATGTTTTCCGATAAATCTAGCCCGCTGCCTGATTCTAGGTTCAGGCCTTGAGTGACGTCCTCCCCTCCGCGGGTATCCGGCTTGGAGGGATCGGGAATCCGGACATAGCTAGTCCTTAAGATAGATGAAGGGTTGCCGCATTGTTCCTCCACCACTGCAACGTGATGGGTGACCTGGGGAGAGTTAATCTCTCTCAGATCGGGTTTAGGCCCAATCTGATCATAGTCTGTAGCGACTCCCAGGGCGACGATGCGATCCAAGAGCTCGTTCAGGGAAGAGAGCTCCATTGGATCTAACTGCTCGGCGAGTTCCGAGTTGACGTGAAGATTACTTTCGATGACCCGAGAAGTCATCGTCGGCGCAGCGGCCGAACAGGCGGTCGTAAGAAAACCACCTAGCCGGAGAGTTTGGCCGATAGCCAAAGCTCCCTCAGCGATAGTGCCGTCTTTAAAGACGAGATGAGACATCCTTCCTGGTGGCGACGGCACAACGGAACTCACAATGAAAGCACCAATGTTGGTGTCAAAACCGGCGGATCTCGGGTAGGGGGTCCCGAACTGTGCGTCTAGGCCGGATGGTAACAGGAGGCAGGGGACACGAAGTTTTACCCAGGTTCGGGCCCTCTTGATGGAGGTAAAACCCTACGTCCTGCTTGATTAATATTGATGATATGGGTAGTACAACAGTAGATCTACCACGAGATCAGAGAGTCTAAACCCTAGAAGCTAGCCTATGGTATGATTGTATGTTGTGATTGTTGTCCTATGGAGTAAAACCCTTCGGTTTATATAGACATCGGAGACGGTTAGGGTTACACAAGGTCGGTTACAAAGGAGGAGATATCCATATTCGTATTTCCTAGCTTGCCTTCCATGCCAAGTAGAGTCCCATCCGGGCACGAGACGAAGTCTTCAATCTTGTATCTTCATAGTCTAACAGTCCGGCCAATGGAGATAGTCCAGCTGTCTGGAGACCCCCTAATCCAGGACTCCCTCAATATTTAAACCACCTCTCCTTGGGGAGATCAACATAAGTAGCAAAAGATTCACAGAAAGAAGCTACTATCTCAGAGTCAAGTCCATATTTAGTGCTAAATTTACAGAAAACATCGGTATCCATAAAAGATTTAACACAATCAAACTTAGGTGTCATACCTGACTCCTTACCTTTGTCGAGGTCCCAATCTTCAGAGTTGCGTTTAATTCTTTCCAATAAATCCCATTTGAATTCAATAGTCTTCATCATAAAAGAGCCAGCACAAGAAGTATCGAGCATGGTGCGGTTGTTATCAGAAAGTCGAGCATATAAATTTTGAATAATCATCTCTCTTGAGAGCTCATGATTGGGGCATGAATATAACATTGATTTAAGCCTCCCCGAAGCTTGAGCGATGCTTTCTCCTTTGTGAGGCCAAAAATTATATATATAATTGTGATCACGATGAACAAGATGCATAGGATAAAACTTCTGATGAAATTCCAATTTCAATCGTTTGTAGTTCCATGACCTCGTATCATCACATAGCCTATACCATGTCAATGCATCTTCCCTCAAAGATAAAGGGAAGACCTTCTTCTAACAACTACTCCAGGCACACCTGCAAGCTTAAATAATCCACAAACTTCATCAACATATATTAGGTGCTCATCAGGATGCATTGTTCCATCTCCTACAAAAGGATTAGCTAGCTGTTTTTCTAACATACCCGAAGGAAATTCAAAGCAGACATTTTCATTTTCATTTTCAGTAGGTTGAGGAGCAACTCTTTGCTCTACTGGTCGGGGTGAAGATACCCTGAACAAGGCCCTCAGAGGATTACTTTCCTTAATAACAAGTAACAGTAAATTTCAGCACACTATTTAAATTTTTTCCTTACCAAATTCCACCTACCAAAGGCGCTTCACTCCCCGGCAACGGCGCCAGAAAAGAGTCTTGATGACCTACAATTATAGGGGATCTATCATAGTCCTTTCGATAAGTAAGATTGTCGAACCCAACAAGGAGCAGAAGGAAATGATAAGCGGTTTCCAGCAAGGTATTCTCTGCAAGTACTGAAATAAGTGGTAACAGATAGTTTTGTGATAGGATAATTTTTAATGAGCAACAAGTAACAAAAGTAAATAAAGTGCAGCAAGGTGGCACAATCCTTTTTGTAGCAAAGGACAAGCCTGGACAAACTCTTATATAGAGAAAAGCGCTCCCGAGGTCACATGGGAATATCGTCAAGCTAGTTTTCATCACGCTCATATGATTCGTGTTCGGTACTTTGATAATCTGATATGTGGGTGGACCGGTGCTTGGGTACTGTCCTTACTTGGACAAGCATCCCACTTATGATTAACCTCTATTGCAAGCATCCGCAACTACAACAAAAGTATTAAGGTAAACCTAACCATAGCATGAAACATATGGATCCAAATCAGCCCCTTACGAAGCAACGCATAAACTAGGGTTTAAGCTTCTATCACTCTAGCAACCCATCATCTACTTATTACTTCCCAATGCCTTCCTCTAGGCCCAAATAATGGTGAAGTGTATGTAGTCGACTTTCAATTAACACCACTAGAGGAGAGACAACATACATCTCATCAAAATATCGAACGAATACAAAATTCACATGACTACTAATAGCAAGACTTCTCCCATGTCCTCAGGAACAAATGTAATCACTCACAAAGGATATTCATGTTCATAATCAGAGGAGTATTAATATGCATGTAGGATCTGAACATATGATCTTCCACCAATTAAACCAACTAGCATCAACTACAAGGAGTAATTAACACTACTAGCAACCCACAGGTACCAATCCCGGACTTGAAGACAAGAATTGGATACAAGAGATGAACTAGGGTTTTGAGAGGAGATAGTGTTGGTGAAGATGTTGATGGAGATTGCCCTCTCCTGATGAGAGGAGCGTTGGTAATGATGATGGCGATGATTTCCCCCTCCCGGAGGGAAGTTTCCCCCACAGAACAGCTCCGCCAGAGCCCTAGATTGGTTCCGCCAAGGTTCCGCCTCGTGGCGGCGGAGTTTCGTCCGAGAAAATGGCTTCTGATTTTTTTCCCATCGAAAGACTTCATATAGCAGAAGATGGTCATCAGAGGGCCAACAGGGGGCCCACGAGGTAGGGGGGCGCGCCTAGGGGGGTAGGGTGCGCCCCCACCCTCGTGGGCAGGGTGTGGCCCCCTGGTGAACTTCTTGCGCTCAATATTTATTATATATTCTGAAATTGACTTCCATGAAGTTTCAGGACTTTTGGAATTGTGCAGAATAGCTCTCTAATATTTTCTCCTTTTCCAGCCCAGAATCCCAGCTGCCGGCATTCTCCCTCTTTATGTAAACCTTGTAAAATAAGAGAGAATAGGCATAAGTATTGTGACATAATGTGTAATAACAACCCATAATGCAATAAATATCGATATAAAAGCATGATGCGAAATGGACGTATCAGCCGTTATGTGATGAAGTCGGAGCATGATTTATTTATTGGTTGTCTTCCTTATGAGTGGAGGTCGGGAACGAGCGATGGTCTTTTCCTACCAATCTATCCCCCTAGGAGCATGCGCGTAGTACTTTGTTTTGATAACTAATAGATTTTTGCAATAAGTATGTGAGTTCTTTATGACTAATGTTGAGTCCATGGATTATACGCACTCTCACACTTCCACCATTGCTAGCCTCTCTAATACCGCGCACCTTTGACCGGTATTGTCAGGACCCCGACTCGATGTCACATCGATCTAGCCGGTAACACCTCATATCACTTTGCGGCCTCACGCACGGTATCCCCACGGGTGTCGTCTTACCTTTTCCCGGGACCGTTTGCGCCTTTTGGCTCACGTATATGATAGTGTCGCTAGCATCCATATGATAAGGAGCCCGGGCTGACATGACTAGTCGTAAACCCAAAGTGGCACAGACTTACAGGGACAGGCATCCATGACCCAGCTTCGAACGTGTCGGTCATCAGCAAGTGGGTCCGGGCTGTAGCACTGGGCTAGCAGGACTCCGGTAAACCGGGCTGTAGCGGGCTAACAGGACTCCGGTACTCAAAGCGTGACATTTCCCCGAAGGGACAGACACAGGAACGAAGAAGGACACATGCCGGCCAACCTAAGTGTTCCAGAGCAGTAGCAAGCTACCATGGCTCAGCGGTAACACTAGGAGACATTTCCCGGTAAGAGAGGCTACTAAAGATAAACAACTAGATAGTCAGATCCCACACATAGCACTACACATTACACGTACGCATAACATGCAAGTATGTGCTGTACAACATGGCATCACAGCATAACTCAACAATTATATGGATAAAGGCTCAGAAGAGCCATCATAGCATTTATTGCAAACAGGGGTCACAAGACCCGTCATACAGAGCATACAAGCAACAAGCGGAAGCATTACATGTCTGGGTACAGACATCTATAAATGAAAAAGGCTGGAAGCCTGACTATCTACAACATCCGATCAAGATCGTAGCTGAGGTACTAGCTACTAGTCGAAGTCCACGAGAACACTAGTAAGACCGAAGTCTCCGCTGCAAAAACATAAACAAAGCAACATGAGTACAAAGGTACTCAGCAAGACTTACATCAGATCCTATCATACATGCATCTGTATCAAGAGGTAATGTGGGGTTTAGTTGCAGCAAGCCAGCTTTGACTCTGTGGCTATCCTGTTCTACGACTACCAGAAACTCTGGAGGTGAAACAACGTACACGAGTCCACTAATCACCACACAATACACTACTATGGATTCATCCCCGTCTCCCTACGAGAAGGCCATCCATAGCACTCACACTTGTCTTGAGCATTTTAGAGTATCCACTTCAAGTTGTCTATGTACCATGTAAGCATCCAAGAAGTCCATAGCCGCGAACCCGGCTATTCGAATAGATCATGTTAACCCTGCAGGGGTGTACTTCTTCACACACGCTCTCGCCACTTACCGCCATGTACACGTCGTGTATCTCGGCAACCTTCAAGCGGAAGCCTGGCGAGGGTGTCGGCCACGACCTGACTAACCACACAAGACTCTAGTCCAGGTTTATCGCCTATTCGGGTTCCATCCGCAAGGAGATCCGGCCGGGGTGTCGCTTACGGCCCCAAACGATGTGTACAGGGTTCCCGAGCCCACCAACCGGGTGCCACTCGGTACACCGGGCCACGTGTGCCTAGTCTGTCCCAAGCCCACCCTGCCGGGTGCCACTTGGTAGAAAAATAGCACTACCTACAAACACCAGAAACTAGTTGCGACTCCTGGACAGAGATCAAGTTGGTTAATAAGTCGAGAGGGCTTGGAGCGCCCGGAGCCCAATGTGTGGTAGTATCGAGTCATTGGACAACATACACAGAACTCAGGGCTTAAGGACGGTTCCAGTGAGACAACCCACCATGTACTCCTACATGGCCTCTCACCGCTACCTTTACCAAATCGTGTTCACACACTTCACTCTCAGCATCAGAACATATCGTAACACTCCAATTCATTCCCAATGAATCAGACCTGACACAACTCTAAGCAATAGCAGGCATAGCATGGTAGGAACACAACAATGGCTTCAATCAACTCCTACACATGCTAGTGGGTTTCAACTATTTACTGTGGCAATGACAGGTCATGTAGAGGAATGGGTTCAACTACCACAGCACAAAGTAGCAGATGAATCGTTGTTGTCCTAATGCAATAACTGAGAGCAGGAGCGAGAGAGTAGGGTTTTATCGAAATGAACAAGGGGGGGTTGCTTGCCTGGTAACACAACAAGGGAGGCACTGCTTCACAGACAGGTACTCTGGAACGTCTCCGGAGCAGGACCTATCGAGAAGGAACGGTGCCGGCAATCAATACACAATCATATGCAACAATATGATGCATGAACATGGCATGTAGATGTGATGCTGTTGAGCTAATGCAACTAGTGTTCAATTGGTTTGAAGTCCATTTGAACCAAAGGTTCAAATGCATTTCTAAATTAGGTCTCTTATATATGCCATAATGTTTTTTCCCATATTCAACATGTATAAGTTGGTTTTTCATGCATGAAACTAGTACAGATGGAAAGATTGCATTTTTCTGATAATTTTTCATATATAAATTATTTAAATCTGAGCTACGGTTGAATTGATATGAATTTTTGAAGTTTAAATCAATTTCTGGATTTTCTGAATTATTTTAATTCCAGAAAATGTATAATTGCGTCAGCATGACGTCATCATTGCATCAGCGGTCAACGCGGCTGTCCAGGTCAATCTTGACGTGTGGGGTCCACACGTCAGTGACACTGGGGTTAAACAGGGGTTAAACTAACTTAATTAAAAGGTTAGGGGCACCGGGGCCCACATGTCAGCCTCAGGGGGGGGGGGTTAGCGCGGTTGACCGGTCAATCCCGCCGGCGTTTAGCCGCCGGCGAGGCCGAGCGCGGCGGAGGGGCTCGGGATCGCCGTTCCGGCGACCATTCGGGCGGCGGAGACCACCCACGCGAAGCCCGCGCTCACGCGCATCCAGTGGAGCACGCGGAGGGCTGCGGGGGCGGCGGAGCTCGCCGGAGCAGAGCTCAGGGCGGCGGCCGGAGTTCGGCAACTTGTGGCCGCGGCGTTGTGGTGCACGGCAGTGGAGACGGAGGGTTCCTACGGGCTCCTGGCGCCACCAGGAACACGGGGACGCGCGCGGAAGGGACCGGCTTGGGCTCGTGCCACCGTGGCGCCATGGCCGGCGGCGAGGAGCAATCGGCTCCGGTGAGAAGGCGGCTGGAGTGCGGGAACGAGCGCGGGGAGGAGGGGAAATGGAAGAGGAGCTCACAGCGAGGTCGATGAGCAGCTCGGTGGTCTCGGGGAGGCGGCGGAGGCGGCGAATTGACCGCGGCGAACTTCGGTGGCCGGCGATGGAAACGGCGATGGTGGCGGCGTTGCAGCACGTCCGGGAGGTCCGTAGCTCAACGAGGAGGTGGAGGGGGTTGTGGCGGAGATCGGAAGCGGGTCGGGGAGGCGAGGGGAGGCCAGTGGCTACGGCGATGCCCGTCGGTGGCGGCGGTGGTTCTCGGGTGAGAGGGAGAGAGAGCAGGGGGAGAAGAGGAGGGCGAGGGAGAGTGAGAGCGGTGCGGGGCAGCTGCGTGGCTTCGTCCGGGGCATCGAGGGCGAGAGAAGGAAGCAGGAGGTGGCCAGCAGGGGGGAGGTGGCGCGCGCGCGTGCCGGCGAGCGTCGGGCACACGCCGTTCCCCTGTCGGGGGGGGGGGGAAGACGACAGAGGGGGGGGGGGCCAGGCGGGCTGGGCCGCCTCCTGGCTGGGCCGGCCTGCTGCTGCTGGGCTGCGCAGGGGAGGGGAGGCCCAGGTAAGCCCCTCCTTCTTTTATTTCTGTTTTCTAATTTTTCTGACATTTTTTTGATTTAATAAATATATTAAATCATTTAATTTTATTATGCCAATTTTTGTAGGGGCTAATGGTATTATTCCAGAGCTCTTTTATAATTGGCATAATTTTTGGACCATATTTCATATATATAGAAATATATTTCCAATGCAAATATTTATCGAATTAATCCAAATGGCCAAAATAAATGTCCATGAGCTCCTAAAAATATTGTTTTGATTTTTATCTCTGTCCAATATTTTCAGAGGGCAACATGAGCATTTTCTTGGACCCTTTTGGAGAAATTTTTATTTGGGTCATTTTCAAAAATGATTCTGAGGGTTCCACCAATCCTCATTTCAAATTTAAATGAAATTTAAATATGATGCACAAATGACTAGCTAGCCTAGGTCATACCAGACTAGGGATGTGACAACTCGCCCCCACTTGACAGAATCTCGTCCCGAGATTCAGGGGTCGACGGAAAGAAAGCGGGGTACTCCAGTCGAAGACGATCTTCTCGCTCCCAGGTAGCTTCTCTCTCGGAATGATGAGACCACTGAACTTTGAGAAACTTGACGTTCTGACGTCGAGTAACACGCTCTGCTTGATCAAGAATGCGAACCGGGTACTCTCGGTATGTGAGGTTATCTTGGAGATCAAGCGTTTCGTGGTCCACTCCGCGGATGGGATCCGAGAAGCAACACCTGAGTTGAGAGACGTGGAAGACATCATGAACTCGAGAAAGATGTGGGGGTAGTTCCAATTGGTAGGCAACCTCTCCTCGTTTAGCGAGAATGCGAAAGGGACCAATGTAACGAGGAGCCAACTTGCCCTTGATACCGAAACGATGGGTACCCTTTAAAGGAGTAACCCGAAGGTAAGCTTGGTCGCCAATTTCATAAGTCATATCCTTATGATGACGATCGTACTGACTTTTCTGACGAGACTGGGCTGTTTTCAAATTCTCACGAATGATGCGAACTTGCTCTTCTGCCTCCTGGATCATATCCGGTCCAAAGAATTGTCTTTCACCGGTTTCTGACCAGTTCAAAGGTGTTCGACATCTTCGTCCATAGAGAACCTCAAAAGGAGCTTGCTTGAGGCTGGATTGGTAGCTATTGTTATAAGCAAACTCGGCGAAAGGAAGACATTTCTCCCAATCCATACCGAATGAGATAACGCAAGCTCTGAGCATGTCTTCGAGAATTTGATTGACCCGTTCCACCTGACCACTCGACTGAGGGTGGAAAGCGGTACTGAAGGAAAGATGGGTTCCCATGGCAGTTTGGAAACTCTCCCAGAAATGAGAAGTGAAAAGACTGCCACGGTCTGAATTGATCTCTAGTGGAACACCATGAAGTGATACTATTCGAGAAATGTATAAGTCAGCAAGCTGACTAGCAGTGATACTCTCTCGAACAGGAAGGAAGTGAGCCACTTTGGAGAGACGATCAATGACTACGAAGATAGCATTATTCCCTCTCTTGGTCCTGGGAAAGCCGGTGATGAAGTCCATACCAACTTTATCCCATTTCCATTCAGGAATAGCTAAAGGCTGAAGGATGCCAGCAGGTCTTTGATGCTCTACCTTAACGCGACGACAAATGTCACATTTAGCAATGAACTCAGCGATTTCTCTCTTCATCCTAGTCCACCAGAACCTCTGGCGTAGATCCTGATACATCTTAGTACTACCGGGATGAATCGTGAGAGGAGATTCATGCGCCTCCTTAAGGATCAATTGTCGCAGATGTTGATTCTTGGGAACCACCACGCGATTCTCAAAGAAAACAACACCACGATCATCCATAGAGAAACATCCACCAACTCCCTTCTTAATGTTTCTCTTGATCCGAGAAATTCCTGTGTCTTGCTTTTGAGCAGCGATAATCCGATCTTCAAGATCAGGTTTCGCCACCAGGGTAGAAAGGAATCCGCGAGGAGCTATGTGAAGGTTAAGCTTACAGAATTCCTCATGGAGAAGTGGTTGGCCTTGCTGCAACATGAGATTGTTGCAATAGGATTTACGGCTCAGAGCATCAGCCATGACATTGGCTTTGCCTGGGGTGTAGGTAATCCCTAGATCATAATCTGTGATCAACTCCAACCAACGTCTTTGCCTAAGGTTCAGATCCGGTTGGGTGAAGATATACTTGAGACTCTGGTGATCGGTGTAGATCTCGCAACGTTTACCAAGGAGGTAATGTCGCCAAGTCTTGAGTGCATAGACTACGGCTGCAAGCTCTAGATCATGTGTAGGATAATTCTCCTCATGTGGATGCAACTGTCGAGATGCATAGGCAATCACATGACGATCCTGCATAAGAATGCAACCTAGTCCCTGTCGTGAGGCGTCGCAGTAGATAATAAAGTCTTTAGTGAAATCCGGTGGCACAAGTATGGGAGCAGAAGTCAGGCGTCTTTTCAGTTCCTGAAAACTGTACTCACACTGTGGGGACCACTCAAACTTTTTATCTTTCTTGAGAAGTTCCGTGAGGGGTTTGGCTACTTTGGAGAAGTTTTCAACAAAGCGGCGACAATAGCTGGCTAGACCAAGGAAACTCCTAACTTGTTTCACGGTCTCAGGTGGAGTCCAATCGAGAACGGCTTGAACTCTCTCGGGATTGACAGCAATGCCCTTACCAGAGATTACGTGGCCTAGGTAGGTCACTTCTGGCAACCAAAATTCACACTTGGAGAACTTGGCATAAAGGCGGTGCTCTCTGAGTTTTTCTAACACAAGTCTAAGATGTTCGGCATGCTCTTCCTCGTTCTTCGAGTAAATAAGAATATCATCGAGGTAAACCACGACGAACTTATCTAAGTACTCCATGAAGATCGAGTTCATCAAGCGGGAGAATGTGGCTGGGGCGTTGGTTAGACCAAAGGACATGACGGTGTACTCGTACTGACCATAACGAGTGACAAAAGCTGTCTTGGGAATGTCCCCATTTCTGATCTTGATTTGATGGTAGCCTAACCTTAAATCCATCTTGGAAAAGACTGAGGATCCAGCGAGCTGATCATACAGGTCGTTGATCCTGGGAAGCGGATACTTGTTCTTTATCGTGACCAAATTAACGGGACGATAATCTACAACCATCCGGTCCGTACCATCCTTCTTCTTGACGAAGAGGACGGGGCAAGCCCAAGGAGAAGAACTAGGACGGATGAAACCCTTTTGCAAGGACTCATCGAGTTGTTTCTTAAGCTCGGCTAGTTCTAGGGGTGCCATCTTGTAAGGTCTCCGGGAGATTGGAGCTGTTCCTGGGATAAGATCTATGACGAACTCTACATCTCTGTCAGGTGGAACACCTGGCAGTTCCTCTGGAAAGACATCCGGAAAGTCACGGACTACCGGGATATCTTCAAGGTCTGGAAGAGGGCTGGCATTAAGAGAATAGAGCTGACGCTTTGCAACTCTAGTGGAGACGGTGACTATCTTGCCAGATGGGTGTGTAAGTTGAACAGATCTTGTGTAACAATCGATCTTGGCATGATGAGCTGTCATCCAGTCCATACCCAAGATGATGTTAATATCTGAAGACTTGAGGGCTACAAGTGATGCAAGGAATACAAGTCTATCAACAAGAATTTCGTTACCATGGCTGATTCTGGTGGTCTGCCATCTAGACCCTGGGGTTTGGATTTCAAGCGGAGTTGGCATATCACAAAATGATATGTCGTGCAAACGAGCATAGCCTTCAGAAATGAAGGAGTGAGATGCCCCAGTATCAAATAGAACTGATGCTGGGTGACAATTGACAAGGAGTGTGCTAAGAACGACATCTGGATCATCATGAGCGTCTTTAGCTGAGACGTGATGCACACGTCCACGTTCAGTGGGGGCTGACTTGACACTGATCATCTTGCGTGATGGCTTAATACAGCCAACAGTCTTCTCGGCTTGGGGTGGAGCATAACTAGTCTGAGAGCAATCACGTGCATAGTGTCCTGGCTTCCCGCATGTGAAGCAAGTCCCTGAGGTTGGACGGGGACCCGCACTGACAAACGGTCTACCAGTAGGCCTGGGTGGAACATACGACTGAGCTGGAGAAGGCACCACATAGGATGGCCTCGGTGCATATCCGGAAGGAAGAGCGGAGTTTGGAACCCAAATCCGGCGTTTCTGGGAACTAGAACCGGAGGAAGATCCCAAATCACGGGTGTGCTTACGAGACTCCTCGTAAGTGAGTTGAGCTGTCTCTGCATTGATGGCCTTGTTCACAAGGGCTTGGAATGTATCACAATGATGCAGGTGGAGATCACGACGCAACTTGGGGTTGAGACCCTTCCGGAACCTAGCCTGCTTCTTGGCGTCCGTGGACACTTCTTCTGTGGCATAGCGGGCAAGGTTCTCGAACTCTCTGCTATAAGCATCAACAGCCATCTTACTCTGGGTGAAACTACAGAACTCTTCTCTCTTGCGATCAATGAGGGCCTGGGGAATGTGATGCTCGCGAAAAGCCTCAGTGAAATCCTTCCAGGTAGGAATCTGGCCAACTGGAAGCATAGCCTCATAGTTCTGCCACCAAAGACTAGCAGGACCTTCTAGGTGATATGTGGCATAAGTGACCTTGTCATCTTCAGCTACGTTCGCGGAACGCAGCTTATGGGTGATGCTACGGAGCCAGTCATCTGCATCGAGTGGCTCGATGGAATGATGAAAGTAGGTGGGTGCAAGCGGATAAAGTCATGAATGGTCACAGATCCCTTGAACTGATGTGCGGTATTCTCCTCGATATGTGCCAACAAACGGTTAGACTCACGCTTGTTCCTCTCCATCTCTAGCATGAGCTCTGTCAACGAAGACTGGTCGGGAGGATCCTCATCCCTACCATCTCCATGGTTCTGGCTACGAACAACAGAACTTCTGATGACATCCTGGTGAAACGAAACCAAGGACGGAATCAGCATCAACTATCGACTGTAGAATGTAGGACAAGGAATTAGTATCTCTCGAACTCCTAGGGAAATTCCGGCAGCATAACGGCAGTAAAATGCTCAGAATGAGACATCCTACTAAAAATGGGGTGGTACAACAACTCAACATCACCACTCAAGGTTCTGGGATAGTACTAAACAGACTACACCGGAAATACTCAAAACTGGGGTATGACTCTGATCAACCAGTCCTATGGGACTACGGAGTAGTAACACGTGATCCTGATAGACGGAAGAGAAGCCTAGTTCCTTAATCCCCGTAGGAAAGATAGGATGACTCAGATCAGAAGGCCATGAGGTATAAGGAGTAAAAAGAGCCTTACGTTCCTTCCCACAATCAATTCCCTTATATAACTAAAGAATTTCTAGACTCAACTTCGACCAGAATGGCTTGGTAATCCTACAGGCAGTCAGGCTCTGATACCAAAGCTGTCAGGACCCCGACTCGATGTCACATCGATCTAGCCGGTAACACCTCATATCACTTTGCGGCCTCACGCACGGTATCCCCACGGGTGTCGTCTTACCTTTTCCCGGGACCGTTTGCGCCTTTTGGCTCACGTATATGATAGTGTCGCTAGCATCCATATGATAAGGAGCCCGGGCTGACATGACTAGTCGTAAACCCAAAGTGGCACAGACTTACAGGGACAGGCATCCATGACCCAGCTTCGAACGTGTCGGTCATCAGCAAGTGGGTCCGGGCTGTAGCACTGGGCTAGCAGGACTCCGGTAAACCGGGCTGTAGCGGGCTAACAGGACTCCGGTACTCAAAGCGTGACATTTCCCCGAAGGGACAGACACAGGAACGAAGAAGGACACATGCCGGCCAGCCTAAGTGTTCCAGAGCAGTAGCAAGCTACCATGGCTCAGCGGTAACACTAGGAGACATTTCCCGGTAAGAGAGGCTACTAAAGATAAACAACTAGATAGTCAGATCCCACACATAGCACTACACATTACACGTACGCATAACATGCAAGTATGTGCTGTACAACATGGCATCACAGCATAACTCAACAATTATATGGATAAAGGCTCAGAAGAGCCATCATAGCATTTATTGCAAACAGGGGTCACAAGACCCGTCATACAGAGCATACAAGCAACAAGCGGAAGCATTACATGTCTGGGTACAGACATCTATAAATGAAAAAGGCTGGAAGCCTGACTATCTACAACATCCGATCAAGATCGTAGCTGAGGTACTAGCTACTAGTCGAAGTCCACGAGAACACTAGTAAGACCGAAGTCTCCGCTGCAAAAACATAAACAAAGCAACATGAGTACAAAGGTACTCAGCAAGACTTACATCAGATCCTATCATACATGCATCTGTATCAAGAGGTAATGTGGGGTTTAGTTGCAGCAAGCCAGCTTTGACTCTGTGGCTATCCTGTTCTACGACTACCAGAAACTCTGGAGGTGAAACAACGTACACGAGTCCACTAATCACCACACAATACACTACTATGGATTCATCCCCGTCTCCCTACGAGAAGGCCATCCATAGCACTCACACTTGTCTTGAGCATTTTAGAGTATCCACTTCAAGTTGTCTATGTACCATGTAAGCATCCAAGAAGTCCATAACCGCGGACCCGGCTATTCGAATAGATCATGTTAACCCTGCAGGGGTGTACTTCTTCACACACGCTCTCGCCACTTACCGCCATGTACACGTCATGTATCTCGGCAACCTTCAAGCGGAAGCCTGGCGAGGGTGTCGGCCACGACCTGACTAACCACACAAGACTCTAGTCCAGGTTTATCGCCTATTCGGGTTCCATCCGCAAGGAGATCCGGCCGGGGTGTCGCTTACGGCCCCAAACGATGTGTACAGGGTTCCCGAGCCCACCAACCGGGTGCCACTCGGTACACCGGGCCACGTGTGCCTAGTCTGTCCCAAGCCCACCCTGCCGGGTGCCACTTGGTAGAAAAATAGCACTACCTACAAACACCAGAAACTAGTTGCGACTCCTGGACAGAGATCAAGTTGGTTAATAAGTCGAGAGGGCTTGGAGCGCCCGGAGCCCAATGTGTGGTAGTATCGAGTCATTGGACAACATACACAGAACTCAGGGCTTAAGGACGGTTCCAGTGAGACAACCCACCATGTACTCCTACATGGCCTCTCACCGCTACCTTTACCAAATCGTGTTCACACACTTCACTCTCAGCAATCAGAACATATCGTGACACTCCAATTCATTCCCAATGAACCAGACCTGACACAACTCTAAGCAATAGCAGGCATAGCATGGTAGGAACACATCAATGGCTTCAATCAACTCCTACACATGCTAGTGGGTTTCAACTATTTACTGTGGCAATGACAGGTCATGCAGAGGAATGGGTTCAACTACCGCAGCACAAAGTAGCAGATGAATCGTTGTTGTCCTAATGCAATAACTGAGAGCAGGAGCGAGAGAGTAGGGTTTTATCGAAATGAACAAGGGGGGTTGCTTGCCTGGTAACACAACAAGGGAGGCACTGCTTCACAGACAGGTACTCTGGAACGTCTCCGGAGCAGGACCTATCGAGAAGGAACGGTGCCGGCAATCAATACACAATCATATGCAACAATATGATGCATGAACATGGCATGTAGATGTGATGCTGTTGAGCTAATGCAACTAGTGTTCAATTGGTTTGAAGTCCATTTGAACCAAAGGTTCAAATGCATTTCTAAATTAGGTCTCTTATATATGCCATAATGTGTTTTCCCATATTCAGCATGTATAAGTTGGTTTTTCATGCATGAAACTAGTACAGATGGAAAGATTGCATTTTTCTGATAATTTTTCATATATAAATTATTTAAATCTGAGCTACGGTTGAATTGATATGAATTTTTGAAGTTTAAATCAATTTCTGGATTTTCTGAATTATTTTAATTCCAGAAAATGTATAATTGCGTCAGCATGACGTCATCATTGCATCAGCGGTCAACGCGGCTGTCCAGGTCAATCCTGACGTGTGGGGTCCACACGTCAGTGACACTGGGGTTAAACAGGGGTTAAACTAACTTAATTAAAAGGTTAGGGGCACCGGGGCCCACATGTCAGCCTCAGGGGGGGGGGTTAGCGCGGTTGACCGGTCAATCCCGCCGGCGTTTAGCCGCCGGCGAGGCCGAGCGCGGCGGAGGGGCTCGGGATCGCCGTTCCGGCGACCATTCGGGCGGCGGAGACCACCCACGCGAAGCCCGCGCTCACACGCATCCAGTGGAGCACGCGGAGGGCTGCGGGGGCGGCGGAGCTCGCCGGAGCAGAGCTCAGGGCGGCGGCCGGAGTTCGGCAACTTGTGGCCGCGACGTTGTGGTGCACGGCAGTGGAGACGGAGGGTTCCTACGGGCTCCTGGCGCCACCAGGAACACGGGGACGCGCGCGAAAGGGACCGGCTTGGGCTCGTGCCACCGTGGCGCCATGGCCGGCAGCGAGGAGCAATCGGCTCCGGTGAGAAGGCGGCTGGAGTGCGGGAACGAGCGCGGGGAGGAGGGGAAATGGAAGAGGAGCTCACAGCGAGGTCGATGAGCAGCTCGGTGGTCTCGGGGAGGCGGCGGAGGCGGCGAATTGACCGCGGTGAACTTCGGTGGCCGGCGACGGAAACGGCGATGGTGGCGGCGTTGCAGCACGTCCGGGAGGTCCGTAGCTCAACGAGGAGGTGGAGGGGGTTGTGGCGGAGCTCGGAAGCGGGTCGGGGAGGCGAGGGGAGGCCAGTGGCTACGGCGATGCCCGTCGGCGGCGGCGGTGGTTCTCGGGTGAGAGGGAGAGAGAGCAGGGGGAGAAGAGGAGGGCGAGGGAGAGTGAGAGCGGTGCGGGGCAGCTGCGTGGCTTCGTCCGGGGCATCGAAGGCGAGAGAAGGAAGCAGGAGGTGGCCAGCAGGGGGGGGAGGTGGCGCGCGCGCGTGCCGGCGAGCGTCGGGCACACGCCGTTCCCCTGTCGGGGGGGAAGACGACAGAGGAGGGGGGGGCTAGGCGGGCTGGGCCGCCTCCTGGCTGGGCCGGCCTGCTGCTGCTGGGCTGCGCAGGGGAGGGGAGGCCCAGGTAAGCCCCTCCTTCTTTTATTTTTGTTTTCTAATTTTTCTGACATTTTTTTTGATTTAATAAATATATTAAATCATTTAATTTTATTATGCCAATTTTTGTAGGGGCTAATGTTATTATTCCAGAGCTCTTTTATAATTGGCATAATTTTTGGACCATATTTCATATATATAGAAATATATTTCCAATGCAAATATTTATCGAATTAATCCAGGTGGCCAAAATAAATGTCCATGAGCTCCTAAAAATATTGTTTTGATTTTTATCTCTGTCCAATATTTTCAGAGGGCAACATGAGCATTTTCTTGGATCCTTTTGGAGAAATTTTTATTTGGGTCATTTTAAAAATGATTCTGAGGGTTCCACCAATCCTCATTTCAAATTTAAATGAAATTTAAACATGATGCACAAATGACCAGCTAGTCTAGGTCATACCAGACTAGGGATGTGACAGGTATCATACACCCACCATATGCCTTCCTGAAAACAGCCACCATACCTACCTATTATGGCATTTCCATAGCCATTTCGAGATATATTGCCATGCAACTTTCCACCGTTCCATTTATTATGACACACTTCATCATTGTCATATTGCTTTGCATGATCATGTAGTTGACATCGTATTTGTGGCAAAGCCACCGTTCATAATTATTCCATACATGTCACTCTTGATTCATTGCACATCCCGGTACACCGCCGGAGGCATTCATATAGAGTCATATTTTGTTCTAAGTATTGGGTTGTAATTCTTGAGTTTTAAGTAAATAAATGTGTGATGATCATCATTATTAGAGCATTGTCCCATGTGAGGAAAGGATGATGGAGACCATGATTCCCCCACAAGTCGGGATGAGACTCCGGACAAAAATAAATAAATAAAAGAGGCCAAAGAAGCCCAAATAAAAAAATAAAAAAGAGGCCATAAAAAAGGAGAAGGCCCAAAAAACAAAAAAATGAGAGAAAAGGAGTGAAGGGGCAATGCTACTATCCTTTTACCACACTTGTGCTTCAAAGTAGCACCATGATCTTCATGACAGAGAGTCTCCTATGTTGTCACTTTAATATACTAGTGGGAATCTTTCATTATATAACTTGGCTTGTATATTCCAATGATAGGCTTCCTCAAAATGTCCTAGGTCTTCGTGAGCAAGCGAGTTGGATGCACACCCACTTAGTTTCTTTTTGAGCTTTCATACACTTATAGCTCTAGTGCATCCGTTGCATGGCAATCCCTACTCACTCACATTGATATCTATTAATGGGCATCTCCATAGACCGTTAATACGCCTAGTTGATGTGAGACTATCTTCCCCTTTTTTGTCTTCTCCACAACCACCATTCTATTCCACCTATAGTGTTATATCCATGGCTCACGCTCATGTATTGCGTGAAGATTGAAAAAGTTTGAGAACATAAAAAGTATGAAACAATTGCTTGGCTTGTCATCGGGGATGTGCATGATTTAAATATTTTGTGTGGTGAAGGTAGAGCATAGCCAGATTATATGATTTTCTAGGGATAACTTTCTTTGGCCATGTTATTTTGAGAAGACATGATTGCTTTGTTAGTATGCTTGAAGTATTATTGTTCTTATGTCAATATTAAACTTTTATTTTGAATCTTTAGGATCTAAATATTCATGCCACAATAAAGAAAATTACATTGACGAATATGTTAGCTAGCATTCCACATCAAAAATTCTGTTTTTATCATTTACCTACTCGAGGACGAGCAGGAATTAAGCTTCGCGATGCTTGATACGTCTCCAACGTATCTATAATTTTTTATTGTTCCATGCTATTATATTATCCTTCTAGGATGTTTTATATGCATTTATATGCTATTTTATATGATTTTTGGGACTAACCTATTAACCGGAGGCCCAACCCAAATTGCTATTTTCTTCCCTATTTCAGTGTTTCGGAGAAAAGGAATATCAAACAGAGTCCAAACGGAATGAAACCTTCGAGAGAGTTATTTTTGGAATGGAAGCAATCCAAGAGACTTGGAGTAGACGTCAGCGAAGCTTCGAGAAATCCATGAGGCAGGGAGGCGCACCCCCACCCTTGTGGGCCCCTCGTGGCTCCCTTGACCGACTTCTTTCGCCTATATATGTCCGTATACCCTAAAAACATCGGGGAACACAATAGATTGGGAGTTCCGCCGTCGCAAGCCTATGTATCCACCGAAAATCAATCTGGACTCGTTCCGACACCCTGCTGGAGGAGGAATCCCTCACCGGTGGCCATCTCCATCATCCCGGCGCTCTCCATGACAAGGAGGGAGTAGTTTACTGTCGGTGTCAAAACCGGCAGATCTCGGGTAGGGGGTCCCGAACTGTGCGTCTACGGCGGATGGTAACAGGAGGCAGGGGACACGATGTTTACCCAGGTTCGGGCCCTCTTGATGGAGGTAATACCCTACGTCCTCCTTGATTGTTCTTGATGATATGAGTATTACAAGAGTTGATCTAGCACGAGATCAAAGAGGCTAAACCCTAGAAGCTAGCCTAAGGTATGATTGTCTGTTGTCCTACGGACTAAAACCCTCTGGTATTATTGATACGTCTCCTTCGTATCTATAATTTTTGATTGTTCCATGCCAATATTATTCAACTTTCATATACTTTTTGGCGACTTTTTATATTATTTTTGGGACTAACATATTGGTCCAGTGCCCAGTGCCAGTTCCTGTCTGTTGCATGTTTTTGGTTTCGCAGAATATCCATATCAAACAGAGTCCAAACGGGATAAAAACGGACGGAGCTTATTGGAAAATATGGAAAATTTGGAAGGAAAATCAACCCGAACCAGTGCCCGAGGTGGTCACGAGGCAGGGGCGCCCCCCCCCCTAGGGCGCGCCCCTACCCTCGTGAGCCCACCGTAAGGCGGTTGACGCTCTTCTTTTGCCGCAAGAAAGCTAATATTCAGAAAAAATAATCACGGTGAAGGTTTCAGGCCAATCGGAGTTACGGACCTCCATATATACACGAAACAGTGAAATAGAGCGAGAAGAGAACGCAGAACCAGAGAGAGACAGAGAGATATATCCAATCTCGGAGGGGCTCTCGCCCCTCCCACGCCATGGGAGCCAAGGACCAGAGGGGAAACCCTTATCCCATATAGGGAGGAGGTCAAGGAAGAAGAAGAAAGGGGGGCCCTCTCCCCCTTGCTTCCGGTGGCGCCGGAGCGTTGCCGGGGCCATCATCATCACCGCCATCTTCACCAACAACTTCACCGCCATCATCACCAACTCTTCCCCCCTCTATGCAGCGGTATAACCTCTCTCTTACCCGCTGTAATCTCTACTTAAACATGGTGCTCAATGCTATATATTATTTCCCAATGATGTATGGTTATCTTATGATGTTTGAGTAGATCTGTTTTGTCCTAATGGCTATTTGATGATCATCATTGGTTTGAGTTCTATGTTTTATTATTGGTGCTATCCTACGGTGCTCTCCGTGTCGCACAAGCGTGAGGGATTCCCGCTGTAGGGTTTGCAATATGCTTATGATTTTCTTATGGTGGGTGGCGTGAGTGACAGAAGCACAGACCCGAGTAAGTAGGTTGTTTGCATATGGGATAAAGGGGACTTGATGCTTTAATGCTATGGTTGGGTTTTACCTTAATGAATCTTTAGTAGTTGCGGATGCTTGCTAGAGTTCCAATCATAAGTGCATATGATCCAAGTAGAGAAAGTATGTTAGCTTATGCCTCTCCCTCAAAAAAAATTGCAATAATGATTACCGGTCTAGTTATCGATTGCCTAGGGACAAATAACTTTCTTGTTGACAAAAGCTCTTTACTAAAACTAATTTAGTTGTGTCTTTATCTAAACAGCCCCTAGCTTTTATTTATGTGCTCTTTATTTCTTGCAAGCTTACCCAAAAACACCTACAAAGTACTTCTAGTTTCATACTTGTTTCCGGTAAAGCGAACGTCAAGTGTGTGTAGAGTTGTATCGGTGGACGATAGAACTTGAGGGAATATTTGTTCTACCTTTAGCTCCTCGTTGGGTTCGACACTCTTACTTATCGAAAGAGGCTACAATTGATCCCCTATACTTGTGGGTTATCAGTTATAGACACCGGAGGGGGCTAGGGTTACACAAGGTCGGTTACAAAGGAGGAGATATACATATCCGTATTGCCTAGCTTGCCGTCCACGCCAAGTAAAGTCCCATCCGGACACGAGACAAAGTCTTCAATCTTATATCTTCATAGTCCAACAGTCCACCCAAAGGATATAGTCTGGCTGTCCGGAGACCCCCTAATCCAGGACTCCCTCAGTAGCCCCCGAACCAGGCTTCAATGACGTTGAGTCCGGCGCGCAGTATTGTCTTCGGCATTGCATGGCGGGTTCTTCTCCAAATCTTGAATGTCTGTAAGTAGTGTCTGGCCCCATAAATGCTGGACTTCTTGGCTTCTGTGCTCAATAAGGTCTATCTTCCACGCATCAAACGAATATGAGGAGCCAGGGTGTTTTTACATTCGCCCCCTAGCCAGGTAAATAAATTGTCTATTAAAGGGATGGGGATTCTTAGATCCAATCCATACCATCCTCCCACGGCGAGAATCCCTCGGAGCGCGCTTCGGAAAAATCCACTCCAACATGGCCGACCACCGCAGCTCCTCCTCCCGCCCTCGTAGCCCTAATCCCGGTGATTGGGAGAGGTGTTCTGTCCCACACAGTCGATTAGTAGAGCTGCAGACTCAGGGATTTCTCCCTCGCCACATATAATGCCAGGGAGCAAGCGGAGAGCTTCCCCAGCCCCTCTAAGGGGGAGCGGGTGTGCCTTGTTCCTTACTTACTAAGGGGACTCGGATTTCCAATTCATCCGTTCCTCCGTGGGCTCCTGGAGTTTTACGGCCTCCAACTGCATAATTTCACCCCTGCTTCCATATTACACATCGCCGGCTACGTTGCCCTTTGCGAGCTATTTCTGGGCTGCGAGGCTCATTTCGAGCTGTGGAAAAGGTTATTTTGCCTTGTGCCCCGCACACAGAAGGGGTCACTTTATCAAGTGGGCGGAGCCGAAATATGGCGCATCGCCGAAACCGGATACCTGTCCGATACTCTGAAGAAGACGTCCGAAGACTGGCCTTCGGAGTGGTTTTATATAGAGGACATCCCCCTTCCAGACCCTGTTCGGCGGGGTCTTCCTGAGTTCAACAATGCTCCTCTGAAGAAACGCCGAAGTTGGCGCCCACGGAGCCCCCAAGAGGAAGACAACGGAGAAGTCCTTTACCTGATGAACCGGATTAAAGCGCTGGCTCAATCAGGATTGACAATAATCAAGGTTATGTCAATATTCATAATGCGGGGAGTGCAGCCACTTCAATATCAATGCATAATGTGGTGCTTTAACGGGGAAGATGATGCCACCCGTTGCGGGCGTAAGGGATCAGACTCTGCTGCTGCTTTAGCAAAAATTCTGTCTGAGTTGTTCAAGGGAGAAGAAGAGGAGTTCGTCCGTATCAAGCCACGGGATGGATTATCCTTGTACAACCCTCCAAGCTGGGTGAGTTATACCTCTTTACTCCCATTCTTCCTGCATTCTTCGTCGTAGGTACTCACCTTGCCATTTTATGGTAGGAACTGCGAAAAGTTGTATGGGAGGTCAACAGCCCATCTCCACAACCAGAGGACCCTGGTCGGGCCCTCGGTCCCGGACTCGAAGAGGATCCGGACATATTCGTGGAGCTGATAGACAAGCAATTCTATCAATTGAGCTGCGATGATGCCATGGTGGCCATAACAGTCGATTATCCCGGACTGCTCCCTGCGTCGCACGTAAGAAAAACCAAAATCCCAATTCCAAAAATAGGATCCCCTTTTAGACACTTCACCTACCGTACACATATGGTGTTTTACAGGGAAGGCATTCAGGACGCCGTGCCGAACCCGCAGCAACTCGCCAACAAGAGGCACCGAAGCCGGGTAGGCCAAAAAGGAAGGTGGTCAGGATGGAGATGCTGGTGCAGAGGTATGACACAAAACCTCGCTCCGTGGTTGTCGTCTTTCTCAAAATGCAATTGAAAGAGCAATCATGTCCTTATATTATGTTTTGATGTTGATGACAATGTACATGTAGGGGGTCTAACAATGGTTGCCAAGTAAATCTCAGGTGTTAGCCCGCGGTTCATCGAAGTGTGTGGATCAAGAGCATACAGAGTGATTTTACTGAAGGATGAAGCATAAAAGTTGAATACATATTTTGTTTTCTTGAGTATAGGATCCCGCACTATTAAGAGGGGATCGATTGGGATAGTTAAAAAGCTTGCTCTTGCCACAAAATATCCTTGCCATATTTGCTCATGATAAAATCTTCATGGTTCTGTTTCTGGGCTGCCGGATGTCCGGGCTTAAGGCCGGATGTCCGGGCATCACGCCGGATGTCCGAGCCTCACGCCAGATATCCGGGCCTAGCCATTCCAGTATGCAGTTTTGTGTTGTGCTGCTGTCGGATGTCCGGCCCTCTACGCCGGATGTCCGGGCTCCCAGTGCTCCCCGGATGTCCGGGCTTCTCGGCCGGATATCCGGGCATAGCTGTCCAGAGGACGTGTTTATGCTGGGCTGCACGCCGGATGTCCGGCCACCTGCCGGATGTCCGGGCCTTCCTATTATGCCGGATGTCCGGGCTTGGGCCCCGGATGTCCGGCCCCTCTGTTCTCTTCTTCTGTTTTTGTTCTGTTCTCGCAGCTTACGATGCCGGATATCCAGCACCGAGCCCGGATGTCCGGCCTACTCACTCACTTACACTTCAACGGCCATATTCAAGCTCACACTATATATATCCCCTCTTCTCCACCGGAGAGGGTTGACCATTCACTCTTGAACAAACCCTAGAACACATTTCACTCTCTCTCTCTTACACCTGCACACCAAATCTTAGATCCCCAAGGGATTTGAGAGCATTCGAGAGAAGTTGTCCAATCAAGTGATAGATCCACCCCTACTCCATCTTTGCACCAAAGAAATTTGTGATTTGAGCAAGTCTTGAGCTTTTCCCCATTGATCTTGTTACTCTTGGAGGTTGGAGACACCTAGGCGGTAGGAGTCTTTCGGAGAGGAATCGATCTTTGTGATTACGCCCGAAAAGTTTGTGACGGTTTGGAGACCACCCCAAGGTCTACCACTAGTGGTTGAGAAACGCCTTCGTGGTGTTGTCTCAAAGGGAGAATAGGGTGAGCCTTCGTGGCGTTGGTGTGACTTCGTGGTAACATCCACCTCTCTAACGCTGACGTAGCTTCCCTCCAAGGAAGTGAACATCGACATACATCCTCGTCTCCCGGAGTTGCAGTTATCCCTAACCCTAACTCTCTACTTGTGGTTACTTGTCTCTTAGCACTTACTTCATCACTTTGTATTTGCCTAGTTACTACTTGTGTTACCTGCTTAGTACTTAGTACTTCACTCGCAATTGTTAGGCTCACTTTCACATTCCGCATTATTGCCTAAAATTGTTAAGTAACAATTAAAATTTGTAGTTGTACCTATTCACCCCCCCTCTAGGTCCGTCTCGATCCTTTCAATTCGTATTAGAGCCTCGTGCTCTATTCTTTTGGCTTAACCGCCCTAGAGCGAGATGAACCCCGATGGGACTCCCCTTGTTGTAGATCCGAAGGATAAAGGTGAGGCTTCTTCTGAAGTCAAGACCTTTACTTCTGAGGATCTAGAACGGGCCCTTGCTAAGCAAAAGGAGGAGCATGATGCTAATGTCGAGGCCTTGGTCCAAATGAGGATAGCCACATTGTCCACGGTGCTTGCACCACTTTCGGGTGGTGCGGCCTCGAGGCCAACTGTGCCTACTCCGTCACTTGGTCAACAACCTCCTAGCAATGAACACTCTAGTGTTCCTTGGCTTTATGCAAGATCCCAAGTTGAGAAACCAAAATATAACTCTCAAGGCAAACCTCCTTTACTTGATGCCACTTCCGATTTTGCTTTGTGGAGAGTTGCTATGCAGGATCATCTTCGATATGGAAACGATGAGATGCTAGAGATCTTGGAGTATGGTTACCATGTGGTTGATCCAAAGAATCCTACACCAAGAGAAATTTATGACAAGAATCTCAATGACACTGCAATCATGTGTATAAGGAGAGGTATGGTTGAAAAGCAAAGGAGACCTTTCATACACATCACAAGTGCCAAGGAATTATGGGAAAGTATTATAAGATCCAAGACCGGTACCTCCACCCTCCGGAGTGCTCAATATGAAATTGCCAAGGGACAATTGCAGAACTTTTGTATGGAGAAAGGTGAAACTCCAAATCAACTCCTTGAGCGTCTCATGACTCTCACCGCTGATATTGAGTCGTGTGAGTGTGACAAGACACAAGATGGATTTAACATGACTAAGCGATTCCTTGTGGACAAGTTGCTCCATGCTCTTGCTCCATATCACCATCAGATGGTATGGGACATCAGACAACACCATGCCTTCAAGGAAATGACTACAGATGACATCATATCCACTTTCCAACTATTTGAAGAGTCAAAGGCAAATGCTACAAAACATCTTGCCATGCATGGTACTCCATCATCGAAGATCAATCTTGCATTGAAGGCCAAGCATGTATGTGAAGATGAGCAAAGTGAAGAAGAAGATGATGATGACGAAGAAGATGGTGATGAGGTTGAATCCAATGAGGGCCCTTCATATGAAGACATGGCTCTCTTTGTCAAGAAGTTTAGCGCGGGAAAATTCAAGGGTAGGTTTGAAAAGAAGAAAGTAAGAAAATGCTACAACTGTGAAGAAACCAACCACTTCTCCAACGAGTGCCCTTATGAGAAGAGAGAAGATAAACCAAGGTTTCCCAAGACCTTTCCCAAGAAGAAGCTACCAAATCCTTTGAACTCCAAGCTCAAAAAGAGAGATGGGAAAGCAATGGTTGCTCAAGAAGAATCCGATCCAGATGATGTTAGTTGTGTTGCCAGAGTTGCTCAATATTCTCAAAACACATTGAGGCTAGTCAACAAGAGTGGTGAAGTTGTCACCTACAACTACATGAAATATTACAAGGGCAACACTCACAAGTGCCTCATGGCGAAGGCCGTGGTAGAAGATGGAGAGGACCAACACTCTCCTGACAAGGTCAAGGTAACCCCACGATCAAACCCTCCTCTTTTCACTCCTCCTACTTCTAGTGATGAGTATCTTGATGCGGAGGATAGTTATGAGGATGATGATATAAATGATCCTATGCTTGCTAAATTAAATAAGTTCATGTGCTCCCTTAAAGGAAAGAAGCTCACTATGTTTCGTATGCTTATGGAGATGGTGAGTAAGCACACCATTTCCATTAAGGAACTCGAAACCCTCGTCACCGAGGAAAAGGAAAAATATGAAATCCTTGAGCGGAAAGTCCAATATGAGGAAGCACGCAATGATGAACTATGCTTAAAAATTGGTGCAAACATTGATGTTCATACTAGGGATCTTGCCTCCTTGAAAAAGGCTATCAACTCTTGCGAAGAGTTGATGAATGATAAAAGTAAGCTTGTAAAGTCTAATGCTTCTCTCTCTAAGGATTGTGAGCTCCTATCCGTGTCCCTCAAGACCAAGGAAGAAGAGCTCACCCTCCTTACAAAGAGTTTTGAGACACTCAAGCTTACTTATCTTGAAACTCTAGCCAAGGCTTACTCTTCTCCTATTATCAATGTTGATGCTTGTACTACTAACTCTAGTAGTGATCTAGCGTCTATTCTTGAGGAGAATCGCTTTCTCAAAGCTCAAATTAAGAAAGGACTCATGACATGTTCTCAAGGGAAAAAGAACCTTAATGAGGTGTTGAGCCAACACAATGAGGTGTTTGCCAAAGAGGGACTCGGGTTTGACCCAAGCACAAGCAAGAAGAAGACGTCCTCTCAAAAGTGCACCACTCCTTTAAAAGAAATTTTTGTACGTGAAGGGAACAAGGAGAAAGGTAAGGTTGTTAGTGGGAAGGCCACAAGGGGCATGCCTACTCTCAACAAGCCAAAAGTGTTCATGCCTCCATCCTATGTACTTCGTAAGACTAAGGATGGAGAAGTGTTTGCTAAGTTTGTTGGTCCTCGAAATGCATTTCGGTTTTATGCTATTTGGGTCCCTAAGACCCTTGTGACTAACCTGAGAGGTCCCATTGCAAAATGGGTGCCTCTAACCAAGCCATAATTGTGTGTAGGTCGCTTTCTCCGGTGGAGTAAAATGGGTGATTGACAGTGGATGTACCAATCATATGACCGGAGATAGCAAGTTGCTCTACGATTTCATGAAAGCTATTCAACCATTTATGAGCATTATGTTTGGTGGAGGTTCAAAAGGACAGGTACTCGGATTGGGCAAAGTGGCCATCACAAATGACATGTCTCTTGCAAATGTGATGCTTGTCCAATCCCTCAAATACCATTTGCTTTCTGTTCGCCAATTGGCTTCTGTTGGTTATGATACACTTTTTGGACTAACGGATGTGAAAGTCTTTAAGAGAGATACTCTTGAAGTGGCCTTTGTTGGAGAGTTGGATGGCAACCTTTACACGGTTGATTTCTCGAAAGAGAGCACATTCCATGCAACTTGTCTAATGGCCAAGGCCGACAAGGGGTGGCTATGGCATCGCCGGCTAGCCCATGTCGGCATGAGAAATCTTCAAGATCTCTTAAAGGGTAATCACATCCTTGGACTAACAAATGTCTCATTTGAGAAAGATCGTGTGTGTAGTGCGTGCATAGCCGGGAAGCAACATCAATCAAAGCACCCACCCAAGAATATTGTGTCTACTTCAAGGCCGTTGGAGCTCCTTCATGTGGATCTCTTTGGGCCTCCTTCGTGGGATAGTCTTGGTGGGAAAAAGTATGGACTTGTAATTGTGGATGATTACTCAAGATACACATGGGTGTTTTTCCTCAAGTCCAAAGACGAGACGAAGATCACCTTCATTGATTTTGCCAAGCAAGCACAACGCAAGTTTGACAAAGAAATCATGGCAATAAGAAGTGATAATGGTTCCGAGTTCAAGAATTACACCTTGGAAGGATTTCTTAGTGATGAAGGGATTGAGCATCAATATTCAGCTCCATACACTCCCCAACAAAATGGTGTTGCAGAAAGGAAGAACCGCACCCTTGTGGAGATGGCAAGGTCCATGTTGGATGAATACAAGTCGCCACATAGTTTTTGGGCCGAGGCCGTCAACACTGCATGTCATGCATCAAATCGGCTCTTCCTCCGCACGATATTGGAAAAGACTCCATATGAGCTCCTAACCGGGAACAAGCCAAATGTCAAGTACTTTCATGTATTTGGGTGTAAATGCTTCATCCTCAACAAAAGAGAGCGGTTAGGAAAATTTCAATCTAAAACTATTGAGGGCATATTTGTTGGCTATGGATCAAACTCTCACGCCTATAGAGTCTACAACAAATCCAATGGATGTGTTGTAGAAACTTGTGACGTGGTGTTTGATGAATTTAATGGCTCCCATGGGGAGCAAGTTGATCTAAGTGATGTAGGTGAAGAAGATTCTTCTCAAGATATCTTGACGATGGGTGTTGGTGCACTTCTTCCAATGGAACAAGACCCTCATGATGATGAAGAAGAAGATGAAGGCCTCACACACCATCAAACTTCTTCCACACCCATACCACCACAAGCCCCTACCACTCAATCAATGCCCATAGTCCAAGTACAAGATGATGATCAAGTTCCTCTTCATGATAATCATCAAGAACAAGATCATCCTCAAGAGCAAGAACAAGAAAGTGCAATCATTGACCATGAACCTCAACAAATGCAAGAAGAATAAGAAGATTTTCCACCATACATTAATGATCCATATGTTGAGGACGTGGATGATGGACATGAAGTTGAACCTCGCGAAACCTTAACCTCCATCATGCCTCGAGTGGCCGGTCGTGTTGATGTTGATAAAATCCTCACCGGCATATCGGAAGGTAGAGTCACTCGTAAACAATTGACAAACTTTTGTGCTCACTTCTCTTTTGTGTCTAGTGTTGAGCCTCTCAAGGTACAAGATGCGTTGATAGAAAACGATTGGCTCATTGCTATGCAAGAAGAGTTGAATAGTTTTGAGTGCAATCAAGTGTGGTCATTAGTCAAGAGGCCAACTACGAAACACAACGTCATTGGAACAAAGTGGATTTTCAAGAACAAGCAAGATGAGAATGGCGTAATCATCCGCAACAAGGCAAGGTTAGTGGCACAAGGGTACTCACAAGTTGAAGGTTTGGACTTTGGTGAGACCTTTGCCCCCGTTGCCCGTCTTGAATCCATTCGCATCTTACTTGCTTATGCTGCTTTCAATGGATTTACATTACATCAAATGGATGTGAAGAGTGCTTTCCTTAACGGTCATCTACAAGAAGAAGTATATGTATCACAACCACCTGGGTTCGTTGACCCTGATCACAAAGACTATGTGTATAAACTTCATAAGGCTTTGTATGGCCTCAAACAAGCACCTCGTGCTTGGTATGATCATCTTAAGAAGTTTCTACTCGATGATGGTTTTGTGAGAGGGGTGATCGATCCCACTCTTTTTACTAAGAGGGACAAAGGTGATTTGATCTTATGCCAAATCTATGTAGATGATATAATTTTTGGTTCTCCTAACATTCATTTATGCAAGAAGTTTGCGGCATCAATGACCAAGAATTTTGAAATGTCACTCAATGCGGATTTGAAGTTCTTCCTCGGCTTTCAAATTCAACAATTTCAAGAAGGAATTTTCTTGTCTCAAGCGAAATACCTCAAGGATATCCTAGCAAAATTTGGCATGACTGATGCTAGCCCATGTAAGACACCCATGCCAACCAAAATTGTACTCACTGAAGACTCAAACGGTATCCCCTTTGACCCATCTAAATACCGCTCTATGATTGGTTCATTGCTTTATCTTTGTGCATCTAGACCAGACATCATGTTTAGTGTATGCATGTGTGCTAGATTTCAAGCTTCCCCTAGGGAAAGCCATCATAAGGCGGTTAAGCATATTCTTAGATACCTTGTTCACACCCCAAAGTTGGGTCTATGGTACCCCAAGGATGCTAAGTTTGATCTCATTGGGTACACGGATGCGGATTGGGCTGGAGACAAAGTGGATCGTAAGTCCACCTCCGGTGCATGTCAATTTCTTGGACGCTCCTTGGTAAGTTGGTCCTCGAAGAAGCAAAATTGTGTTGCCCTCTCCACAGCCGAAGCTGAATATATTGCAACCGCCAGTTGTGCAACTCAGTTATTATGGATGAGGCAAACTTTGAAGGATTACGGTATCACCTATAGACATGTGCCCCTTCTATGCGATAATGAAAGAGCCATTAATATTGCTGAGAACCCCAAAGATCATACCCGCACCAAGCACATTGACATTAGGTACCACTTCTTGAGAGATCATGTGGAGAAGGGTGATATTGACATTGCTCATGTTGGTACAGATATGCAACTTGCAGATATTTTCACCAAGCCATTGGATGAAGCAAGGTTTTGTCAACTTAGGCGTGAACTTGGTATCTTGGAGCTTGACAACATTATGTGAAATCCAGTGCCCATTCATACTTAAAATTAATGTCTTATCTTGATGTAGGCATATATTTAGGGGGAGACACTCAATTCATGAGTACTCTCACCTTACATAATGCATAAATAGAACAAACACTCTCAAAGTTATCATAGTTTTCAAACTAGGGTACTTTAACATGATGGAGTCGTGACCATGTGCTCAAAGTTTACATCTTTGCGGTACTATGTTCCATATGCTCAAACATGGTGACCTCGGTCACCGCTTGTACAATGCTTGTATGGACCTTTCTTTCTTAAATAATGTGTGGTTTGTTAATGCATCTTAGTATTGCCTTAGATGTCTCTGGTTCTCTCTCTTATTAGTCTCATGTAAACTCCTTGGCAGAGTCTATATCAACTTATACTTGTTGGGCCCCTCCTCTATTTAGTGGCCGGACATCCGGGCTTCAGCCGGACATCCGGGCCCTAGGAAAAACCCCTTGCCACTCAAAACGATCATCAACCACTTACAGTGCCGGACATCCGGGCCTCAGCCGGACATCCGGGCCCTGTACCCATGCTGCTGATTTCCTCACGCCGGATATCCGGGGATACTCTCGGATGTCTGGCCCATTGGTGCTATTTCTTCTGTTCTGTGTTTTCCACTCGCCGGATATCCAGGCCTCGCCCCAGATGTCCGGCCCGTCGCACGCAGTCGCATATCCCCGGGGAGGAGTGTGGGATTTGGGGGCAGTTCCTCACTTCTCTCGTTCCTCCCCTCATCTCTCCTCACAGTCGCTGCCGGCGGGTCATCACTCTGGTGCTGCCCCGGCCATCTCCACCGACCTCCGGCCCCGATCTCCTGCTCACGGACTCCTCTCCTCCCGATCTACGATCCTATCCAATCCATTTCTTGAGTTGTTGAGTGAATATTTCGGGAGGGACCGGTGTATCATGGGATTCACCGCCGAAGTTCCTCATGGCACGAACCAAGAACTGCGGTCCCCAGCGCCCCGCACCTTCTTCCCGGGGTATGGATGCTATCTCTACTCCAGCCTACTTGAATGGTGACCGAAAAATCTTAGGGTTTCATTCTCTCATGCAAATCCTGTCATCTATATCTTGCTAGTGTTGTGGTGTCTCTTGCCTCAGCCTAGAAATCTTCCTATGTACTCGGCTAATCATTTTAAATCATGGATATGTCGCAATTTTTGCTCTATCACTGGACTTGTTCTATGATCATGATCAAAAATGCTCATCCCATTGTTTAAATTGTTTTATCCGTGTTCCTACTTGTTGGCTTCTTCTCATCGGAACCTATTCATTATCCATTCCAGTTGATCGCCGGCAAGGCTCAACCGACTCCGATGAGCATGCTCGGCCTAAGAAGAAGAAGACCGCCACCAAGAAGAAGAAGCGGGCACCATCCACAAGTCCGTCGGCCTCGGATCCAGATGATGTGGACTATGTTGGCGAGGAAGAAGATGACAGTGCACCAAGACAGTCTGTTGGACAGTCCAAGCCCGGTACTAGGAGGGCACCGGTGCCTCAAGTTCGTGGTTCTGCAATGCCCATTGTCCATGGTCGTCGCATCTCCATGGAGCTTCCTGACAGTAGAGGTCGTCCCACTCACGACTTCACAACTGTGGGGGCGGGGCCATATCTTCTGTTCCGTCGGGATGTCAATCAATATGAGATGGTGGCTGATGCCGAAGATCCTCGGTTCCGAACTCGTATGCAGCAGGACCTCTATTCCAGTTTTGCCCATGGGCGTGGTCTTGCTCCTCACTCATATGTGGATCTCAACTTTCTGCGTGATAACCCTGCCATGTTCCCTAACAATCCGGTCAAGATCATTGAGGATATGACTCTTGCTTCCGCAATGACTTTCAAGTGTGATTGGAGTGAAGCTGCCATTCTACAGTTCTATGCCACCTGTTTCTTTGGTCCAGACAACACTCTCACTTGGATGACCGATGACACTACACTGAGCATTACCTGTGACAGGTTTGTTCAGATTTTGGGTCTCTCCGGGTTTGGCCACCGCATCCACAGTATGGATCCAGAGTACAAGCCCAAAGGGATTGATGCTTGCTTGCCACTTGTCAAACCTACCTCTCAGCTCACTGACGAAGAAAAAGAATATCCAGTCAATGAGGTTTCCATCTTCCGTGCTCCCTTCTACATCCTCTATCAGTGTGTGCTTCGCACTCTCTACCCTAAAAAGGGAGATCGCTCGAGGGCTCGCAACTATTGCATTGACTTGATGGTTCGTATGCATGACAAACCCACTGAGCCTCTGGACATAGCAAATTTCATTTGGCATGAGATCCGTCTTTGCAGTTTCATTCAGACTCGCCAGTTCCCTCATGCTCCATTTATTCAGGCTCTAATTGATCACACTGCTCCCTTTGAGGTGGTTAAGACAGCTGTGCACTCCATTTGGAAACCTCCTCCTCATATGCGTGCAGTGGCTGCTGCTTCTACTCAGCCTAGGAGGTCTGCTGGTGGGCAGACAGCTGCTCCTACTCAGCCCACTGGTTCGTCCATTCCATCTTCTTCGTCTGCCCCTCATGGACGCCTTGCCTCGTTCTTCGGCAAGGCTCAGTCTGCTATCATGAGGGCAATCACCTTCAGCTGTCAACAGAATCATGATGTTCAGAAGCGCCTCATCATCTCCAAGAATCAGCTCAAGCAGCGTCTCCGTGACCATGGGATCCCCGTGTGTGAGGATGATCCCATTCCCGCGGCTCCATCCACTTACACTTTCGGATTCCCGTCTCACACTGACTACCCCGAGTTCTTTGCTACTGATGATGACATCTGCCAGGAGTGACCCAGCCTGTTTGTTTTTTCACCCCTTTTTCCTTATTGATGTCAAAGGGGGAGAAGTAGTATCTTAGTATGGCCATGCTATTTGTGTTAATGTGCTACCTTGATCATGTGAAACTATGTTATGTGTTGGCTATTTGTGTTAATGTGCTACCTCTGGTACTATGTTATTATCGTGTGGCTATGAATTATCTTGTGATTATGAAATGTTTTTAGTCTATGAGTTATTATGGTTTCATATGTGCATATTTCTCACATGTATATCTCTTGAAGCTACATATGCTACCATACGAAGTATTATATTGAGTACCCTAACATAAACATCTACATGTTTTGTAATGAGTGGGACCTAAAAGTAAATAGAAACATCTACATGTTTTGTACCTTTTTTACTCTCATGTTTGTCAAATGCTAAGATTATTTATTAAATCTATGAATAAAAATACTACATGTGTGATTGTCATCAACAAACAAAAAGGGGGAGATTAAAAGAGCAATCATGTCCTTATATTATGTTTTGATGTTGATGACAATGTACATGTAGGGGGTCTAACAATGGTTGTCAAGTAAATCTCAGGTGTTAGCCCCCGGTTCATCGAAGTGTGTGGATCAAGAGCATACAGAGTGATTTTACTCAAGGATGAAGCATAAAAGTTGAATACATATTTTGTTTTCTTGAGTATAGGATCCCGCACTATTAAGAGGGGATCGATTGGGATAGATAAAAAGCTTGCTCTTGCCAAAAAATATCTTTGCCATATTTGCTCATGATAAAATCTACATGGTTCTGTTTCTGGGCTGCCGGATGTCCGGGCTTAAGGCCGGATGTCCGGGCCTCACGCCAGATATCCGGGCCTAGCCATTCCAGTATGCAGTTTTGTGTTGTGCTGCTGCCGGATGTCCGGCCCTCTACACCGGATGTCCGGGCTCCCAGTGCTCCCCGGATGTCCGGGCTTCTCGGCCGGATATCCGGGCATAGCTGTCCAGAGGACGTGTTTATGCTGGGCTGCGCGCCGGATGTCCGGCCACCTGCCGGATGTCCGGGCCTTCCTGTTATGCCGGATGTCTGGGCTTGGGCCCCGGATGTCTGGCCCCTCTGTTCTCTTCTTCTGTTTTTGTTCTGTTCTCGCAGCTTACCATGCCGGATATCCGGCCCCTAGCCCGGATGTCCGGCCTGCTCACTCACTTAAACTAAAACGGCCATATTCAAGCTCACACTATATATAGCCCCTCTTCTCCACGGGAGAGGGTTGACCATTCACTCTTGAACAAACCCTAGAACACATCTCACTCTCTCTCTTACACCTCCACACCAAATCTTAGATCCCCAAGGGATTTGAGAGCATTTGAGAGAAGTTGTCCAATCAAGTGCTAGATCCACCCCTACTCCATCTTTGCACCAAAGGAATTTGTGATTTGAGCAAGTCTTGAGCTTTTTCCCCATCGATCTTGTTACTCTTGGAGGTTGGAGACTCCTAGGCGGTAGGAGTCTTTCGGAGAGGAATCGATCTTTGTGATTACCCCCGAAAAGTTTGTGAGGGTTTGGAGACCACCCCAAGGTCTACCACTAGTGGTTGAGAAACGCCTTCGTGGTGTTGTCTCAAAGGGAGAATAGGGTGAGCCTTCGTGGCGTTGGTGTGCCTTCGTGGTAACATCCACCTCTCTAACGGTGACGTAGCTTCCCTCCAAGGAAGTGAACATCGGCATACATCCTCGTCTCCCGGAGTTGCGGTTATTCCTAACCCTAACTCTCTACTTGTGGTTACTTGTCTCTTAGCACTTACTTCATCACTTTGTATTTGCCTAGTTACTACTTGTGTTACCTGCTTAGTACTTAGTACTTCACTTGCAATTGTTAGGCTCACTTTCACATTCCGCATTATTGCCTAAAAATTGTTAAGTAACAATTAAAATTTGTAGTTGTACCTATTCACCCCCCCCCCCTCTAGGTCCATCTCGATCCTTTCAATTGGTATCAGAGTCTCGTTCTCTATTCTTGTGGCTTAACCGCCCTAGAGCGAGATGAACCCCGATGGGACTCCCCTTGTTGTAGATCCGAAGGATAAAGGCGAGGCTTCTTCTGAAGTCAAGACCTTTACTTCTGAGGATCTAGAATGGGCCCTTGCTAAGCAAAAGGAGGAGCATGATGCTTCTGTCGAGGCCTTGGTCCAAATGAGGATAGCCACATTGTCCACGGTGCTTGCACCACTTTCGGGTGGTGCGGCCTCGAGGCCAACTGTGCCTACTCCGTCACTTGGTCAACAACCTCCTAGCAATGAACACTCTAGTGTTCCTTGGCTTTATGCAAGACCCCAAGTTGAGAAACCAAAATATAACTCTCAAGGCAAACCTCCTTTACTTGATGCCACTTCCGATTTTGCTTTGTGGAGAGTTGCTATGCAGGATCATCTTCGATATGGAAACGATGAGATGCTAGAGATCTTGGAGTATGGTTACCATGTGGTTGATCCAAAGAATCCTACACCAAGAGAAATTTATGACAAGAATCTCAATGACACTGCAATCATGTGTATAAGGAGAGGTATGGTTGAAAAGCAAAGGAGACCTTTCATACACATCACAAGTGCCAAGGAATTACGGGAAAGTATTATAAGATCCAAGACCGGTACCTGCACCCTCCGGAGTGCTCAATATGAAATTGCCAAGGGACAATTGCAAACTTTTGTATGGAGAAAGGGGAAACTCCAAATCAACTCCTTGAGCGTCTCATGACTCTCACCGCTGATATTGAGTCGTGTGAGTGTGACAAGACACAAGATGGATTTAACATGACTAAGCGATTCCTTGTGGACAAGTTGCTCCATGCTCTTGCTCCATATCACCATCAGATGGTATGGGACATCAGACAACACCATGCCTTCAAGGAAATGACTACAGATGACATCATATCCACTTTCCAACTATTTGAAGAGTCAAAGGCAAATGCTACAAAACATCTTGCCATGCATGGTACTCCATCGTCGAAGATCAATCTTGCATTGAAGGCCAAGCATGTATGTGAAGATGAGCAAAGTGAAGAAGAAGATGATGATGACGAAGAAGATGGTGATGAGGTTGAATCCGATGAGGGCCCTTCATATGAATACATGGCTCTCTTTGTCAAGAAGTTTAGCGCGGGAAAATTCAAGGGTAGGTTTCAAAAGAAGAAAGTAAGAAAATGCTACAACTATGAAGAAACCAACCACTTCTCCAACGAGTGCCCTTATGAGAAGAGAGAAGATAAACCAAGGTTTCCCAAGAAGAAGCTGGCAAATCCTTTGAACTCCAAGCTCAAAAAGAGAGATGGGAAAGCAATGGTTGCTCAAGAAGAATCCGATCCAGATGACGTTAGTGGTGTTGCCGGAGTTGCTCAAGATTCTCGGGTCTTCGGGTGATCTTCTACCAAAGCTCTCACAACTGCACGAACAAGTTCGGCAGGTGATGCAGAGTATTGCTCAAGCCTTGTGGCCATTCGCGTCCCCGCCAGGAGGCATGGGGGAGCTTATAGAGAAGCTCAAGGGAGCGCGGCGGCGCTTCCAATTGTGGAAGATATCAACCTGCGGACAAGGTGCGAGGGAAGCCTGGGCTATGGTGAAGACACGATATACCAAGGCTGACCCAAACCACATGGCCAAGGTCGGACCTATGGGGCCCGATGGGAAAGAGATCCCCGCCAGTTTAGTGTATGATCAAGTAGAATTAGCCGCAAAGTATTCCCAACAAGATTGTAGGCTAGACAGCCTGTTGGATGGTATAGAAGAAGAATTTAATCAGTCTTAGTGACTGTGTACTTCAAGTGACATATGTAATGTCCCTAGCCGGATTGTAAATCATTTGTCATGGCGGACCTTTTCACTTCAACCTCTGGACCCGATAGTCCGGAGTGTATCCTAATACCAACTCGGTTATATAAAAACCGGGGTATGCATGGAAACCAGGCGTAGGGGTCATAAGTGCTTGAACAGACAAGTATCCAACTAATTATGTTATATTACATGGATAGTAAGAAACATCTTCTAGGGAGAATAGTTCCGTTAAGGGTTCCTTTCCCTGGGTACGCATGCCCTAATGTGCATGTCCGAACTGCGAGACGCAGGCTAAAAACATCTGGGGGCGTGTAGTAATTGAAATGAAAGTCATCTTTTATTCGCCGACCAAATATTCCCTTAAGAACGCTAGCTTTCGGCTTCACCCAGTCTGAGGTACACATCCGTCTGACCCGGCAGTAACAATCGCAGAGGTGCTCCCCTTATGCCCTAGCCGAATTAACAGGAACGCAGGGCATAGATATAAGAGCCAGGCAACCTAGCTTGGCCAAAACTTAAGTCATATCGATGCATATAATGGCGAAAAAAGGTACATGCGGAAGAATAACACATGTGCGGGGCATAAAGCCCAGAAAGGTAATTATATTAAGCTTCTGTATAGGAAGCCCCCGGGTATATTGAGCGCGGTTAGCGCGTCAAGATTGTGTAACCAAGACACAAGTGTAGCCCTTTAGGGCCTTGAAGAGAAAAGAGAGAAAGAAAGAGAGAAAGAAACAGATGTGCAAAAAATTCATGGAGGTAAGGAGACGAACATAGAGTCCGGCGCTAGGCGTAGAATCTTTGGAGTCTGGCTGCGTTCCATGGGTTTGGCTCGAGTCAATTATTCGATGCATCCCGCAGACGGTACGCTCCACCGGTCAGAACCTAGTCGATAATGAAGGGACCTTCCCATTTGGGCTTGAGCTTGTTCTTTTTCTTCTCCGGCAGACGTAGAACTAGTTCGCCAATGTTATAGGTTTTGGCCCGCAGTTCTCTGCTTTGATAGCTTTGAGCATGTTGCTGATAGAATGCGGAACGGGCTTTTGCCACATCGCGCTCCTCCTCCAGGGCATCCAAACTATCCTGCCGATCGAGCTCGGCCTCTCTTTCTTCGTACATGCGCATTCAAGGTGAGTCATGAATTATGTCGCAAGGCAGCACCGCCTCGGCGCCGTACACCATAAAAACGGTGTGTATCCGGTAGTGCGATTCGGCGTGGTCCACGGCCCCCAAAGTACGGAGTCAAGCTCCTCTACCCAATGAGTGTCTGATTCCTTTAAAGATCGGACTAATCTAGGTTTAATGCCGCTCATGATAAGACCATTCGATCATTTGACTTGACCGTTAGTTTGTGGATGATAGACAGAAGCATAATCGAGCTTGATGCCCATGTTGCTGCACCAAAGTTTCACCTTGTCGGCTGTAAAGTTCTTGACGTTTTCAGTGATGATGCTGTGGGGCACGCCATAACGGTGTACAACCCCGGATATGAACTCTATCACCGATCCGGATTCAGCCGTTTTGAAAGGTTTGGCTTCTATCCATTTGGTGAATTTATCCACCATGACCAGTAAGTATTTTTTCTTATGGGTTCCCCCTTTGAGGGGTCCGACCATATCGAGCCCCCAGACCGCAAAGGGCCAAGTAATGGGGATTGTTTGGAGGGCGGTAGGTGGCATGTGGCTTTGGTTTGCGAAAAGCTGGCAACCAACACAATGTTGTACCAGATGTTGTGCATCTTCCTGGGCCGTCGGCCAATAGAAACCTGTATGGAAGGCCTTGCTTACAAGGGCCCGGGCTGCGGCGTGGTGGCCGCCGAGTCCGGCATGAATTTCTGCCAAAAGCTTCCTCCCTTCCACTTTGGAGATGCACCTTTGAAGGACTCCGGTTGTGCTTTTCTTATAAAGCTCTCCCTCATGGACCTTCTAGGCTTTAGATCGACGCACTATGCAGGGGGCCTCATTTTGGTCCTCGGGTAATTCCTGTCTAGTTAGGTAGGCCAGGAATGGTTCTGTCCACGGGGCGATGACGGCCATTATCACATGGGCTGAAGGTGTTATTTCGGTGGCAAAGCCTCCGATTGTGTCAGAGTATTCGGTATCTGGGGTTGTGGTCGGGTCCGGACTATTTTTGCCGGTGTCCCCTTTCCATACCACGGATGGTTTAAATAGTCTTTCCAGGAAGATGTTCGATGGGACAGGGTCGCGTTTAGCGCCGATACAGGCTAGGATGTCCGCCGCCTGGTTGTTTTCCCGAGTCACATGGTGGAATTCAAGCCCCTCGAACTGAGCTAACATTTTGAGGACGGCGTTGCGATATGCCACCATTTTCGGATCCTTAGCATCGAAGTCTCCATTTATTTGGGATATTGCGAGGTTCGAGTCCCCATGCACCTCTAGGCGTTGGATGCCCATGGAGACTACCATCCGGAGGCCGTGTAATAGGGCCTCATATTCGGCTACGTTATTGGAGTCTGTATATAGTATTTGGAGCACGTATTGCACCGTATCTCTGGTGGGGGACGTCAAGACGACACCAGCCCCCAGACCAGCCAGCATTTTAGAGCCGTCGAAGTGCATGATCCAATTGGAGTATGCGCCATACTCTTTAGGGAGTTCGGCTTCTATCCATTTGGCAACAAAATCGGCCAGTACTTGCGACTTAATGGCTCATCGTGGATTATATGTTATGTCGAACAGGAGGAGCTCGATGGCCCATTTGGCAATCTGGCCCGTGGCATCGCGGTTGTTTATTATGTCATTGAGTGGTACTTCGGAGGCCACCGTAATCGAACACTCCTGAAAGTAGTGTCGTAATTTCCGGGATGCCATAAATACCGCCTATGCTATCTTTTGGTAATGAGGGTACTGTGATTTGCATGGAGTGAGGACGGTGGATACATAATATACCGGCTTTTGAAGTGGGAATTTTTGTCCGTCCATCTCTCGTTCGACGACGAGCACTGCGCTTACAACTTGGTGAGTTGGCACTATATATAATAGCATTGGTTCCCTAACAGTTGGTGTGGCCAGGATTGGGTTGGTGGCAGGATGGCTTTTATTTCTTCCAGTCCGGCCGTGGTTGCGTCCGTCCACTCGAAGTGTTCGGTGCGCCGAAGAAGGCGATAAAGGGGAAGTGCCTTTTCTCCTAATCGGGAGATAAAGCGGCTTAAAGCCGCCACACATCCAGTCAATTTCTGGATTTGCTTGAGGTCAGTTGGGATAGCCAACTGCGACAGAGCTTGGATTTTAGCCGGATTTGCTTCGATTCCTCTACTGGAGACGATGAAGCCCAGGAGCTTTCCGGCGGGAACACCGAAAACACATTTTTCCGGATTGAGCTTAATGTCGTATGTTCGGAGATTGGTGAACGTGAGCCTCAAGTCGTCTATTAAAGAGTCGATGTGTCTAGTTTTAATGACCACATCGTCTACATATGCCTCCACAGTCTTACCAATCTGCTTCTCCAGACATGTCTGGATCATGCGCTGATATGTTGCGCCGGCGTTTTTGAGCCCGAAGGGCATTGTGTTAAAATAGAAGGGGCCGTATGGCATGATAAATGCCGTTGCGTCTTGATCAGACTCCGTCATCTTAATCTGGTGGTAACCGGAGTATGCATCAAGGAAGCACAATGATTCGTGTCCTGAGGTAGCGTCGATGATTTGATCGATGCGGGGGAGTGGGAAGGGATCCTTTGGGCAAGCCTTATTAAGGTCTTTGAAGTCGAAAAATAGGCGCTAGGATTTGTCCTTCTTTGGTACCATCACCAGGTTTGCTAGCCAATTCGAATGTTTTATTTCTTTAATGAATCCGGCTTCCAGCATCTTGGCCAGCTCCTCTCCCATGGCTTGTCGCTTAGGTTCAGAGAAACGCCGAAGAGTCTGCTTGACCGGCTTGAATCCTTTTAGAATATTAAGGCTATGCTCGGTCAATCTGCATGGGATTCCTGGCATGTCTGAAGGATGCCAGGCGAATATATCCCAATTCTCGCGCAGAAACTCCCGTAGTGCGGCGTCTACAGCGGGGTCTAACTGTGCCCCAATGGATACTGTTTTTGTAGGGTCCGTTGGATGGACTTGGAATTTAACTATTTCATCCGCTGGTTTAAAGGAGGTGGACTTGGATCTTTTGTCTAGTATCACGTCGTCCCTGTCCATCATGGAGCGCAGCGCAGTTAACTCCTCCGCCACAAGGGCTTCGGATAATTCCTCGAGGGCTAGTGTGGCTGCTTTGTTCTCGGCGCGGAGTGCTATGTCCGGATCACTAGCTAGAGTGATAATTCCCTTGGGTCCGGGAATTTTGAGCTTCATGTACCTATAATGGGGTATGGCTTGAAAAATCGTGAATGCCTCCCGCCCTAGAAGGGCGTGGTATCTGCTACTGAACGGGGCCACTTGGAATGTAATTTCTTCGGACCTGTAATTCTCCGGAGTGCCGAATACCACATCAAGTGTGATTTTCCCAGCGCAACTACCTCCCGACTAGGGATGATTCCTCGGAAGGTCGTACTGCTTTGCTCAATATGGTTGTTGTCTATTTCCATTTTTTGGAGAGTTTCCTCATAAATGAGGTTTAATCCGCTGCCGCTATCCATGAGCACCTTAGTGAGACAAAAGCCGTCCATAATTGGACTGAGGACCAAAGCTGTAATGCCCTTGAAGCGGCTATATCTCCCACGTGTCGAGGCAAGACTTAGAGGCATAACCGCATTGAAAGCAATGTCGCAAGTGAGGTAATCTTCACACAACCCATGTAATACATAAGGGAAAGAGATACATAGTTGGCTTACAATTGCCACTTCACACAATTAGATGAATAAAGCATTACATCGTCCAGATACAATCAAGGTCTGACTATGGAACCAAAATAAAAGAAGACTACCCCAAAAGCTACACAGATCCCCGATCGACCCCAACTGGGCTCCACTACTGATCAACTAGAACGAAACAACACAAAGGACAAGATCTTCATCGAGCTCCTCCTTGAGCTCGGTTGCGTCACCTGCAAACTGGTTTTGGAACTATCTGTGAGTCACGGGGACTCAGCAAACTCACACCCTCGCGATCAAGACTATTTAAGCTTGTAGGAAGGGTAAAAGTTATGAGGTGGAGCTGCAGCAAGCGACTAGCATATATGGTGGCTAGCATACGCAAATGAGAGCGATAAGAGAAGGCAAAGCACGGTCGAGAAACTATGATCAAGAAGTGATCCTAGAACAACCTACGCCAAACATAACTCCAACGCCGTGTTCACTTCCCGGACCCCGCCGAGAAGAGACCATCACGGCTACACACGCGGTTGATGTATTTTAATTAAGATCAACTTCAGGTTTTCTACAACCGGACATTAACAAATTCCCATCTGCCCATAACCGCGGGCATGGCTTTCGAAAGTTCAAATCCCTGCAGGGGTGTCCCAACTTAGCCCATCACAAGCTCTCACGGTGAACGAAGGATATTCCTTCTCCCAAGACAATCCGATCAGACTCAGCATCCCGGTTACAAGACATTTCGACAATGGTAAAACAAGACCAGCAAAGCCACCCAGATGTGCCAACAAATCCCGATAGGAGTTGCACATATCTCATTCTCAGGGCACACCGGATGAGCAAGACGTCGGGTAGGCCAGCCCAGAGTTACCCCCGGTAGCCCCGGACATCGCTCAGTTTGGACCAACAACACTTAGACAAGCACTGGCCCGGGGGTTTAAAATAAAGATGACCCTCGAGATGCGTGACTCCCAAGGGAAAAAGGCTAGGTGGCGAATGGTAAAACTAATGTTGGGCCTTGCTGGAGGAGTTTTATTTAAGGCGAACTGTCAAGGGGTTCCCATTATAACCCAACCGTGTAAGGAACGCAAAATCCAGGAACATAACACCGATATGATGGAAACTAGGGCGGCAAGAGTGGAACAAAACACCAGGCATAAGGCCGAGCCTTCCACACTTTACCAAGTATATAGATGCATTAATTAAATAAGAGATATTGTGATATCCTAACAAAATATCCATGTTCCAACAAGGAACAAACTCCAATCTTCACCTGCAACTAACAACGCTATAAGAGGGGCTGAGCAAAGCGGTAACATAACCAAACAATGGTTTGCTAGGACAAGGTGGGTTAGAGGCTTGGCTTAAACAATATGGGAGGCATGATAAGCAAGTGGTAGGTATCGCAGCATATGCATAGCAAAAGAGCGAGCAACTAGCAAGCAAAGATAGAAGTGATTTCGAGGGTATGGTCATCTTGCCTGAGATCCCGCAAGGAAGAAGAACGAGTCCATGAAGAAGACAAACGCACATAGTCGAATGGGTCCTCACAAACACGACGTTATCGGAACCAACCCGAAGAAGCAACACCGGAAAGAAGCACACAACATAGTAAACAACAAACACATGAACATGGCATGATATGCGGGATGCGGTATGTGATGCATATGCATGATTTGCAAAGGAATGATTGAACCTGGCCTCAACTTGGAAATCCAACAGTGCCACTGGAAAGGTGAGTTGGTTTCTGTTGAAATCGATATAAAGATCACCAGAATCGGATGCACGGTTTGGAAATGGCAAGCAAAACAAATATGGCACCGGTCTGCGATTAACAGCAAGTAGCCATTTAAATGCATCAAGAACAACATGCTACAACACTCAAACATGGCAACAAAATACATGGCAGGGATCCACTCATGATGCTTGACAAAAGATGAACACTGAGCTACGGCTAACTCACTCAATAGCTGGTTCAAACAAGCATGGCAAAAGTGCAAATGATAACAGGTTTCAGACTTAGTGAAATAACAAGACAGGAATTTATCAACAGGAAGCAATGTTTTGAGCACGATAAGTACATGCTACAGGAATATATCATGGCAAAGCAAGGCATGGCATGAATCTACTCTAAGCACATAACAAAATTCCCTTAGTGACCTTGAGCCAAAAGGGATCAGAAAGTACAATTGCAAGCATGTGAACATAGCAAAAACATAAACAGATTCAGACTTTGTGAAAAACTGTAGCATGCAAAACAGTTAACAAGTAGGCATGTTTACAAGCTCGATGCACTCACTACGAGGCATTGCGTGACCAACTAAGCATACACCCACAAATAGACATGGCATAGAAGCTAGTCATGGCAAGAACAACAACATAGCATGCACGGATCAATAGCAACATCCTCGGCAAAATCGCTAAAATGTCAATAATCTGCCAGGATCATTTTGTAGCAAAAGTAGAGCTCGATTGACTCAAGCTAGGGTGCTCCGTAATTGCAAACAAAGACATGGATGGATAAAGCACCACAATATTAACAAAACATCATTACTGATCATCCTCAAAAGAGGCACGGATCACTAGGAAACAACATGAACATATGGTATAAAAACAAAAGCAGGCCAAGGACTTAGTGAAATTCTAAGTCCCTGAAATCAGCATCATTGAGTAAGCTACTTTGCATGCTTGTGCTAGTCACCAAAAAGATCACAAAAATACATGGCATACACCCCTGTAAAGATGGCATGGCATTCTACAAAACACATGTAGAGCTCAAGATCATAGCATGCACACATTAATCATGGCAAAAATGACAAAAGGCCATTTGCTGAAACAGATCTGACATAAACATCACATAGCCCTCTTCCAACGACATTTAGGGCATCAAGATGAGGTCAAATGAAAATGATGCAATGGGATGAAATGATGTACTCGTCGAGATGAACATTTTGATATGCTACACGGACAAACTGCTGCCACGAATGCAGAGTTATGGCATGTTAAAATATGCAAAAAAATATCTGGAATTAAGTCAAAAGGTCAACCTGAACTGAATCTGGATCTGGATCTGGGGTTACTGTAGCGGAACCGTGTCCTAGGATCGCCGGAATCACGGCGGAGTCGCCGGAGAAGATGAGGGAGAGGCGGCCAGAGCTGGATCCGGCGAGGACGGCGCGGGCTCCGGCGAGCAGCGCGGGGCGGCACCGGTCGAGAGGTGCGGAGGCGCGGCGGTGAAGGCAGCCCGCGGCGGCAGCTAGGGCGCGGCCGCGGCGGGGTCTGGCGGCGGAGGCGCCCTCCTGGCAGCGGGTCAACGGCGAGAGGGTGGCGGGCACCGGGTGAGCGGCGGCGTCGGTGCCCAGCGATGGACGGCGGCGCTGAGGTGGCGAGGCGTGATTGGAGGTGGGAGGCGGCGGTGATGACGTGTCACGACGTGATTCGCCGGAGTGAGGTGGCGGCTGGACGCGTCCGGCGGGCACGGACATGTCCGGCGGCGTGCAGGGAAATATTTAGGATTTCATCTGCGCGAGATTTCGGAGGAGAGCACATATTTATAGGTAGAGGGAGCTAGGAGAGTCCAAATGAGGTGCGGTTTTCGGCCACGCGATCGTGATCGAATGACCGAGATGATGGAGGAGACTTAGGTGGGGTTTGGGCCACTTTGGAGAGGTGTTGGGCTGCAACACACACGAGGCCTTTTCGGTCCCTCGGTTAACCGTTGGAGTATCAAACGAAGTCCAAATGGCACGAAACTTGAGAGGCGGTCTACCGGTAGTAAACCAAGGCCGCATGACTAGTCTCGGTCCAATCCGAAAACGATTAACACCCGCACACGAAAAGAGGTAGAAAGGGGCACCGGAGGACATAGGAGCGCCGGATTGCAAAACGGACAACGGGGAAATGCTCGGATGCATGAGACGAACATGTATGCAAATGCGATGCACATGATGACATGATATGAAATGCATGACACGCAAGCAATGACAAGGCAACAACAGCGAATAACTGGAAGACACCTGGCACATCGGTCTCGGGGCGCTACAACACTCCACCACTACGAGAGGATCTCATCCCGAGATCTAGATTGGCACCGGAGGGAAAACGGAAGAGAAAGAGAAGAGGTAAAACTAAGTTGCTTCTTTGACAAATGAGTGAAACCACGAGCCTTGAGAGGTTGAACAAATTGAAAGAAAGAATGCAACAAGAAAGAGCGAAGTTGAAAGCACCCCGTTAGTAAAAGGAACAAGGAAGAACAAATTCGAACAGCACTCCGGTTGGGAAGATATGCAAGGCTTGATAAAATGAAGAACTTGAGCAGCGGGCACACACTCCGGTTAAATGGATAGGCATGAAAAGAGCATGATCTTTGGCAAAACGAGATGATGAGTGAAGAGAGCAACAACACAATACCTCCGGAACAAAAGAATAGAAGATAGATAATTGAAATAGGAGAATGGAGAAGGAAAAGCCAACTTCTGCCTCAAAAAAGCTTGAAAAGGCATCTTTAAGAGTAGGGTCGAACGGAGTTGTTGGAAATCCAACAAAAAAAGGATAAACTTGATATGGTCTTATGGAATACATCTCAAATTATGAGGTGACAAGCTGCCACTCACGGGAAAAAGAATTGGATTGATATCAACAAGGAGACGAGAACTTATTTCACCGGAAGGATAAAAGAAGAAACTTGGGTCAATTATAAACACCATGACAGCAACAATCCTTAGGGAAGGCTTTAGGTGAAATATAACCCAATATAACTCCAATGAAGAGATTGATGGATTTAAAATACCTCATTCTTAACAATATGTGAATCATGAAGCATGAACTCAAATTATCAAGAATGACGTAATACCACCTCCAATGATACGGAAGAAAGAATTGCACTCCGGATTGCAAGATGGAGAATGCTTGAACTCCTAGGAAAAGAATCTTGATGAACATTTCGAGAACGAATTAAGTCCTTGATGAACCATCATGTAGAACATCCATGAAGAACTCCGGTAACAAAAGGATGATGAATACGAAAGGAAAAAGAAGTTAAAAACACAAGGTGAAACCTTGCGATGATTGGATGGAACTTTTGTGATGAGATAAAGTGAAAACTTGGAACTCCGGAAGAAAAGATAAAGCATCTCGAACCGAGAATGTGATATGATGAACCATTCCGAAAAGCAGGAAATTAGATCACTTTGATGAAACAATAATAAGAATTATGTTATGCGTATCCTTCACCAATTAAATGATGACCCATATTGGATTTGGCATGCTACTTATTCTCGTAGAAAGGATTAAGATAGATATATCGCAAACTTGGGAAGGTCTTCAATGAACCACCGGTATGATTGAAGCAACGAATAAATTGATATGATAAACAAAGGAAGAGAAATATTGAATGAACCACCATAAGAATTGAAAATGAACGAAGAAAAGATAAAGAAACGCCGGGAAGAATTAGCGAATCAACGAAGAAGCTTAAGGGGGATTTAGACACATGAGAACAAAGAGATCAAGAACTGGTTATAGGATATTTGATCGATGCACCGGTATGATTAGGAAAACGATAACTGAAAGCTGGGAATGAATAATTATGAGATGATGGCATCCGGAGAATCAAACTGAAAATACTCTGAATTACTCTGGATGGGTGAAAAAGGATTCTCGCAATTGAAAACAATTATGAGAGGATGGCATCAAGCTAGAACTGGGAATCTTCACGAGAACAGATATGATTGAAGAGAAACTCTTCGTCGGTCTTCAAATGTTGAGAATGATGACGAGAAACACCATCATGAATTGTTGAGACACTTCGAAAGGAAAATTAGAAATGATGAACCTCCGATGAAAAGAATTTGAAAGAACTTGGGGAAAAACATTTGATTGATGACAAATCATTCTTATGTCAAACTTTAGAAGATTGAGAAAAGCTCCGTGAAAATAAGAAGAGTCAGGTAAGATCCTGGGAAAAGACCTATGGGTTAGGGTCCACTCAAAGAAACACCATTGAAATGATTTAAAAGAGAGGTTGCACCAGTTGAATTAAATGACTTGAATGAGATAACATCCTCGAAAGAGCTTGAACGAATGCAGAGTGCAAACACGAATCTTCAAGATATCTTGAGCACTCCAGAACAAAGAATAGCGAAAAGTGAATGATTATGATGTGCACCGGTATGAGAAGGTATTTGAAACGAGGAAAAGGAATATGATCAATACCAAAAGCTTGATTTGAATCCACCAGAGAAGAAAAAGAATGAATGATGATGAACTTGAGGCTCCGTTAGAATCTTCATGAGAATCACCGGATAAGAACATTGACTGAAAAGAATGGAGAGACTTCATATCCATAAAATGGATAACGAACTAAGAAATCCAAGTCCTTGAAAAAAAATGGGTGGGTGGGTGGGAAAACAAAGGCAACTTGGAACGAATGAAGCAAACACCGTTGAGAAGAACTGATAATTGATCTTGCTAATGTTGAAATGATCGGATCCACTTGAAGAGAGACACACGGGTTGAAAAGGGATTGACATGACAATCTCGATTATCAAGAAGGATTAGTATTCACATAGAAATATGAGAACACCGCTTAGGGAAGGTATGGAATCAACACTTGGCATTGAAGCAACTAGAATACCACAACTGAAATCAAAACAAAGGATTGGTTTGTAGAATAAGCCTGAACAAACATATGATAGAGATTTCGTTCGAAGTTTTCGTGGTGGGGCCTACACGGGCTCGATCGTACATCATCATCATGTACAAGGAATTGCACATGACATATGAAGCGTCCCCGAGTCAGCATAGCCAAGGACTCTTTAAGACACAACGAGACCACTGTAAAACCAACCGTGGATAGGCGGACCACTAGACGTCAAACCCCAATTTCATATCATACATTTGTCGGAAAGATATCCTAAGAGCTACTTGAATTCCCACTTATAAACTCCCGAAATTTTCCGGTTATGCAATCAGGTGTTGGGGATACAGGGGAAGCATAATATCTCACCCAAAACTAGCAAATCCTACATCCAGCTGTATTCATCCTTCAACACATAACCAAGAAACCTACGGAAATCGTTTACCTCAACCTTCGAAAAGCATCCGTTATACGAGTTATGGCAATGCTCCTGAACTCCCGCCCCAGTACTGGGTGGCATCGAGGTTATCTCACTAACAACTGCATAAAAGAGATTTTCGATGTCGACGAAACTCAGGTATTCCAGAACTGCAACGATAAAATTGTGATGACAACACCTCGGAGCTCAACTCCCCGGGACACTGCCACAACCCCTAAATGTGAGGAGGCACCAAGAACAATGTTCTCGTCACAAATCGATCGGAACGATTCCAAGATACCCGCGTGATCCTAAATTTTTTTTAGTGAAATTTGAGAAGAGAAGAGTCAAAACTCTATGTCAGGATGCCTCACCAGAGCGACGAAGGGACTGAGGAGTAAAAAGAATTCCTAACTCTCTTCTATATATAATCCTAAATGACTCAAAACATTTTTTTCTAGACTCAACAACACCAACGATTCGATCAAGCAGGGGGCTCCTAAGGTCGGGGAAGGCTCTGAATACCAACTTGTAACGCCCTCGATGCGGCTATATCTCCCACGTGTCGAGGCACGACTAAGAGGCATAACCGCATTGAAAGCAATGTCGCAAGTGAGCCAAGTCTTTATCCGCGGTGAAAGGAGTGGTTTAATTCGATGCAAGGTGCAAACGAGCTTTTCCAAAGATGGAGTCCTTTTAGTAATCTTCACACAACCCATGTAATACATAAGGGAAAGAGATACATAGTTGGCTTACAATCGCCACTTCACATAATTACATGAATAAAGCATTACATTGTCCAGATACAATCAAGGTCCGACTACGGAACCAAAATAAAAGAAGACTACCCCAAAAGCTACATAGATCCCCGATCGACCCCAACTAGGCTCCACTACTGATCAACTAGAACGAAACAACACAAAGGACAAGATCTTCATCGAGCTCCTCCTTGAGCTCGGTTGCATCACCTGCTTGGTAACATCGGCACCTGCAAACTGGTTTTGGCAATATCTGTGAGTCACGGGGACTCAGCAATCTCACACCCTCGCGATCAAGACTATTTAAGCTTGTAGGAAGGGTAAAAGGTATGAGGTGGAGCTGCAGCAAGCGACTAGCATATATGGTGGCTAGCATACGCAAATGAGAGCGAGAAGATAAGGCAAAGCACGGTCGAGAAACTATGATCAAGAAGTGATCCTAGAACAACCTACACCAAACATAACTCCAACGCCGTGTTCACTTCTCGGACCCCGCTGAGAAGAGACCATCACGGCTACACACGCGGTTGATGTATTTTAATTAAGATCAACTTCAGGTTTTCTACAACCGGACATTAACAAATTCCCATCTGCCCATAACCGCGGGCACAGCTTTCGAAAGTTCAAATCCCTGCAGGGTGTCCCAACTTATCCCATCACAAGCTCTCACGGTCAACGAAGGATATTCCTTCTCCCAAGACAATCCGATCAGACTCGGCATCTCGGTTACAAGACATTTCGACAATGGTAAAACAAGACCAGCAAAGCCACCCAGATGTGCCAACAAATCCCGATAGGGGCTGCACATATCTCATTCTCAGGGCACATCGATGAGCAAGACGTCGGGTAGGCCAGCCCAGAGTTGCCCCTGGTAGCCCCGGACATCGCTCAGTTTGGACCAACACTTAGACAAGCACTGGCCTGGGGGTTTAAAATAAAGATGACCCTCGGGATGCGCGACTCCCAAGGGAAAAAGGCTAGGTGGCGAATGGTAAACCCAATGTTGGGCCTTGCTGGAGGAGTTTTATTCAAGGCGAACTGTCAAGGGGTTCCCATTATAACCCAACCGTGTAAGGAACGCAAAATCCGGGAACATAACACCGATATGATGGAAACTAGGGCGGCAAGAGTGGAACAAAACACCAGGCATAAGGCCGAGCCTTCCACCCTTTACCAAGTATATAGATGCATTAATTAAATAAGAGATATTGTGATATCCCAACAAAATATCCATGTTCCAACAAGGAACAAACTCCAATCTTCACCTGCAACTAACAATGCTATAAGAGGGGTTGAGCAAAGCGGTAACATAGCCAAACAACGGTTTGCTAGGACAAGGTGGGTTAGAGGCTTGGCTTAAACATATGGGAGGCATGATAAGCAAGTGGTAGGTATCGCAACATAGGCATAGCAAAAGAGCGAGCAACTAGCAAGCAAAGATAGAAGTGATTTCGAGGGTATGGTCATCTTGCCTGAGATCCCACAAGGAAGAAGAACGAGTCCATGAAGAAGAGAAACGGACGTAGTCAAACGGGTCCTCACAAACGCGACGTTATCGGAACCAACCCGAAGAAGCAACACCGGAAAGAAGCACAAAACATAGTAAACAACCAACACATGAACATGGCATGATATGCAGGATGCGGCATGTGATGCATATGCATGATTTGCAAAGGAATGATTGAACCTGGCCTCAACTTGGAAATCCAAGAGTGCCACTGGAAAGGTGAGTTGATTTCGGTTGAAATCGATATAAAGATCACCGGAATCGGATGCACGGTTTGGAAATGGCAATCAAAACAAATATGGCACCGGTCTGGGATTAACAGCAAGTAGCCATCTAAATGCATCAAGAACAACATGCTACAACACTCAAACATGGCAACAAAATACATGGCAGGGATTCACTCATGATTCTTGACAAAATATGAACACTGAGCTATGGCTAATTCACTCAATAGCAGGTTCAAACAAGCATGGCAAAAGTGCAAATGATAACAGGTTTTAGACTTAGTGAAATAACAAGACAGGAATTTATCAGCAGGAAGCAATGTTTAGAGCACGATATTTACATGCTACAGGAATATATCATGGCAAAGAAAGGCATGGCATGAAGCTACTCTAAGCACATAACAAAAGTCCCTTAGTGACCTTGAGCCAAAAGGGATCAGAAAGTACAATTGCAAGCATGTGAAAATAGCAAAAACATAAACAGATTCAGACTTAGTGAAAAACTGGAGCATGCAAAACAGTTAACAAGTAGGCATGTTTACAAGCTCGATGCACTCACTACGAGGCATTGCATGACCAACTAAGCATACACCCAGCAAATAGACATGTCATAGAAGGTAGGCATGGCAAGAACAACAACATAGCATGCACGGATCAATAGAAACATCCTCGGCAAAATCGCTAAACATGTCAACAATCTGCCAGGATCATTTTATAGCAAAAGTAGAGCCCGATTGACTCAAGCTAGGGTTCTCCATAATTGCAAACAAAGACATGGATGGATACAGCACCACAATATTAACAAAACATCCTTACTAATCATCCTCAAAAGAGGCACGGATCACTAGGAAACAACATGAATATATGGCATGAAAACAAAAGTAAGCCAAGGATTTAGTGAAATTCTAAGTCCCTGAAATCAGCATCATTGAGTAAGCTACTTTGCATGCTTGTGCTAGTCACCACAAAGATCACAAAAATACATGGCATACACCCTTGTAAAGATGGCATGGCATTCTACAAAACACATGTAGAGCTCAAGATCATAGCATGCACACATTAATCATGGCAAAAATGACAAAAGGCCATTTGCTAAAACAGATCTAACATAAACATCACATAGCCCTCTTCCAACGACATTTCGGGCATCAAGATGAGCTCAAATGAAAATGATGCAATGGGATGAAATGATGTACTCGTCGAGACGAACATTTTGATATGCTACACGCACAAATCGCAGCCACGGATGCAGAGTTATGGCATGTTAAAGTATGCAAAAAATATCTAGAATTAGGTCAAAAAGTCAACCCGAACTGAATTTGGATCTGGATCTGGGGTTACTGTAGCGGAACGGAGTCCGAGGATTACCGGAATCATGGTGGAGTCGCCGGAGAAGATGAGGGAGAGGCAGCCGGAGCTGGATCCGGCGAGGACGGCGCGAGCTCTGGCGAGCAGCGCGGGGCGGCGCCGGTCGAGAGGTGTGGAGGCGCGGCGGTGAAGGTAGCTCGCGGAGGCGGCTAGGGTGCGGCCGCGGCAGGGTCTGGCGGCGGAGGCGCCCTCCGGGCAGCAGGTCAACGGCGAGAGGGCGGCGGGCACCGGGCGAGCGGCGGCGTCGGTGCCCGGCGATGGACGGCGGCCTGGCGAGGCACGGGAGGAGAGAGAGGGAGGAGGCGCTGAGGTGGCGAGGCGTGATTGGAGGTGGGAGGCTGCAGTAATGACGTGTCGCGATGTGATTCGCCAGAGTGAGGTGGCGGCTGGACGCGTCCGGCGGGCGCGGACATGTCCGGCGGCGTGCGGGGAAATTTTTAGGATTTCATCTACGCGAGATTTCGGAGGAGAGCACATATTTATAGGTAGAGGGAGCTAGGAGAGTCCAAATGAGGTGTGGTTTTAGGCCACGCGATCGTGATCGAACGACCGAGATAATGGAGGAGGCTTAGGTGGGTTTTGGGCCACTTTGGAGGGGTGTTGGGCTGCAACACACACGAGGCCTTTTCGGTCCCTCGGTTAACCGTTGGAGTATCAAACGAAGTCCAAATGGCATGAAACTTGACAGGCGGTCTACTGGTAGTAAACCAAGGCCGCATGAAAATTCTCGGTCCAATCGGAAAACGTTTAACACCCGCACACGAAAAGAGGTAGAAAGGGGCACCGAAGGACATAGGAGCGCCGGATTGCAAAACGGACAACGGGGAAAATGCTCGGATGCATGAGATGAACATGTATGCAAATGCGACGCACATGATGACATGATATGAAATGCATGACATGCAAGCAATGACAAGGCAACAACAGTGAATAACTGGAAGACACCTAGCACATCGGTCTCGGGGCGCTACAAAAGCGGCTGGTGCTCGGGCTATTCGGAATTTAGGTTCGTCACTAGCATTGAAGGTGATAGCCGTGTCGCTCCATGGATTTATTGCTGCCACGTGGTAGACTTCGACAAGGTTGCGGAGTGCTCGCTTACACTTATTATTTGAGGTGAAGGTCTCGAAGACCGTTAATACTGTATTGTTATCTATGGGAGGGTGCTCTGAGGTATTTTGGGTGAGAAGATCCTCACCGCTTTTGGCCACCTGCCGGAGTACCCAACATGCTCTAAGGCTGTGTGTTGATATGGTATCCGCTTTACTATGGATTTTCCAGGGCCCGTTAAGCCATCCCTCCAATACGGTTCCACGCCCTGTAGTGGGCTTTTGCTTCTTTGTAATTGAGTCAGGCGACTTATGAGAGTGTGCCCTTTTAGTTAGGACTGGGGGTTTCGTTAGAGCCGGATTATCCCAAAATTGTGTTTGGGTTTTCCAGGCACTTTCCATCGCATAGTATTTCTGTACTACGGCCGCCAAGTCAGCGAAGTGTGCTACATCACGGCGACTTATGGCGTTGAGGACTCCCTTGTCCGTGCAATTGTTGCAAAAGAACGAAATTGCATCTTCCTCGCGACAGTCCTTGACCTTGTTCATTACAAGGAGGAATCTGGCCCAATAGTGATGTACTGTCTCTTGGGGTGCTTGCCTAATGTGGGAAAGATCATTTGTATCTGGGTGGGTGGGAGGATTTAAGTCCAGACCTTGACCCAATCTATGATCCCGGGGCAGGGGAGTTTCCGATCTTGGAAGTTCGGGCTCCAGGATGTTGTCCTGTGGGTTCGGTATGCGGCCTGATTCTGGATTCAGGGTTAGGGCGGTGTCCTCCCATGAGCGAGTATCCTGTTCGGAGAGCTCGGGAATACGGACATAGTTCGTCCTCAGGATAGAGGGGGAATCTCCGCATTGCTCCTCCACCACCGCTATCTGATGGGTGACCGGCGGAGAGTTAATCTCCCTTTGGTCGGGTTTAAGCCCGATCCGATCATAGTCCATAGTGACTCCCAGAGCGGCAATGCGATCCAAGAGCTCGTTCAAAGAGGACAGCTCCATTGGATCCATCTGCTCAGCAAATTTTGAGCCGATGTGGAGGCTATTTTCGATGACCCGAGAGGTCATCGTCCACGCCGCGGCCGAGCAGGCGGTCATGATGAAGCCGCCTAGTCGGAGAGTTTGGCCTACAGCCAGGGCTCCCCCAGAGATGATGTTGTCCTTGACAACGAGGCGAGCCATCCTCCTTATGATGACGACACAGTGGAACTCTCAATGAAAGCACCAATGTCGGTGTCAAAACCGGCAGATCTCGGGTAGGGGGTCCCGAACTGTGCGTCTAAGGCGGATGGTAACAGGAGGCAGGGGACACGATGTTTACCCAGGTTCAGGCCCTCTTGATGGAGGTAATACCCTACGTCCTACTTGATTGTTCTTGATGATATGAGTATTACAAGAGTTGATCTACCACGAGATCAAAGAGGCTAAACCCTAGAAGCTAGCATATGGTATGATTATCTGTTGTCCTACGGACTAAAACCCTCCGATTTATATAGACACCGGAGGGGCCTAGGGTTACACAAGGTCGGTTACAAAGGAGGAGATATACATATCCATATTGCCTAGCTTGCCTTCCACGCCAAGTAAAGTCCCATCCGGACACGAGACAAAGTCTTCAATCTTGTATCTTCATAGTCCAACAGTCCGGCCAAAGGATATAGTTCGGTTGTCCGGAGACCCCCTAATCCAGGACTCCCTCATTTACCCTCGGGGCTGAGGGTATGTACCAGTAGCTATGTGTTTGATCTCTCTCTCTCTCTCTCTCGTGTTCTTGAGATGGTACGATCTTGATGTATCACGAGTTTTGCTATTATAGTTGGATCTTATGATGTTTCTCCCCCTCGACTCTCTTGTAATGGATTGAGTTTTCCCTTTGAGGTTATCTTATCGGATTTTAAAGATTTGAGAACACTTGATGTATGTCTTGCATGTGCTTATCTATGGTGACAATGGCATATTCACGTGATCCACTTGATGTATGTTTTGGTGATCAACTTGCGGGTTCCGTTTGTGAACTTATGCATAGGGGTTGGCACACGTTTTCGTCTTGACTCTCCGGTAGAAACTTTGCGGCACTCTTTGAAGTTCTATGTGTTGGTTGAATAGATGAATCTGAGATTGTTTGATGCATATCGTATAATCATACCCACGGATACTTGTGGTGACATTGGAGTATCTAGGTGACATTAGGGTTTTGGTTGATTTGTGTCTTACGGTGTCATTCTAGTACGAACTCTATGATAGATCGAACGGAAAGAATAGCTTTGTGTTATTTTACTATGGACTCTTGAATAGATCGATTAGAAAGAATAACTTTGAGGTGGTTTTGTACCCTACAATAATCTCTTTGTTTGTTCTCCGCTATTACACTAGTAGAAAACAGGGGCTTTGGTTCGGCTAGAAAAGAGCATTAATCCCGGTTGCATTACGAACCGGGACTAGTGTGAGCGTTAGTCCCGGTTCGAGCGGCTAGGGCACCGTACAGGCATTACTCCCGGTTCAAATGGGACCTTTAGTCCCGGTTAGTGCCATGAACTGGGACTAAAGGGTGTGATTCCCATTAGTACCGGTTCGTGGCATGAACCGGTACTAAAGGTCTAACCTTTAGTACTGGTTCGTGCCACGAACTGTTACTAATGGGGTTGAGGCATTAGTACCGGTTCGTGGCACCAACTGGTATTAAAGGTTAGACCCCTTTAGTACCGGTTCGTGCCACGAACTGGTACGCAATTTTCAAATCCTACCCCCCCCCCTATGTATCGCCTTTTTCAGTTTTGTAAAAAACAAAAGAAAATGATAAAAACTTCAAAAGTTAAAATCCTTCGAGATGTAGTTATGTTACTAAATCTACTAGTTAGGAAAATTTAAAAACTTAAATTTGGACATGTTTTGCAAAAAGTGTAGGGAAAATGTAAAACAGCTATAACTTTTGCATACGATGTCAGAAAAAAACATATAATATATCAAAACGTACTAATATACCAGAACCGGGACTAAAGGCCCTCTAGAACTGAGATAAAAGGCCCTTTTTCTACTAGTGTTAGTGACTTTGGAGTGACTCTTTGTTGCATGTTGAGGGATAGTTATATGATCCAATTATGCCCTGTTCAAGAATTCATCCGATTAACCAGTTAACTTGCCGATTAGTCCCTACTCATAGGGTCCCCGAGTAGTCGATTACCCGATAAATCGTCCGATTAATTGATTAAATGGCCGATTAACTTGCCGATTAGCCTATTAATCCCCTAATCACCAGCCGACCGAGCAGCTACCAGTTAACGATTTCCTCAACAATGCAATTATGTTATTATTGTTGAGAGAACTTGCACTAGTGAAAGTATGAACCCTAGGCCTTGTTTCAACACATTTCAATACCGTTTGTGCTCACTTTTATCAATAGTTACCTTGCTGTTTTTATATTTTCAGATTATAAATACTTATATCTATCATCCATATTGCACTTGTATCACCATCTCTTCGCCGAACTAGTGCACCTATACAATTTACCATTGTATTGGGTGTGTTGGGGACACAAGAGTCTCTTTGTTATTTGGTTGCAAGGTTGTTTGAGAGAGACCATATTCATCCTACACCTCCCACGGATTGATAAACCTTAGGTCATCCACTTGAGGGAAATTTGCTACTGTCCTACAAACCTCTGCACTTGGAGGCCCAACAACGCCTACAAGAAGAAGGTTGCGTAGTAGACATTAGGATGGTGTCGGTTTATCACAATCTTCTACAGGAATCTTTATTTTGGTTTGTACGTCAACGATGCTTTTTGAATCAAGGTTGTACGGCTTCAACTTCTGTTTGTCCCCTGCGATGGCTGCCCCACAGAAGTATATGTCCTCTCGAGACAAGAAATCATGGAGCTCACCTGGTATGGAGGGCACGTGTATGATGTGGTATACCAAAACATCATCTTCGAGGCACACCTGAAGGACGGCGGCACGTTGGATCTTCCCAGTGGCATGCTCCGTGTACTCTGTGTTGAGACCGATGACCTTCATCTCCACCTTTTGGAGGGAGTTCGATACATTGTTGGTCCACTTCCGAACAACCCTTGGGTGGTCGATGACTATGGAAACTATGGTCTACGAGCCTTCGACGAGGATATGTTGGATGCTAAAAACCTGCATCTCAATCTCTTTCGCCATTTGGAACCACTGGACCGGAGGGCTATGGTTTGGAGAATTAGGATTAGATGGCTAGTCTAACTGAAGAAGATGATTATTTAAAGGGGCTTCGGAATTACTCCAGGAGGATGTGAAGAGGTTAAAACAATGTGAATGCAATGTGGTTTGGATGCAAATGAAGATGAAGCAGTAGTGAAGAAGCCGAGGAAAATCGGTTCCCGATGGAGAAGTAAATGGGAGAAGTGGCCTGATACGTCTCCAATGTATCTATAATTGTTGATTGTTCCATGCTATTATATTATGTGTTTTGGATATTTATGGGCTTTATTATACACTTTTATATCATTTTTGGGACTAACCTATTAACCTAGAGCCCGTGCCAGTTTCTGTTTTTCCTTGTTTTAGAGTATCGCAGAAAAGGAAAATCAAACTGAGTCCAAATGACCTGAAACTTCACGGAACTTATTTTTGTAAGGAAAGCAACCCGGGAGACTTGGAGTCCACGTAAGGGAAGCAACGAGGAAGCCACGAGGCAGGGGGGCGCCCACCCCCTGGGCGCGCCCTCCACCCTCGTGGGCCCCTCGTGGCTCCCCTGACGTATTTCTTCCTCCTATATATCTCCATATACCCTAAGACGATCGGGGAGCACAATAGATCGGGAGTTCCGCCGCCAGAGGCCTCCGTAGCCACCGAAAACCAATCTAGACCCGTTCCGGCACCCTACCAGAGGGGGAATTCCTCTCCTATGGTCATCTTCATTATCCCGGTGCTGTCCATGACGAGGAGGGAGTAGTTCTCCCTCGGGGCTAAGGGTATGTACCAGTAGCTATGTGTTTAATCTCTCTCTCTCTCTCTCTCTCTCTCTCTCTCTCTCGTGTTCTTGAGGTGGCACGATCTTGATGTATCACGAGCTTTGCTATTATAGTTGGATCTTATGATGTTTTCTCCCCCTCTACTCTCTTGTAATGGATTGAGTTTCCCCTTTGAGGTTACCTTATCGGATTAAGTCTTTAAAGATTTGAGAACACTTGATGTATGTCTTGTTGTGCGTATCTGTGGTGACAATGGGATATCACGTGATTCACTTGATGTATGTTTTGGTGATCAACTTGCGGGTTCCGCCCATGAACCTATGCATAGGAGTTGGCACATGTTTTTGTCATGATTCTCCGGTAGGAACTTTGCGGCACTCTTTGAGGTCCTATGTGTTGGTTGAATAGATGAATCTGAGATTGTGTGATGCATATCATATAATCATGCCCACGGATACTTGAGGTGACATTGGAGTATCTAGGTGACATTAGGGTTTTGGTTGATTTGTGTCTTAAGGTGTTATTCTAGTACGAACTCTAGGGTTGTTTGTGACACTTATAGGAATAGCCCAACGGATTGATTGGAAAGAATAACTTTGAGGTGGTTTCGTACCCTACCATAATCTCTTTTTTTGTTCTCCGCTATTAGTGACTTTGGGGTGACTCTTTGTTGCATGTTGAGGGATAGTTATGTGATCCAATTATGCTATTATTTTTGAGGGAACTTGCACTAGCGAAAGTATGAACCCTAAGCCTTGTTTCAACGCATTGCAATACCGTTTGTGCTCACTTTTATCATTAGTTACCTTGTTGTTTTTATATTTTCATATTACAAAAACCATTATCTATCATCCATATACCACTTGTTTCACCATCTCTTCGCCGAACTAGTGCACCTATACAATTTACCATTGTATTGGGTGTGTTGGGGACACAAGAGACTCTTTGTTATTTGGTTGCAGGGTTGCATGAGAGAGACCATCTTCACCCTACGCCTCCTAAGGATTGATAAACCTTAGGTCATCCACTTGAGGGAAATTTGCTACTGTCCTACAAACCTCTGCACTTGGAGGCCCAACAACGTCTACAAGAAGAAGGTTGTGTATTAGACATCATGGCCTGCAGGCATTGGATTAGACGGCTAGGTAGACTAAATGAAAAGGCTACGCGGGTAGACTGAGGAGTGGTACATGTCCCTGTACGTGCCCATCCTTCTAGCGCTACATGTGCCACTGGCTAGTTGAGGTCACTCTTTCGAATCACCATGGCGAGACATTTTATGATTCCTTTTTATTCCTACACCCCTCCTGACAGGTGGGACCTGTGCAAACAGATAAAAAATGTGTCGCAGCTGGTTCGGATGGATATTGGCGCATGCGTGGGAGACACAACATTCTCTAGTTATGGAATATGCGGTTATCCTCAAAAAAGAAAAGTCCTTCTTTGCGCTTCCGCATGCATGAGAATTTGGTTCTGCTCGCAATATGGATGATACCTGGAGGATGAAGTGAACCCAGAGGCATGCTAGCACGGGAGTACTACTCATGTTCCTACTAATCCTTCTACTAGTAGTAGTAGTACAACTATGGTACACTTGATGGTCAAAATACTATTATTCATCCGGTCCTCATAGTGAAGTGACAAGACCCTGCGCCCGAGGTGACACCAGTCCAGGCGGCGTGTCCGGGTTACCAAAGTCATCCTCACCTTGTGCATTGTGCAGTCACTGTCACCGTTGCTGTATAGCATGCCTCGCCTTGTCTCCCTCTCCCCTAGCACCACTCCATCTCCATCTCCGTCTCGCCGGAGATCCAGAGGTCACTCTTCATCATCTCACTGTGCCCCCTCGAACCCTCGCCTCGCTCGCCTCCCCCAGTACCACTATTCCCTCGTTAGCCGCTCCAGCACCGAGAGCCTTCTCCCCCGTAAATCAAGCCCCCCAAAACCCCACCATCCAAACTCCACCAAGGCCGAACGTGAACCGCGCAACATCCATATGAGCCGCGATTGGAGCAATCTCCCCAGTGACATCCTCGACCTCTGTTATTCGTGTATGGATATGTTGAGCGCCCTGCGGCTGGCTGCATGCTCGAGTGGCATGCACATGGCCATCATCAAAGCGATGCATAAGCTTTTCAAGAAACCTTGCTTGCTGCTATCTGGTCTTGTGACATTTGCTCACCATGATACGGAGGCATACATGATGCCCCTCGACTTAAATCCAACCTCCATTAGCCGAAACTTCTTTGCAGGTATGTAGTGGGTCGCCATACATCATTTCCCTCGACTTCGATCTGATCACCATTGCTCGAAACTTCTTGCAGGTATGTACTAGGTCGGCATGAACTCCTACTGGATGGCTGCTACTACCTCTTGAGCATTGCGTTGGTTTTCCCTTGAAGAGGAAAGGGTGATGCAGCAAAGTAGCGTAAGTATTTCCCTCATTTTTTGAGAACCAAGGTATCAATCCAGTAGGAGGCCACGCACGAGTCCCTCGCACCTACACAAACAAATAAAACCTCGCAACCAACGCAATAAATGGGTTGTCAATCCCTTCACGGTCACTTACGAAAGTGAGATCTGATAGATATGATAAGATAATATTTTTGGTATTTTTATGATAAAGATGCAAAGTAAAATAAAAGGCAAAAGAAATAACTAAGTGTTGGAATATTAATATAATGGAAAATAGACCCGGGGGCCATAGATTTCACTAGTGGCTTCTCTCAAGAGCATAAGTATTATGGTGGGTGAACAAATTACTGTTGAGCAATTGATATAATTGAGCATAGTTATGAGAATATCTAGGTATGATCATGTATATAGGCATCACGTCCGCGATAAGTAGCCAGCTCCTGCCTGCATCTACTACTATTACTCGACATATCGACCGCTATCCAGCATGCATCTAGAGTATTAAGTTCATAAGAACAGAGTAACACTTTAAGCAAGATGACATGATGTAGTGGGATAAACTCATGCAATATGATATAAACCCCATCTTGTTATCCTCGATGGCAACAATACATACGTGCCTTGCTGCCCCTGCTGTCACTGGGAAAGGACACCGCAAGATTGAACACAAAGCTAAGCACTTCTCCCATTGCGAGAAAGATCAATCTAGTAGGCCAAACCAAACGGATAATTCAAAGAGACTTGCAAAGATAACCAATCGTACATAAAAGAATTCAGAGAAGATTCAAATATTGTTCATAGATAAACTTGATCATAAACCCACAATTCATCGGTCTCAACAAACACACCGCAAAAGAAGATTACATCGAATAGATCTCCACAAGAGAGGGGGAGAACATTGTATTGAGATCCAAAAAGAGAGAAGAATCCATCTAGCTAATAACTATGGACCCGAAGGTCTGAGGTAAACTACTCACACATCATCGGAGAGGCTATGGTGTTGATGTAGAAGCCCTCCGTGATCAATGCTCCCTCCGACAGAGCACCGGAAAATGCCCCAAGATGGGATCTCACGAGTACAGAAGGTTGCGGCGGTGGAATTAGGTTTTTGGCTCCGTCTCTGGTAGTTTGGGGGTACGTAGGTATATATAGGAGGAAGAAGTACGTCGATGGAGCAACGTGGGCCCCATGAGGGTGGAGGGTGCGCCCAGGGGGGTAGGCGTGCCCCCCTACCTCGTGCTCTCCTGGTTGATCTCTTGACGTCGACTCCAAGTCCTCTGGATCACGTTTGTTCCGAAAATCACGTTCCCGAAGGTTTCATTCCGTTTGGACTCCCTTTGATATTCTTTTTCTACGAAACTCTGAAATAGGCAAAAAAAACAGCAATTTGGGCTGGGCCCCCGTGAATAGGTTAGTCCCAAAAATAATATAAAAGTGTATAAATAAGCCCATTAACATCCAAAATAGAATATAATATAGCATGGAACAATCAAAAATATAGATACATTGGAGACGTATCAAGCATCCCCAAGCTTAATTCCTGCTCGTCCTCGAGTAGGTAAATGATAAAAACAGAATTTTTGATGTGGAATGCTACTTAGCATAATTTTCAATGTAATTCTCTTAATTTTGGTATGAATATTCAGATCCAAAATATTCAATACAAAAGTTTAATATTGACATAAAAATAATAATACTTCACGCATACTAACTAAGCAATTATGTCTTCTCAAAATAACATGGCCAAAGAAAGTTATCCCTACAAAATCATATAGTCTGGCTATGCTCTATCTTCACCACACAAAATATTTAAATCATGCACAACCCCAATGACAAGCCAAGCAATTGTTTCATACTTTTGGTGTTCTCAAACTTTTTCAATCTTCACGCAATACATGAGCGTGAGCCATGGATATAGCACTATAGGTGGAATAGAATGGCTGTTGTGGAGAAGACAAAAAGGAGAAGATAGTCTCACATCAACTAGGCATATCAACGGGCTATGGAGATGCCCATTAATAGATATCAATGTGAGTGAGTAGGGATTGCCATGCAACAGATGCACTAGAGCTATAAGTATATGAAAGCTCACACTAGTAGAAAAAGGGTCTAATGTGAAACTCATTAGTCCCGGTTTGTAATTGAACCGGCACTAATGTGACCATTAGTACTGGTTCCAACGGCTAGGCGGGCGGCGCTCATTAGTACCGGTTCATGGCGAACCTTTAGTACCGGTTCGTGCCACGAACCGGTACTAAAGAGGTTGTGGCCTTTAGTACGGGTTGGTGGCTTCAACCGGTACTAAAGGGGGGGTCTTTAGTACCGGTTGGAGCCACCAACCGGTAATAAAGGTGGTGGCCTTTAGTACGGGTTGATGGCTCCAACCGGTACTAAAGACCCCCCTTTTAGTACCGGTTGGAGCCACCAACCGGTACTAAAGGTGGTGCGCTGCCACCCGCAGTGCATAATGTTTAGTCCCACCTCGCTAGTTGAGAGGAGTTCGCACCGGTTTATAAGCCCCGCCGCGGCTACCGTGTCGAGCTCCTCTCTAAGCAGGCCTTTGTGGGCCTATTGCAAGTCTTCTGCCCTGTGGGGCCTACTGGGCCGTACGGGCCTACATCCTGGCCCAACTAGAGATTGGGTTTCTAGTCGTACGCAGGCCATGCCGGCCCAGTAGGCGGGCTGTTTTTACTTTATTTCAAAAATAAAAAAATCCTTACCAACCGAGACTAGAGGTCCTCCAGACCACGGCGCGCCTCGTGCCATGTGGTTGCCCTTTAGCACCGGTTCGTGTTGAACCGGTACTAAAGGGGGGGCTTTAGTGCCCACACTTTAGTGCCGGTTACCGAACCGGCACTAAAGGGCCTTACAAACCGGTGCTATTGCCCGGTTCTGCACTAGTGTCAACAAAAGAAACTGAGTGGGTGTGCATCCAACTCGCTTGCTCACAAAGACCTAGGGCATTTTGAGGAAGCCCATCACTGGAATATACAAGCCAAGTTCTATAATGAAAAATCCCCACTAGTATATGAAAGTAACAAAATGAGAGACTCTCTATCATGAAGATCATGGTTGCTACTTTGAAGCACAAGTGTGGTAAAGGATAGTAACATTGTCCCTTCTCTCTTTTTCTCTCATTTTTTGGGCCTTCTCCTTTTTTTATGGCCTTTCTCCTTTTTTATTTTTTTATTTTCGTCCGGAGTCTCATCCCGACTTGTGGGGGAATCATAGTCTCCATCATCCTTTCTTCACTTGGGACAATGCTCTAATAATGATGATCGTCACACTTTTATTTACTTACAACTCAACAATTACAACTCGATACTAGAACAAAGATATGACTCTATATGAATGCCTCCTGCGGAGTACTGGGATATGCAATGAATCAAGAGTGACATGTATGAAAGAATTATGAACGGTGGCTTTGCCACAAATACAATGTCAACTACATGATCATGCAAAGCAATATGACAATGATGGAGCGTGTCATAGTAAACGGAACGGTGGTAAGTTGCATGGCAATATATCTCGGAATGGCTATGGAAATGCCATGATAGGTAGGTATGGTGGCTGTTATGAGGAAGGTATATGGTGGGTGTATGATACCGGCGAAAAGTGCGTGGTATTAGAGAGGCTAGCAATGGTGGAAGGAACAGAGTGCGTATAATCCATGGCCTCAACATTAGTCATAAAGAACTCATATATTTATTGAAAAAATCTACAAGTTATCAAAGCAAATTATTACGCGCATGCTCCTAGGGGGATAGATTGGTAGGAAAAGACCATTGCTCGTTGTCGGTGTCAAAACTAGCAGATCTCGGGTAGGGGCTCCCGAACTGTGCGTCTAAGGCGGAAGGTAACAAGAGGCGGGGGACACGATGTTTACCCAGGTTCGGGCCCTCTCGATGGAGGTAATACCCTACGTCCTGCTTGATTGATCTTGATGATATGAGTATTACAAGAGTTGATCTACCACGAGATCGTAGAGGCTAAACCCTAGAAGCTAGCCTATGGTATGATTGTCCTCGTCCTACGGACTAAACCCTCCGGTTTATATAGACACCGGAGGGGGCTAGGGTTACACAGAGTCGGTTACAAGGAAGAAGATCTACATATCCGTATTGCCAAGCTTGCTTTCCACGCCAAGGAGAGTCCCATCCGGACACGGGATGAAGTCTTCAATCTTGTATCTTCATAGTCCATCAGTCCGGCCAAAGGATATAGTCCGGCTGTCCGGAGACCCCCTAATCGAGGACTCCCTCAATAGCCCCTGAACCAGGCTTCAATGACGATGAGTCCGGCGCACAGATTTGTCTTCGGCATTGCAAGGCGGGTTCTTCCTCCAAATACTCCATAGAAGATTTTGAACACAAGGATAGTGTTCGGCTCTGTAAAACAAGTTCCACATGCCACCCTAGAGAGAATAATATTTCCACAAATCTAATCTGCTGACACGTTTAGCAATATGACATCATGCCATGGCCCGGTCATTATTCGAACCGTTTTTCTCAACCAGCATTGCACATATCGCGAGGCGGTTTTCTTGACACGTCTTGTCGAAGAAGAGATCGTTTCCCCCTTATTACGGGAATCTCATCAATACGGACGTGGGTAACCCAATCGCGCCATCAATTACAGCGTTCGGGGAATAAGCGATTTTACCAGGTAAGTGGGGAGGCGCATCGCCTCTTCCGCCCTTATAAAGGGACAAAGATTCACCCTTTTACCCATGCCTTCTTCCTCCTTGCTTATCCATCCTCGCACACTCGAGCTCCAGTGCCCAAGTTCGCGTCTTTCTCCTCAAACCACTCCAAGCATGTCCGAAGCGGGAGGCAAGTGGATGGTCTCCTCTGTCACAGAGGAGACCATCAAAAGCTACGGGAAGCCGGATATTTGGTCGTGGACATCGCGCACCGGCTGCCAGATGCGGGGCATATCATCCCTATGCCCTAACCCCATGAGAGGGTAGTTTTCCTTACCCACTTTGTCTGCAGACTGGGATTTCCCCTTCACCCGTTTGTCCGCGGGCTCATGTTCTACTACGGGCTGGATTTTCATGATCTGGCCCCCAATTTCATCCTCAAGTGGATGACCTAAGGTTTATCAATCCGTAGGAGGCGTAGGATGAAGATGGTATCTCTCAAGCAACCCAGCAACCAAATAACAAATAGTCTCTTGTGTCCCCAACATACCCAATACAATGATAAATTGTATAGGTGCACTTGTTGGGCGAAGAGATGGTGATACAAGTGCAATATGGATAGTAGATAATAGTTTCTGTAATCTGAAAATATAAAAACAGCAAGGTAACAAATGATAAAAGTGAGCGTAAACGGTATTGCAATGCATGGAAATAAGGCCTAGGGTTCATACTTTCACTAGTGTGAGTTCCCTCAACAATACTAACATAATTGGATCACATAACTATCCCTCAACATGCAACAAAGAGTCACTCCAAAGTCACTAATAGCAGAGAACAAACGAAGAGATTATGGTAGGGTACGAAACCACCTCAAAGTTATTCTTTCCAATCAATCTGTTGGGCTATTCCTATAAGTGTCACAAACAGCCCTAGAGTTCGTACTAGAGTAACACCTTAAGACACAAATCAACCAAAACCCTAATGTCACCTCAAGTATCCGTGGGTATGATTATACGATATGCATCACACAATCTCAGATTCATCTATTCAACCAACACATAGGACCTCAAAGAGTGCTCCAAAGTTCCTACCGGAGAATCACGACGAAAACGTGTGGCAACCCCTATGCATAGGTTCATGGGCAGAACACGCAAGTTGATCACCAAAACATACATCAAGTGAATCACGTGGTATCCCATTGTCACCACAGATACGCACGGCAAGACATACATCAAGTGTTCTCAAATCTTTAAAGACTCAATCCGATAAGATTACTTCAAAGGGGAAAATCAATTCATTACAAGAGAGTAGAGGGGGAGGAGAAACATAAGATCCAACTATAATAGCAAAGCTCGCGATACATCAAGATCATGCCAAATCAAGAACACGAGAGAGAGAGAGAGAGAGAGAGAGAGAGATCAAACACATAGCTACTGGTACATACCCTCAGCCCCGAGGGAGAACTACTCCCTCCTCGTCATGGAGAGCACCGGTATGATGAAGATGGCCACCGGAGGAGGATTTCCCCCTCCGGCAGGGTGCCGAAACGGGTCTAGATTGGTTTTCGGTGGCTACGGAGGCTTCTGGCGGCGGAACTCCCGATCTATCTTGTGTTTTGGAAGTTTTAGGGTACGTGGATATATATGGGTGCAGAGAGGACGTCGGAGGAGCCACGGGGCCCCACGAGACAGGGGGCGCGCCCTAGGGGGGCGCGCCCTAGGGGGGGTGCGCCCCCCACCCTCGTGAGCACCTCGTGTCTCCCCTGACGTAGGGTCCAAGTCTATCAGGTGTGTTTCCTTCGAAAAATAACTTCTTCAGTTGATTTCGTTCAGTTTCGACTCCGTCTGATATTCCTTTTCTTCGAAACACTGAAATAGGCATAAAACAGCAAATCTGGGCTGGGCCTCCGGTTAATAGGTTAGTCCCAAAAGTAATATAAAAGTGGTTAATAAAGCGCAATATTGCCCAAAACAGTAGATAATATATCATGGAGCAATAAAAAATTATAGATACGTTGGAGACGTATCAAGCATCCCCAAGCTTAATTCATGCTCGTCCTCGAGTAGGTAAATGGTAAAAAAGATAATTTTTGATGTGGAATGCTAGTTGGCATAGTTTGAATGTAATTCTTCTTAATTGTGGTATGAATATTCAGATCCATAAGATTCAAGACAAAAGTTCATATTGACATAGAAATAATAATACTTCAAGCATACTAACTAAGCAATTATGTCTTCTCAAAATAACATGGCCAAAGAAAGCTATCCCTACAAAATCATATAGTCTGGCTATGCTCCATCTTAACCACACAAAATATTTAAATCATGCACAACCCCGATGACAAGCCAAGCAATTGTTTCATACTTTTGATGTTCTCAAACTTTTTCAATCTTCACGCAATACATGAGCGTGAGCCATGGATATAGCACTATAGGTGTAATAGAATGGTGGTTGTGGAGAAGACAAAAAGGGAGAATATAGTCTCACATCAACTAGGCGTACAGTCTATGGAGATGCCCATCAATAGATATCAATGTGAGTGAGTAGGGGTTGCCATGCAACGGATGCACTAGAGCTATAAATGTATGAAAGCTCAACAAAAGAAACTAAGTGGGTGTGCATCCAACTCGCTTGCTCACGAAGACCTAGGGCATTTCGAGGAAGCCCATCATTAGAATATACAAGCCAAGTTCTATAATGAAAATTTCCCACTAGTATATGAAAGTGACAACATATGAGACTCTCTATATGAAGAACATGGTGCTACTTTGAAGCACAATATATGAGACTCGCTATATCATGGTGCTACTTTGAAGCACAAGTGTGGTAAAAGGATAGTAGCATTGCCCCTTTTTATTGTTATTTTTTATTTGGCCTTTCTTTTTTTTGGCCTTTCTCTTTTTTGGGTGGAAAATGCTCTATTAATGATGATCATCACACTTCTATTTATTTACAACTCAATGATTACAACTCGATACTAGAACAAAGTATGACTCGATATGAATGCCTCCGGCGGTGTACCGGGATGTGCAATGATGCATGAGTGACATGTATGGAAGAATTATGAATGGTGGCTTTGCCACAAATACTATGTCAACTACATGATCATGCTAAGCAATATGACAATGATGAATGTGTCATGATAAACTGGATGGTGGAAAGCTGCATGGCAATATATCTCAGAATGGTTGTGGAAATGCCATAATAGGTAGGTATGGTGGCTGTTTTGAGGAAGGTATATGGTGGGTTTATGGTACCGGTGAAAGTTGCGCGGTACTAGAGAGGCTAGCAAAAGGTGGAAGGGTGAGAGTGCTTATAATCCATGGACTCAACATTAGTCATAAAGAACTCATATACTTATTGCAAAAATCTAGAAGTTATCAAAGCAAAGTACTACGCGCATGCTCCTAGGGGGGTAGATTGGTAGGAAAAGACCATCGCTCGTCCCCGACCGCCACTCATAAGGAAGACAATCAATAAATAAATCATGCTCCAATTTCGTCACATAACGGTTCACCATACGTGCATGCTATGGGAATCACAAACTTCAACACAAGCATTTCTCAAATTCACAACTACTCAACTAGCATGACTCTAATATCACCATCTCTATATCTCAAAACAATCATCAAGCATCAAACTTCTCTTAGTATTCAACACACTCATAAGAGAATTTTATTATTCTTGAATACCTAGCATATTAGGATTTTAAGCAAATTACCATGCTATTTAAGACTCTCAAAATAATATAAGTGAATCATGAGAGTTCATCTATTTCTTCAAAATAAAACTACCGCCATGCTCTAAAAGATATAAGTGAAGCACTAGAGCAAATGACAAACTACTCCGAAGGATATAAGTGAAGATCAATGAGTAGTTGAATAATTATGCAACTATGTGAAGACTCTCTAACATTTAATAATTTCAGATCTTGGTTTTTTATTCAAACATAAAGCAAATAAAAAGAAAATGACATTTAAGAATAGCAAACATCATGTGAAGAAGCAAAAACTTAGGATCAACCGGTACTAACCGATAGTTGTTGAAGAAGAAAGGTGGGATGCCAACCGGGGCATCCCCAAGCTTAGATGCTTGAGACTTCTTGAAATATTATCTTGGGGTGCCTTGGGCATCCCCAAGCTTGAGCTTTTGTGTCTCCTTAATTCCTCTCATATCAAGGTCTCCCTAAATCTCAAAAGCTTCATCCACACAAAACTCAACAAGGACTCGTGAGATAAGTTAGTATAAACCATTACCAAAACCTTATCATACTCTACTGTAGCAAATCACTAAAATTATTATTCAACATTGCATACTAAATGCCTCTGCATATTTAATAGTCCTATCCTCAAATAGAATCATTAAAGAAGCAAACATATGCAAACAATGCAAACATAACAGCAATCTGCCTAAACAGGATAGTCTGTAAAGAATGCTGCAACATCCATACTTCCATAGCTCCAAAAATTATGAAAGAAAATTCCCACTGTATTAAATTTATCAGGTCATAATATGCAAAAGGTTTCAACATTTTATCACATTCTGACTTTTCTAGGGAATTATTGCAACAGCGGTAAACTTTCTGTTTTCAAACAGCAACATGTATACTTGTAACATAGGCATAGTAAAGGCTATCAATGCCACTTTTATTGAAATAAAAGATGCAAAACATTGTTATAAATAACATCAAGCAAGTGCTAACAAAATAAACTGACGCTCCAAGCAAAACACATATCATGTGGCGAATAAAAATATAGCTCCAAGTAAAGCTACCGATGAACGAAGACGAAAGAGGGGATGCCTTCCGGGGCATCCCCAAGCTTTGGTTGTCCTTGAATATTACCTTGGGGTGCCTTGGGCATCCCCAAGCCTAGGCTCTTGCCACTCCTTATTCCATAGTCCATCGAATCTTTACCCAAAACTTGAAAACTTCACAACACAAAACTTAAAGTAGAAAACTCGTAAGCTCCGTTAGTATAAGAAAGTAAATCACCACTTCAAGCTACTGTAATGAACTCATTATTTATTTATATTGGTGTTAAACCTACTTTATTACAACTTCTCTATGGTTTATAAACTCTTTTCCTAGCCATAGATTCATCAAAATAAGTAAACAACACATGAAGAACAGAATCTGTCAAAAACAGAACAGTCTGTAGTAATCTGGATCAAACGTATACTTATGGACCTCATAAAATTATCAAATAAATTTCTGGACCTGAGGAATTTATCTATTAATCATCTTCAAAAAGAATTAACTAAATACCACTCTCCAAATAAAAATGGAAGCAGTTCTCGTGAGCGCTAAAGTTTCTGTTTTTTACAGCATGATCAACAAGACTTTCCCAAAGTCTTCCCAAAGGTTCTACTTGGCACAAACACTAATTAAACACATAAAACCAAATGTAAACAGAGGCTAGATGAATTATTTATTACTAAACAGGAACAAAAATCAAGGAACAAAAATAAAGTTGGGTTGCCTCCCAACAAGCGCTATCGTTTAACGCCTCTAGCTAGGCATGATGATTTAAATGATGCTGACATAAAAGATAAGCATTGTAACATAAAGAGAGCATCATGAAGAATATGACTAGCACATTTAAGTCTAACCCACTTTCTATGCATAGGGATTTTGTGAGCAAACAACTTATGGGAACAAGAATCAACTTGCATAGGAAGGTAAAACAAGCATAACTTCAAAATTTTAAGCACATAGGGAGGAAACTTGATATTATTGCAATTCCTACAAGCATATGTTCCTCCCTAATAATAATTTTCAGTAGAATCATGAATGAATTCAACAATATAACCAGCACCTAAAGCATTCTTTTCATCATCTACAAGCATAGAAATTTTATTACTCTCCACATAAGCAAATTTCTTCTCACAAATATTAGTGGGAGCAAACTCAACCAAATAATTATCATGTGATTGAAAATTAAGGTCAAGATGACAAGTTTCATGGTTATCATTATTCTTTAAAGCATACCTGTCATCACAATAATCATCATATATAGGAGGCATGCTTTCATCATAATAAATTTGCTCATCAAAACTTGAGGGACAAAAGATATCATCTTCATCAAACATAGCTTCCCCAAGCTTGTGGCTTTGCATATCATTAGCATCATGGATATTCAAGGAATTCATACTAACAACATTGCAATCATGCTCATCATTCAAATATTTAGTGCCAAACATTTTATAGATTTCTTCTTCTAGCACTTGAGCACAATTTTCATTTCCATCATACTTACGAAAGATATTAAAAAGGTGAAGTGTATGAGACAAACTCAATTCCATTTTTTTTGTAGTTTTCTTTTATATACTAAACTAGTGATAAAACAAGAAACTAAAAGACTCGATTGCAAGATCTAAAGATATACCTTCAAGCGCTAACCTCCCCGGCAACGGCGCCAGAAAAGAGCTTAGTTGACGGGGTGTGTTAGTGCCGCTTTCCTTGCCACCCCGGCAATGGCGCCAGAAAAGAGCTTGATATCTACTACACAACCTTATTCTTGTAGACGTTGTTGGGCCTCCAAGTGCAGAGGTTTGTAGGACAGTAGCAAATTTCCCTCAAGTGGATGACCTAAGTTTTATCAATCCGTAGGAGGCGTAGGATGAAGATGGTCTCTCTCAAGCAAACCTGCAACCAAATAACAAAGAGTCTCTTGTGTCCCCAACACACACAATACAATGATAAATTGTATAGGTGCACTAGTTCGGCGAAGAGATGGTGATACAAGTGCAATATGGATAGTAGATAATAGTTTTTGTAATCTGAAAATATAAAAACAGCAAGGTAAAAAAATGATAAAAAGTGAGCGTAAACGGTATTGCAATGCATGGAAATAAGGCCTAGGGTTCATACTTTCGCTAGTGTAAGTTCCCTCAACAATACTAACATAATTGGATCACATAACTATCCCTCAACATGCAAGAAAGAGTCACTCCAAAGTCACTAATAGCGGAGAACAAACGAAGAGATTATGGTAGGGTATGAAACAACCTCAAAGTTATTCTTTCCAATCAATCCGTTGGGCTATTCCTATAAGTGTCACAAACAGCCCTAGAGTTCGTACTAGAATAACACCTTAAGACACAAATCAACCAAAACCCTAATGTCACCTAGATAATCCAATGTCACCTCAAGTATCCATGCGTATGATTATACGATATGCATCACACAATCTCAGATTCATCTATTCAACCAACACATAGGACCTCAAAGAGTGCCCCAAAGTTCCCACCGGAGAATCATGACGAAAACGTGTGCCAGCCCCTATGCATAGGTTCATGGGCGGAACCCGCAAGTTGATCACCAAAACATACATCAAGTGAATCACGTGGTATCCCATTGTCACCACAGGTACGCACGGCAAGACATACATCAAGTGTTCTCAAATCTTTAAAGACTCAATCCGATAAGATTACTTCAAAGGGGAAACTCAATTCATTACAAGAGAGGGGGGAGGAGAAACATAAGATCCAACTATAATAGCAAAGCTCGCGATACATCAAGATCGTTCCAAATCAAGAACACGAGAGACAGAGAGATCAAACACATAGCTACTGGTACATACCCTCAGCCCCGAGGTAGAACTACTCCCTCCTCGTCATGGAGAGCACCGGATGATGAAGATGGCCATCGGAGAAGGATTGCCCCCTCCGGCAGGGTGCTGGAACGGGTCTAGATTGGTTTTTGGTGGCTACGGAGGCTTCTGGTGGCGGAACTCCCGATCTATCTTGCGTTTTGGAAGTTTTAGGGTACGTGTATATATATGGGTGCAGAGAGGATGTCGGAGGAGCCATGGGGCCCCACGGGACAGGGTGGCGCGCCCTAGGGGGGGCGCCCCCCACCCTCGTGAGCACCTCGTGTCTCCCCTGACGTAGGGTCCAAGTCTATCAGGTGTGTTTCCTTCCAAAAATAACTTCTTCAGTTGATTTCGTTCCGTTTCGACTCCGTCTGATATTCCTTTTCTTCGAAACACTAAAATAGGCATAAAACAGCAAATCTGGGTTGGGCCTTCGGTTAATAGGTTAGTCCCAAAAGTAATATAAAAGTGGATAATAATGCCCAATACTACCCAAAACAGTAGATAATATAGCATGGAGCAATCAAAAATTATAGATACGTTGGAGATGTATCAGCATTTATCGTCGTGTGCGAGGCCTTCCGCCGCATCAGGCCCCACTTCAGCCTGTGGCTGAAGACCTTCAATGTTAAACCGAAGGTGGTGGTCGGCCAGCAAGCAGAGTGCGGAGGCGCCATGGGGGGCAAAATGCCTAACGTCACCTAGCTCGAAGGCTCCTATGTGGAGACCATAAAGGGGTGGCAATCGGGGTGGTTCTACATCACCGAGCCGCACGACACCAACTGTGTGGTGGCCCCCGAATGTCGATCCAGAATCCCCGCGCGGCTCAGTTCCTAGAAAGAGAAGGGCATATCCTGGGGTTCCCCGGTAGAGCTGACTGGACTCCAGACCTGCATCAAGAACATGATGAGCAAGAAAATCAAGCTCGTCAACATGGTCCAAGTCATGCTCTTCCATCGGATCCTCCCGTGTCAACGACGGGCATTTAATTTGTGGGAGTTCGACCCAGCCAAGCACCAGACACTGCGAGAGCTCTTCGACATGACGCACAAGGATGTCTGGAAGGTGCTGTTCAAGGGCGCCGAGGTACCTCCTCCCCTTACCAAGGACCGCGGACTCAGCACAAAGCGTCATGCCAATCCGGTAAGTTTTTATATCTCACAGGATATTTATTTGCCCCAGTTTAATCATGTGCATGATCTAAGCTTTCATGCCATTAACAGGACTGGGTAGAGACAGCGGAGCAGATCGATTGCCCAGCCCCCCTGCCTGAAGATCCTACAGATGCTCTCCTAATAGAGATGCTGGTTCCGGCGCCTTACGAGGTGCCGGTGAAGAAGGCCAAGAAGAAGGCCACGGGGACCCGAAAGGGTCTCCGGCGCAAGGTTTTATCGGACTTGTCGTCCGATAACACCAAAGCACACTCCTCCTATGAAAACGAGGAGGAGGAAGAGAAAAGTTCCCTCCCCCCCCCCAGCCCGGGGAGACAAGAAAAGGAAGGCCGCCCCAACCGGGGAGGCCGAAGGGTCCAAGAAGGGAAGGACCCTCCTTCCGGACTGCTCCACGACGGCCACCTACAGCGACGACGAGTGGTTACCTAGGGACAAGCCCCTGGTGAAGTCATAAGTATCCGGATAGCATAGTAATGCATGGTATGTTTTATTGCACTGCTTCTCCTTACGCCAAATATGATTATGCAGTCCGTCCCGAGCCCGTCTCGACGCATCTTCGTCGGACGGTTCTTTGGACTCGTCGGATATGAATAGTGATTCACTTCCGACCGCCTCCACCCCTTGCCCTACGGACAACACCGAGGTGTTGTCTCAAAAGGCACCGAGCCGAGGGGAGGTAGTCCTGGGGGTGCCTCAAGGCGACCTTTCGGACCCTGGGCGCAAAGGGAGCAAGACTCCCACGGGCTCCAAGTTCGGGCCCCAGCCGAATACTGCGCCGGAACCTTCGGTGGTTCCGGACTCCGGCAGGCGATCGCCCGTTAAGGGGGGCAAGCCGCCCGTGCTGGTGGCCTCTGTCCATCCAGAGGCACCGGACAACTTGCTGGAAGCGCTTCGCGGCGCTTCCATCGATGAAGAGCACCGCACTATCATGAGTGCGGTGATCGAGAAAGTTCAGTCCGCCAAAAATGGATAAACCGAAGCTTGTGCCAGCCTCCTAATAGGCTTTCAGGTAAGCAACCAAAATATAGGAAAATATTACCGCATAGACAGTAGCCCCTGATGCTTTGTTTCGCGTTCGCGAAGAAAGGCCGAATAGAGGATCAAATAATGACTCAGGAGTCTAATCAGAATATGTCTATGTGCATATGCAGGCTTCACTGTTGGTCGATGCCGCACGTACTACGGAGCTCCCTGCACTAAATCAAGACCTTGAGCGGTCCGAGGACGAGCTTGGCCTTACCAAGAGGCAGATCGAGGAGAGCAAAGGTAAGCAATACCTTGTCTATATATTAAAAAGAAATTCAGTTGTAAAGTAATAGGATCATCATGAATTTTCCAGGGGCCAGGACCGAGGTGGCGACCCTGAAGAAGGCGTTGTCCAAGGCCGAAAACAAAGTGTCCAAGGAGCGCATTGAGCGGGAAAAGCAAGAAGCCCGGGTAGGCGAGATGCAGCAAGAGCTCGAGGCTCTCGCCAAAAAACACGAGTCCTTGGAGCTTGACTCTATGACGCGAGAGTCCGAGCTTGCGAAGGCGCTCGAAAGCGCACGGAGCGCCAAGGCTGAAGCCCACAAGCCCCTCCAGGAGATTGATGCGGCGAAGAGGATAGCAGCAGGTAAGGCATTCATTATGAAAAGCAAGCATGTGAAGGAAACTTTCCTTTTACTTACCAGACTTCGGAGCTCTCCAGGAGCGTTTGCAGATCTTCCCCGCAGTGTACTGGATGACATGGAGTTTTACCGAGCTGAGGAGGGGAGCTCGACGGAAAAGTTGTTATGGTCTCAGTATACTGGGACCGAACACCCAATGCCCTTGAGCGACCAGCTGAAGCAACTGGTCGAGCTTCACAAGGCGGCCGAACAAGCCATGAAGGGTCTTATAGTCTGGATGTGGCCTGGCGATCCCCTGCCTAGCAGCTACTTCGGTCTGGTGAGGCGGCTTGTCGATGCCTGCCCACGGCTTGAAGTCATAAAGCGGTCCGTCTGCATCGAGGGTGCGTGCAGGGCTTTTGCCCGGGCGAAGGTGCACTGGGCGAAGCTGGACGCCGTAAAGTTGGTGAAGGAGGGGCCGCCGGAGGGCAAGGAGCATCGCTGCCCCAAAATGTATTATGACAGTGTCCTGAAGGGTTCTCGCCTTGTGGCAGAGGAATGTGCTACAGATGTAATTTTTGAATGAACATGCTCATGTGATCCTGTAATGTGAAACGAGTTCATTTGTGCTATGCAACGCTTTTTGAATTTAAAATATTACCTTATGTGCGGCCGTTTATAAAATCTGAGAGTTGGCCAGTCGTCGGCTTCTGCCCCCATGTTACTAGTACTGGGGTGTTCGGGATAAACCTGAGCACTCTTTATCCCAATTTTGGGTCCTTCGAGGGAGGTGTTCAGCACAACGAACCAGACAATCGGACTATAAGGCTTTATCACTCTCACTTAGTCATAGAAGTCTACAATTTTAAATTTTGGTGAAGCCCCTAGTATTCGGAAGGCCAAATTTGGGGCGCTATATAGGCCTAAGTCGGGCAAGGCCGACTCCTCGCCCGAAGCGGAAAAAGTCTTTAAGGACTTGAGACCTCTCGAATAGCGACCAGCTCTCGCCTTATCATGACAGTTAGTTTTCGGCTTTCTCTACTGAGGTGCTTGTCCGGAAGAACCGGGACACAATCAGAGTAGTTCTCCCAGTGCTACCTTAGCTGATATAGCGGAATGTAAGGTACCAAAACATGGGAGCCGGGCAGACCCAACTATTGACCCAAGACATGATTCGGAGCTGATGCATATAATACTATAAGTTCAGGGTGCCGCACTGTCGAAAGTGTTCGGACTTCTCACGCCATATTATGGCATAAACGAAAGTCCCTGGCGTACTGACTGTACCAGAATGTATGGGTGCAAGTTGTCGTAAATGAACACATAAGAAAAAGGGATGGATAATGCAATAATAGAATAATGCTATGCATTGTTATTTAAATAATACTTCGAAGCGTACTGATACAAGTAGTGCAATAAGCAAAAAGTAGGACTATGTGACATGTCCTATCCAAGGGCAAGCTGCGTATGGATAGTAAAAAGCGGGTATATCAATTGTTATTAGAGACCACCTGGGGGTTCCCTTGTACGTCTTAGCTTCTTGCCTCCTTGGTTGTTCCTTCCCGTAATGTGTCTGGCAATCATACTGCCGGAAAGGGCTTCCAGAGAGTAAGGTCCTGAAAGAGAAAAAATGATAAAGATATGCAGCCCCTAGAGTGGTTAAGCCGCATTTGCGGGACGTGCCCTAATCGTGCCCCCGGCTATGCCCATGGTATTTTCAGTGCGTAATTATGTATGCGCAGCACGGATTTCGTTGCTTGACTGGGACTGGGACAGTGGACGAATTGCTAGGCGAGCTCTGAACGTGCCAGACGATCATGTTGCGGGTTACTCTGGACTCGCTTGACGGTGTCCGGGGGCTGTATCGCCGAATTGGTGGTTTGCATTAAAAGGTTGCTTTGTGCTTCCGCTACGAGGGCTGCAGTGTGCTCTTCCGTAAGGAGCGAGCGTTCTGTGTCTCCATTGATTGTTATGACCCCCCTAGGTTGTGGCATCTTGAGCTTGAGGTATGCGTAATGCGGTGCCGCATTGAATTTTGCAAATGCGGTTCGCCCGAGCAGTGTGTGATAGCCACTGCGGAACGAGACGATATTGAAGATTAACTCCTTGCTTTGGAAGTTGTCCGGTGATCCGAAGACCACATCCAGTGTGATTGAGCCCGTGCAATGGGCCTCTACACCTGGGATGACGCCCTTAAAGGTGGTTTTGGTGGGTTTGATCCTCGAGGGATCTATACCCATTTTGCGCACTGTATCCTGATAGAGCAGGTTTAGGTTGCTGCCGCCGTCCATAAGGACTCGAGTGAGGTGAAATCCGTCGATGATGGGGTCTAGGACCAGTGCAGCGGATCCGCCATGACGGATACTAGTGGGGTGGTCCCTGCGATCGAAGGTGATCGGACAAGAGGACCATGGGTTGAACTTTGGGGCGACGGCCTCCATCGCATAGATGTCCCTTAGTGCACGCTTCCGTTCCCTCTTGGGAATGTAGGTTGCGTATATCATGTTCACCGTCTTCACTTGTGGGGGGAACCTCTTCTGTCCTTCCGTGTTCGGCGGCCGGGGCTCCTCCTCGTCATCACTACGCAGCCCCTTGTCCTTGTTTTCGACATTAAACTTGCCGGCTTGCTTGAACACCCAGCATTCTCTGTTGGTGTGATTGGCTGGCTTATCGGGGGTGCCGTGGATTTGACACGAGCGATCAAGTATGCGATCCAAACTAGACGGGCCCGGAGTACTTCTTGTGAATGGCTTTTTCCGCTGACCGGATCTAGAGCCTTTGAATCCGGCATTGACTGTCATATCATCGGCGTCATCGCCGTTGTTGCTGCGCTTGTGTCTGTTACGACGTGGTCTGCCATTGGCATCTTTGGTATCCAAAGTGCCCAGATTCTTTGATGTGGTGTTGCTGCGAGCCAGCCAGCTATCCTCGCCCGCGCAAAAGCGGGGCATGAGTGTCGTGAGGGCTGCCATAGACTTCGGCTTCTCCTGGCCGAGGTGCCGGGCGAGCCACTCGTCACGGATGTTATGCTTAAATGTCGCTAAGGCCTCTGCATCCAGACAGTCGACAATTTGGTTTTTCTTAGTTAGGAACCATGTCCAGAATTGCCTGGCCGATTCCCCTGGCTGCTGAGTTATATGGCTCAAGTCATCAGCATCCGGTGGTCGCACATAAGTGCCCTGGAAGTTGTCAAGGAATGCGTCTTCCAAATCCTCGCAACTGCCGACGGAGTCTGCTGGCAAGCTATTCAGCCAATGCCGAGCTGGTCCTTTGAGTTTTAGTGGGAGGTATTTGATGGCATGCAGATCATCACCGCGGGCCATGTGAATGTGGAGGAGGAAATCCTCAATCCATATAGCGGGATCGGTTGTACCATCATACGATTCGATATTTCTGGGTTTAAAACCCTCCGGGAATTCGTGATCCATAACTTCATCAATGGAGCATAGGGGGTGTGCGACGCCTCTGTGCCGGGCTATGTCACGACGCAGTTCATATGAGTCTTGTCTGATGTATTCGGCCCGGCCGGATTTACTTTTAGTGTATCCGGCGTGACGGTCATTGTCTCGCGTTGGCGGTGCCACCGTGACCCTTATATCGACCTTGCATGTTTTGCCCTGCTTTCCAATATGTCTTGCAGGTCCCGTGTGTTGCCACGGGCCTTGGTATTTTTGTTTGAGTGGCGGCAGGGTGCGGGCTGGACTTCGGGCTGAAATGCCTCTTTGTCTCGGCCACGAGGTGGCCGGTCAGCCGCATCGTACACTGGTGATGTAGGTTTCAATGCTTCCTCCCCGAGTCGGGGTAGCGACCTGCAATTTGGGTAACTCTTGGAGGGGCGCTGGAGTTCGTCCTCGACCGCAAGGACTTCGGTCCATCCGTTTGCTAGCAAATCTTGATCAGCTTGAAGCTGTTGTTGCTTTTTTCTTCAAGCTATTTGTTGTGGCTATAAGCCGGTGCTTGAAGCGCTCCTGCTCGATAGGATCCTCAGGCACGATAAATTCTTCATCGCCGAGGCTTACCTCATCTTTGGAGAGGGGCATGTGATTGTCCTCCTCCGATTCTCTATCTGCTGCTCACTCTGGAGGGCTAGCTTGTTCACCCTCCCGCTCTAAATCGTACTGGAGGGGATTGTTGTCGTCTTCCGCACTATCCGGAGTGTTATTGTCTCTTGTGCCAGTATCACTACTTTTGCTATGGAGGGACTTAGAGTGACGCCGCTGACGTCGGCGCTTGGGTTGCTTCTTGGAGGGGTGATCCCCCGCTGTCTCATCGCCATTGCTTTCTTTGGGCGTGTCCACCATGTATATATCATATGATGAGGTGGCGGTCCAGCGCCCTGTGTGCGGTGGTTCTTGTTCGTCTCCTGCATCATCGTCCATACTGTCGATGTCTTTGGAGTCGAAGTCGATCATGTTGGTTAAATCGTCCACAGTGGCTACTAAGTGGGTGGTGGGTGGGGAACGAATTTCTTTGTCGTCCGCATCCCATTCTAGCCGGACATAGTTCGGCAAAGGTTCTCCTGACAAGGAGAGAGACTTTAATGAATTTAACACATCGCCGAAAGGTGAGTGCTGAAAGATATCCGCGGAGGTGAACTCCATGATCGACGCCCAATTGGATTCGATAGGCACGGACGCAGGCGGCTCGGAGTCCATGGTCGGAGACGAATCCAGTGGTTCGGCAACGCGGCTCTCATAAGGGGTGAAGTCAGTATCTGGCTCTATTGCCACTGAGAGTGCGGCCTCCATGGCGACGTCTATCCACACGTCCTCGGATGGCGCAATTTGCTCCGGATTGAAGGCCTGAGTAGTTGCAGGTGTGATCTCCCAAACATTGTCCGACGGCAGAGCTAAATCATGCTCGTCGTGATCGTGCGGCGCACCTGACATGGGCTCGAATCCGTAGAATATGAAGTCTCCACGGATGTCAGCAGTGTAGTTTAAGTTTCCGAAACTGGCCTGATGGCCAGGGGCGTAGCTCTCGATCTGCTCCAGATGGCCAAGCGAGTTGGCCCGCAGTGCGAAGCCACCGAATACGAAGATCTGTCCGGGGAGGAAAACCTCACCCTGGACTGCATCATTACCGATGATCGAAGGAGCCATCAAGCCTTACGGTGACGGCACAGTGGAACTCTCAATGAAATTACCAATGTCGGTGTCAAAATCGGCGGATCTCGGGTAGGGGGTCCCGAACTGTGCGTCTAAGGCGGATGGTAACAGGAGGCGGGGGACACGATGTTTACCCAGGTTTGGGCCCTCTCGATGGAGGTAATACCCTACGTCCTGCTTGATTGATCTTGATGATATGAGTATTACAAGAGTTGATCTACCACGAGATCGTAGAGGCTAAACCCTAGAAGCTAGCCTATGGTATGATTGTCCTCGTCCTACGGACTAAACCCTCCGGTTTATATAGACACCGGAGGGGGCTAGGGTTACACAGAGTCGGTTATAAGGAAGAAGATCTACATGTCCGTATTGCCAAGATTGCCTTCCACGCCAAGGAGTGTCCCATCCGGACACGAGATGAAGTCTTCAATCTTGTATCTTCATAGTCCATCAGTCCGGCCAAAGGATATAGTCCGGCTGTCCGGAGACCCCCTAATCCAGGACACCCTCACTCGTCCCCGACCGCCACTCATAAGGAAGACAATCAATAAATAAATCATGCTCCGACTTCATCACATAACGGTTCACCATACGTACATGCTACGGGAATCACAAACTTTTAACACAAGTATTCCTCAAGTTCACAACTACTCAAGTAGCATGACTCTAATATCGCCATCTTTATATCTCAAAACAATTATCAAGCATCAAACTTCTCACAGTATTCAACACACTCATAAGATAATTTTTACTAATCTTGGATGCCTATTAGTTTAGGACTAGTTTCTTAATTTAAGCAAATTACCATGATGTTTTGTAGGACTCTCAAAATAATATAAGTGAAGCATGAGAGAACAATAGTTTCTATAAAACAAATCCACCACCGTTCTCTAAAAGATATAAGTGAAGCACTAGAGGAAAAACTATATAGCTCAAAAGATATAAGTGAAGCACATAGAGTATTCTAATAAATTCCAAATCATGTGTGTCTCTCTAAAAAGGGTGTCTACAGCAAGGATGATTGTGGAAAACTAACAAATAAAGACTCAAATAATACAAGATGCTCCAAGCATCACACATATGATGTGGTGAATAAAAATATAGCTCCAAGTAAAGTTACCGATGGAAGTAGACGAACGAGGGGATGCCTTCCGGGGCATCCCCAAGCTTTGGCTTTTTGGTGTCCTTAGATTATCTTGGGGTGCCATGGGCATCCCCAAGATTAGGCTCTTGCCACTCCTCGTTCCATAATCCATCAAATTTTTTACCCAAAACTTGAAAACTTCACAACACAAAACTTAGCAGAAAATCTCGTGAGCTCGTTAGCGAAAGAAAAGAAAACACCACTTCAAGGTACTGTAATGAACTCATTATTTATTTATATTGGTTTTAAACCTACTGTATTCCAACTTATCTATGGTTTATAAACTACTTTATTAGCCATAGATTCATCAAAATAAACAAACAACACACGAAAAACAGAATCTGTCAAAAATAGAACAGTCTGTCGTAATCTGTAACTAACGCAAACTTATCTAACTCAAAAACTTCTACCAAAATAGGACGACCTGGAAAATTTGTTTATTGATCAGCAGCAATTGGAATCAATATTTTATCACGTTCTGGTAATTTTTAACAATTGTTTTCGTGAACAAAAAGTTTCTGGAATTTACAGCAAGATCAAATAACTCTCATCCAAGAAGATCCTATAGGTTTAACTTGGCACAAACACTAATTAAAACATAAAAAAATCTAACCATAGGCTAGATCAAATATTTATTACTAAACAGAAGCAAAAAGCAAAAAACTAAAAAAAATTGGGTTGCCTCCCGACAAGCGCTATCGTTTAACGCCCCTAGCTAGGCAAAAAGGCAAGAATAGATCTAGGTATTGCCATCTTTGGTAGGAAATCCATAAGTGCTCTCATAATTGATTCATAAGGTAATTCTATTTTATTTCTAGGTAAGTGTTCCATGCCTTTCCTCAATGGAAATTGGAATCTAATATTCCCTTCCATCATATCAATAATTGCACCAATCATTTTAAGAAAAGGTCTACCAAGAATAATAGGACATGAAGGATTGCAATCTATATCAAGAACAATAAAATCTATGGGCACATAAATCCTATTTGCAAAAATAAGAACATAATTAATTCTTCCCATATGTTTTTAATAGTGGAATCCGCAAGGTGTAAGTTTAAAGAGCAATCATCAAATTCGCGGAAACCTAGCAAATCACACAAAGTTTTTGGAATCGTGGAAACACTAGCACCCAAATCACACAAAGCATAGAATTAATGATCTTTAATTTTAATTTTAATAGTAGGTTCCCACTCATTATAAAGTTTTCTAGGGATAGAAACTTCCAACTCAAGTTTTTCTTCATAAGATTGCATTAAAGCATCAACGATATGTTTGGTAAAGGCTTTATGTTGACTATAAGCATGAGGAGAATTTAGCACGGATTGCAACAAGTAAATACAATCTATCAAAGAGAAATTATCATAATTAAATTCCTTGAAATCCAAAATAGTTGGTTCATTGATATCTAAAGTTTTAACTTCTTTAATCTCACTTTTATCAATTTTCGCATCAAGATCTAAAAACTCCGAATTTTTGGAACGCCTTCTAGGTAGAGGTGGATCATATTCAGTCCCATCATTATCAAGATTCATATTGAAAAACAAAGATTTAATAGGGGACACATCAATAACTTTTAGACCTTCATCTTTATTTTCATAGAAACTGGAAGAACATGCTTTCACAAAGCAATCTTTCTTAGCACGCATCCTAGCGGTTCTTTCTTTGCACTCATCAATGGAAATTCTCATGGCTCTAAGAGACTCATTGATATCATGCTTAGGTGGAATAGATCTAAGTTTCAAAGAATCAACATCAAGAGAAATTCTATCAACGTTCCTAGCCAATTCATCAATCTTAGGCAACTTTTCTTCAAGCAAAGCATTGGAATTCTTTTGTGAATTTATAAATTCTTTAACACTAGTCTCAAATTCATAGGGCATCTTATTAAAATTTCCATAAGAGTTGTTGTAGTAATTACCATAATTATTAAAGGAATTACTATGATATGGCCTAGGATTAAAGTTTCCTCTATACGCGGTGTTACCAAAATTATTCCTACCAACAAAATTCACATCCATAGATTCATTATTATTCTCAATCAAAGTAGACAAGGGCATATCATTAGGATCAGAAGAAACACTCTTAGTAGCAAACAGTTTCATAAGTTCATCCATCTTTCCACTCAAAACATTAATTTCTTCTATAGCATGCACTTTTTATTAGTGGATCTTTCGGTGTGCCATTGAGAATAATTAACCATAATATTATCTAGGAGTTTACTAGCTTCTCCTAAAATGATTTCCATAAAAGTGCCTCCCACGGCCGAGTCTAAAAGATTTCTAGAAGCAAAATTCAATCCGGCATAAAAAATTGTATAATCATCCAAAGATTCAAACCATGTGTAGGGCAACTACGTATCATTAATTCCATCCTCTCCCAAGCTTGTGCAACATGTCCATGATCAAGTTGCTTAAAATTCATAATATCGTTTCTAAGAGAGATGATCTTAGCGGGAGGAAAATACTTAGAGATAAAAGCATCTTTGCACTTATTCCAAGAATCAATACTATTTTTAGGCAAAGACAAAAACCAAGCTTTAGCACGATCTCTAAGCGAAAAAGGAAATAGCTTCAATTTAATAATATCATTGTCCACATATTTCTTCTTTTGCATATCACACAAATCGAAGCTATTTAGATGGGTAGCGGCATCTTCACTAGGAAGGTCGTCGAATTGATCTTTCATAACAAGATTCAACAAAGCAACATTAATTTCACAAGATTCAGTATCGGTAAGAGGAGCAATCGGAGTTCTAAGGAAATCATTATTGTTGGTATTGGTAAAGTCACATAATTTAGTATTGTCTTGAGCCATAATGACAAGCAAGCAATCCAACACACGAGCAAACAAGAAGCAAGCGAAAAAGAGGCGAATAGAAAAGAGAGGGCGAATAAAACGGCAAGGGTGAAGTGGGGGAGAGGAAAATGAGAGGCAAATGGCCAATAATGTAATGCGGGAGATAAGAGTTTGTGATGGGTACTTGGTATGTTGACTTTTGCGTAGACTCCCCGGCAACGGCGCTAGAAATCCTTCTTGCTACCTCTTGAGCACTTCGTTGGTTTTCCCTTGAAGAGGAAAGGGTGATGCATCAAAGTAGCGTAAGTATTTCCCTCACTTTTTGAGAACCAAGGTATCAGTCTAGGAGGAGGCCACGCACGAGTCCCTCGCACCTACACAAACAAATAAAACCTCGCAACCAACGCAATAAAGGGGTTGTCAATCCCTTCACGGTCCCTTACGAAAGTGAGATCTGATAGATATGATAAGATAATATTTTTGGTATTTTTATGATAAAGATGCAAAGTAAAATAAAAGGCAAAAGAAATAACTAAGTGTTGGAAGATTAATATGATGGAAAATAGACCTGGGGCCATAGGTTTCACTAGTGGCTTCTCTCAAGAGCATAAGTATTACGTTGGGTGAACAAATTACTATTGAGCAATTGATAAAATTGAGCATAGTTATGAGAATATCTAGGTATGATCATGTATATAGGCATCACGTCCGCGACAAGTAGACCGACTCCTGCCTGCATCTACTACTATTACTCCACACATCGACCGCTATCAAGCATGCATCTAGATTATTAAGTTCATAAGAACAGAGTAACGCTTTAAGAAAGATGACATGATGTAGAGGGATAAACTCATGCAATATGATATAAACCCCATCTTGTTATCCTTGATGGCAACAATACAATACGTGCCTTGCTGCCCGTGCTGTCACTTGGAAAGGACACCGCAAGATTGAACCAAAAGCTAAGCACTTCTCCCATTGCAAGAAAGATCAATCTAGTAGGCTAAACCAAACTGATAATTCGACGAGACTTGCAAAGATAACCAATCATACATAAAAGAATTCAGAGAAGATTCAAATATTGTTCATAGATAAAGTTGATCATAAAAACCCACAATTCATCGGTCTCAACAAACACACCGCAAAAGAAGATTACATCGAAAAGATCTCCACAAGAGAGGGGGAGAACATTGTATTGAGATCCAAAAAGAGAGAAGAAGCCATCTAGCTAATAACTATGGACCCGAAGGTCTGAGGTAAACTACTCACACTTCATCGGAGAGGCTATGGTGTTGATGTAGAAGCCCTCCATGATCAATGCCCCCTTCGGTGGAGCGCCGGAAAAGGCCCCAAGATGGGATCTCATGGGTACAGAAGGTTGCGTCGATGGAATTAGGTTTTTGGATCCGTCTCTGGTAGTTTGGGGGTACGTAGGTATATATAGGAGGAAGAAGTACGTCGGTGGAGCAACGTGGGCCCCACGAGGGTGGAGGGCGCACCCAGGGGGTAGGCGCACCCCCCCTGCCTCGTGCTCTCCTGGTTGATCTCTTGACATGGACTCCAAGTCCTCTGGATCACGTTTGTTCCGAAAATCACGTTCCTGAAGGTTTCATTCCGTTTGGACTCCGTTTGATATGCTTTTTCTACGAAACTCTGAAATAGGCAAAAAAACAGCAATTTGGGCCGGGCCTCCGGTTAATAGGTTAGTCCCAAAAATAATATAAAAGTGTATAAATAAGCCCATTAACATCCAAAACAGAATATAATAGAGCGTGAAACAATCAAAAATTATAGATACGTTGGAGACGTATCAGCTGCCGTTAGAGAAGACGGGAAAAAGTTGGTGCTCATGAACATACAGACCTCCCATGAGATTATCCTTCCTCCGTTTCATGAAATAGAGTTTTACCATCGCTGTCCAAGTCATCTAGATTACATCGTCAATTGGTCGCACCTTGTTTTGTAGAAGATTGTAATCTGCCAAGTGCCCACACGACATGCAGATTACGCAGACTTCAAGCTAATTGCCTTGTTAGACAAGGGACTCTCCTATCTTTTCGTCGGTGCCTTCTTTAGCTAGAGACAGCTCAGCTCGTAGTGGATTGTTGTCAAAGTTGATACACACTTCTGTGTTGCTATTGAACACAATGGCATCATCTACGTGATCGACAAAGCAGATGGCACCACGTATTGCTGGGACGGCGCGTGTAAGTTGTTTCCATCTGATGTTAATGATGATGACATGACATTGTTTGAACTTTTTGTGATGATTGAAATATCCTTGTTTGAGCAGAATTTGAGTAGAACTATGGCAATGTATTAGAGACGCCATAAATCAGCTATATTTGGAATGAGTTAATTCATGCGATTATGACCATGTCATTACAACCAATTTGTACCCCTGAATAATCAAACGGTTAGGAAGATATCGATATTCTCCTTATTTTATAGTAATCTATATACTACTAAATATGAGTGTGTATCAATCCATGTTAGTTTCCTCATTTTCATGATGTAGAAACATGCATCACACTGTTGGTTTCATCTAACCATACATTAGGGAAGTAAATGTGCATATGGAGAACTCTATATTCGGAAGTAGTGAAATCCTGTAATGCTTACCATGTGTACATACCTATGTTCGCCCTTCAGCAATCAATGGCTAGAATAATATGCTCACAAAAATTTTGCCCACAAAACATGAGTATATAACAATGCATGGTCTGTTAGTTTCCTTGAAGAATTTGTTTGTGAGGACAGAGCATGATTACATAACATGCATGACATGGTAGTTTCCTGTGAAGAATCGATTGTGAGATAACATGAGTATAACCATGCATGGCACTTCTATATTTTCGAACCCAGTATACATTTCCCTGTATTTTCCTCTCAGTTCCAACAGGGACATATCAATGTTGTTTCTTGCATTATCATACTCATACTCTGAACACTGCTGATCTTACATTAATAATGTATGTCATTTTTGATATGATGCAGTGTCCCTACAGTTACTGCCCTTTGTAATCACACCACCTTTGCCAAAAACAGGGAAGCACAACTGGTTCCTCGCTCTATCATAAGATGACAAAAGACTGATGATCATTTGGACACATGAGCTGGAAAAGTTATATTGCAAAAACCCCACTTTATGCAAGCACCGTGAAATACATGAGTATCCAGACAGTGGCTGTTACGTCTATGAGCAGCATACCAGCTTGTTGGGGCCTTCAGGATTTTTGAGTTGGAGGCGGGTAAACAGCCTTGGTTCACACTCTCTGTTTCTCGGACTCAATTATCCGATTAACCAGGAGATCACCATTGGCAAGGACCTTGATGGCAGAGAGGCTCTGTTTGCTATGGAAAATTGTGTCTACACGGCGAGCCCTAGGAGTTCAGGAGCAAACTCCCCTGATTGTCAACGATACAGCCTGTAGCCAAAAGAAGGTGAGAATGAAAAAGGCATTTGGATTAACTTTGATCCTTGGATGTGTCGGGTCCGACAAGCGGTGATGTGGTTCAAGCCTTCAGGTTGATAGGTAATTGGGTTATTGCATCAAAAGGGTGGAGTACTGGTGTCTCCGGATCACTGGTGGCTGGACCGGGGCTGCAAATAATGATGGTGTTGGATCATCCCTCTTCGAATGAATTTTTGTCTTTGCTGCTTGTTCTGGATGGGAAGTTCTCTCTTTAGTTATGCATATTCCTTGTCATTTGGTCATCCTCGTCTATGTCACTCTTACTATGTAATAGTTTCCTCTATTTAGAATGTCATTCTCGTCTGGATCACGAGAGTTTGAGCGCTGCAGATGGGTGTGCTTTGGTGGTGTAGCAAGACTTCTTATGAACTATCATGTCTTGCTGTTTATGCCAGTAGTATTCACTAGTCAGTGTTTGAATGATGTATATATCGTTGTTTCGAACTATTTATTGCCTCGAACTGCTGGTGGGCTAAATGAGGGCATCACCATTCTCCAGTGTTCAGTGTATATATCCTTTTTTTCAAGTTATAATTTGAGCTCAGTGTCTTTTCGATGATGTACACTTGTTTGGGACAGTGAGACGTCGTTTAATATGGGCCGAGTAGTAACACAATGCCAAATAGGTCAATTATGACTCTCAGGCCGGGCTCTCAAAAAAAGAAAACTAGGGACTCTTAGGGCGACATGTGGGTGCCACCGGTGTTTTCGTGCGCTTGTGCGCCGAGATCATATTGGCGCGTGTTCGAAATTCATGTGACCTTTTCATCCCCAATCTCCCGCCCCTCCCCCACCTCTGGAATCTCGATTCCTACTCTAGTTCCCCCAAATACCCCTCCTGTACTCCCTGTACTCAAGCACACTATCATGTCGCCGGTCAACACGGATCTCCGAGCTGGAGATCCTGAGGTCCGTCCTGCCTTCGGGCGCTGCGTGCTGTCGCTCAACAGTGGCATGGCGGCGCTTGACGACCGGTTTGCCGGCAAAGTGCTGATGGTAACCATCAACGGCGACCGGCCTCCCGTCTCGCTAGAAGACCTTGTCAAAGATCTTGGCATTGCGCATGGCATCCAAATAAGTGACTTGCTCGTCGAAGTCTGTCCGCCACCGGCTGATTTCTTCGTTAGGTTCCGGACAACTTTTGACTACAGTCGTGTGTTCGAATCTTCCCAGCGTTTGTTCTGCGATGGTGCGCTGGTGAGCTTTGATCGGTGGCACCCAGGATGGGGTTCGGTGCCCTCCGAGATTGAGTTTTTAACAAATATTACCTTCCACGGCATGCCTCGACGTGCTTGGAACAGCGAGTCCATGAATGCACTTATCAACGACCTTGGAGGTGAGCTCATAAGTATGTTTGTTCCTCCAGATAGCTGAGCTCTGACGGTTATGGCATGGATGAAGAAGTTGTCCACCATACCAAAGGTGGTTGGTGTTGAGATACCAGTGCAGGAACCGGGGTTGTACTATTCGTCGCCACCAAGGCCGCCGCGGACCACGGTAGGGATGTACCTGTATCGAGTGTTCATGCATGTTGATGAAGTGGTCAATCCATCAATCGAAGTCCTGCCACCGCTGCTGGTGCCTGGGTCCGTCGATGACATCCATTACAGGAGTCAACGTTAGACTTTCCCCATGTTGCTCGGAATGATGGATGGCACAGGGCCTACTCCATCGCGCGGTGGAGGCCACTGCTTCTTTGAGACAAGAGGCAAGGTTGGCTGCCTGGATGTGCTCTAATTTGAGGTAACAGCTGAATCTTGTCAGATACTAGTTAAATCCGAGCTATGGGTGTGAAGAACTGATGTGCTAGTATATTTGATTGTGACCTGTTCTATTTTTTTACCTGAACTTTTTTAGAAAGGGTTGTACGTCAACTTAATGTTCTAGCAGAACTTATATATTGTGTTGTCTGTCTGTTTTCTTTGCACAACATTCAAGATATTTCCCCATCATTGATAAAGATGATGAACCGTTATGTACGAGTCCATTGGTTTCAACATAGCCCTACCCGTAGCGATCCACTGCTTCAACCCTGATTTTGCCGCCTGCGTGAAATTTTTGTATGCAAGTTCAGTGTGCTATGATGATATATATGATTATGTCAACTATATAAGTTTTTATTGAGCATCATCAATGCATATGGCTGAAAGATGTATTTATGAGCATCGACCAATGGGTCTCTCTCTCTCTCACACACACACACACGCATACACACACGCACAAGTGGGACCCATTGAATTATTTCTTCGCTCGTGACAACTTTTAATTAGGTTCCACTGTACTCTAACTTTTTTCTTAAGTTATTAATTGAGCTTAGTGACTTCAAAAAGTTGTACAGAAGCCTTGTTTGGGCCTTTCCGGCGTCGCTGAATGTGGCCTGAGTAGCCATGTAAGGTTGTACTGTACTACACAGGCCTTTTTTTCAACATCAGCAATGCAACTGGGCCGACAGTTGTACACAATCCGGGTCAACTTGTTATTCTCCACCCCGATGGGCTGCAAATCTTTCCTAGAAGGGATGCATTAGGCTTAACAAGAAAATGGGCTTTAAGAAATAATAAATGGGATGTAATTATAAAAACTAGGCAGTAACTATAAAAACATGCACCAAACACGTAATTAGTTTATAAAATATTACTTCTGGATTTTGAAAATTTTAATTTCATTAATTGTTGCACGCGCAATGTTTCGTTGGATTTTTACGTAATACAAATTTATATTGAAATTGTATTTAGTCTGACTAGAAATTTCAGGATAAAAATATTTCGAATCCCATCAAAATCTGGGAAATTTTATTGAATTCTATTTTGAACGGTTGGTTGAAATTATTAATCGTTGTCCTAGCTAGAAAATGGGATGTACTTTTAACAAACTGTAAATGGGATGTAGTAAATTCCATTAGAATTCAAAAATGGGTTGTACATTCTTACAAATCGCAAATGGGCTATAAGTTCTCCGCCACAACCTTGTGGGCCTACTAAGTTGACGTGTCCCCTAAAAAAAGTTAGTTGACACCTATGCAAGGCTTTGTCAACTTATAGTCAACGCACGGTTCTACTAGCAGTGGCCGTTGGATGTCCATCCAACGGATGTCGTGCTTCTTCTTCACTCTCAGATATTCTAGCTTCAGCCGCCCAAGAAATGATTCCTCTCCCTGACATCTAGGGCGCACCGTTTCGGAGGCTGACCTATGGGCCTACTAAGTTGACGTGTACCAAGGGCTTTGTCAATTTAGTCAATATAAACAATTCTAGCTGCAGTGACCATACGATGTCCATCCAAGGGCTATTGTGATTCTTCAACCTCTGGTCTTCTTGCTCCAGCCGCCCGAAGCAGCGCCGGTCGTGTCGCCTGCTCCTGCCTCTCGTGACCGGCTGTACTCCTCTCTGCATGGGCATCCACTGCCGCGTCTTCCCCGGCTCGATGTCGTCCCCTTCCTAGGCCTCGCCGTCGTCCACCGCCCTGGTGCTCTCGGCGCGGCGTGGTCAACATGGTCAAGGAACGACTTCCATCAGAAGAGTAATGTACATGGAGAGGCTGACAGCTGGGTCCACGGCCGCAGCAAGGAAGTGCCTCCTTATTACGCAGAAATAATGATTCCACCACCTAACAACAGCGACCTACCGGACGGGCCACCGTATTTCACGAAAAAAAAACGTCCCCCCTGACTGTTGGGACCCACCAGCTACATCTTTGCATGCAAGGAAGTGCGTGACAGTCGGGACCCACCCGGTCGAAGCGTATGCAGCATTGTCATTCTGGTCGCGAACGTGTATGTACATACGATCGGTATGTCTGCAAGCTGCAGCGATGAACCTTGGTCGTGTAAGGAAGGGCATGTGTCATAGTAGAGGCGCGCACGTGTCGTAGTAGAGGTGCGCATGTAGCATGTACACGTACGTACAACGGCTAGGGTGCAAGAAAGTAAATACGGTCACATACATACATACGGGCGGGATCTCGAACGCCTACTCGCGCATACGTACGACCAGGTCTTGTGTACATGGCTGGGTCAGAACGGAGATACTTCGTTGTCGTCATGTTCATGGGGAGGCAACAGAATGCGTCGTGTTCATCGGGAGGCAACGGAACGCGTGCTGTTCATCGGCAGCCAACCGGCTTGGACGGAACAACTGATGAAAAAACCAGGCCTAGCGTACCACAGAACGGAGGAAACGGCCTTGTGTTCGATCGGCCACGGTGGAAATAGGATCCTGTTCATCGGGAGGGGTCTGGCATATCGCAAAACAGAGGAAACAGACGTCCTACGGTCGAAACAGGGTCCTGTTGATCGGGAGGGGTGTGGCGTACCACAAAACGGAGGAAACAGACTTGTGTTGGAGCGCTACGGTCGAAACGGGGGTCCTATTCATCGGGAGGGGTGTGGCGTACCGCAAAACGGGACTCCACGGGATACTGTTCATCTCCATCGTCGACTGCCTCCACGGGCTACTGTTCATCCATCGTTGACTGCCTCCACGGGCTCCTGTTCATCCACCGTCGACCTCCTCCAACCTCCACCTGTGACTGTTCATCCACGGGCTCCTGTTCATCCAGCCTCCACCGCGCGCTCCTCCACAGGCTACTATTCAACCAGCCCTCTCCACGGGGTCCTGTTCAACCACCCCTCCACGGGCTACTGTTCATCCGGCCCTCCACCGGCTATTGTTCAACCAGCCCTCCATCGGCTACTGTTCAACCGGCCCTCCACGGGGTCCTGTTCATCCACCGGCTCGATCAATCAGGGTCCTGTTCATCCAGCGGCAACGGCCCCTACTACCACGAGGTCGTGTTCATCCAACCCCCCAATGGGAACTGTTCACCCAAACCTCCCAAGAACGCTCACTGTTCATCCAGAGGCAGCATCGATCGGCTTCAGTTAGCAGCAGTAGCGAAGGAATCACTCGGGTTCAGTTAACAGCAAGGGATCGATCGATCGCTTGGGTTCAGTAACGCGTAGCCTGCAGTGCAATCGCTTCGGTTCAGTTAGAGCCCAACGCGTCGCTCGGGTTTAGATAGAGCGCAACGCCTTGCACACACGTGCGTACGTACGAGAGAAACGCGCATCGCTCGGCCCCCGACCACCCACAGTAACCAGGAACTCCCCTGATATTTTCCTCGCCCTCGCTTATACCACGATTTTCTCCATCATGGACGGCCCAAAGAATGTCATGTAGCTGCGTCTCCGGCCTGCCCAGGACAAAAAGCCCATTTTTTGTCATGATTTTTTGTCATAGAAGTAGGAGCCCACCACATCTATGATGATACCGGGTTTTGTCACAATTATCGTCATAGAAGTGTCATAAGCATGACAGGAAAAAAATTCGTTCGGCCCAAAATGTCACGGATGTGCCTTTTTTATAGCGTTTACTGTAGGGAAATTGACAGAACTTCAAGTAATCATGATGATATCCACGCAATGATCATTACATAGGCATCATGTCCAATATTAGTAGACCGACTCATACCTGCATCTACTACTATTACTCCACACATCGACCGCTATCCAGCATGCATCACGTCCAATATTAGTAGACCGACTCATGGAAAAATGAAGTAATGCAATAAGAACGATGACATGATGTAGACAAGATCTGTTTATCTATATGGTGGTAGATATAGATCTCGTCTTTTTATCCTTAGTAGCAACGATACATACGTGTCGGTTCCCCTTCTGTCACTGGGATCAAGCACCGTAAGATCAAACCCACTACCGCGCATCTCTTCCCATCGCAAGATAAATAGATCAATTTGACCAAACAAAACCCAAATATCGGAGAAGAAATACGAGGCTATAAGAGATCAAAGAAACTCAAATAAGGATATAAAAAGATATAACTGATCATAAACTCGAAGTTCATCAGATCCCAACAAACACACGCAAAAGAGTTACATCATATGGATCTCCAAGAGACCATTGTATTGAGAATTCAGCGAGAGAGAGAGAGAGAGAGAGAGAGAGAGAGAGAGAAAGACATCTAGCTACTAACTACAGACCCGAAGGTCTATAAGGAACTAGTCACGCATCATCGGAGAGGCACCAATGGAAGTGGTGAACCCCTCCGTGATGGTGTCTAGATTGGATATGGTGGTTCTGGACTCTGCGGCGGCTGGATGAATATTTCGTCGACTCCCTTAGGGTTTGTGGATTTTGGGGGTATTTATAGAGCAAAGATGCGGTCTGGGGGTCACCCGAGGTGGGCACAACCCACCAGGGCACGCATGGGCCTCCTGGCACGCCCTGGTGGGTTGTGCCCCCCTTGGGGCACCCCCCAAGGTGCAACCAGGCTCCATTGCCTTTCTTCTGGCCCATAAAAAATCATCGTGGAGTTTCATGGCATTTGGACTCCGTTTGATATTGATTTCCTACGATGTAAAGAACATGGAAAAACAACAACTGACACTTGGCACTATGTCAATAGGTTAGTACCAAAAAATGATATAAAATGATTATAAAACATCCAAGATTGATAATAAAACAGCATGGAACAATCAAAAATTATAGATACGTTCGAGACGTATTAGCATCCCCAAGCTTAACTCCTACTCGTCCCTGAGTAGGTAAGTGATAAAAACAGAATTTTTGATGTGGAGTGTTGTTCATCAAGTCATATCATATTCTTTTCTTTATAGCATGGACAATTGGACTTTTATGTAATTCAAAGCAATAGTCTAGTTTTGACATAATAATTTAGATACCCAAGCATATTAACAAGCAACCATGTCTTTCAAAATATCAATGCTAAAACAAGTTATCCCTAGTCCATCATGCTCAAACATTGATCCATTCATGAAACACATTTGAATACTAGCTACACCCAATAGTTACTCATGATCATATTGCCTCTTAGTTGGTGCTTTTGTAAGAGAAGATGCCAAAATAAAAATTGCATAAAGTATAAGAAAGGCCCTTCGCAGAGGGAAGTAGGGATTTGTAGAGGTGCCAGAGCTCAGTGAAAAATTTGAGATAAAAACATTTTGGGAGGTGTATCCATCCCACCAACGAAAACGACTAGAGCTACGAACACTTCCATGCTAGATATGCCATAGGTGGTTCCCAAACAGAAAATAAAGTTTATTCCTTTTCCACCATACTTTCACTTTCCATGGCTAGCCGTATCCACGGGTGCTTTCCATACCAACACTTTCCAAGGAATTTATTATTTGACAACATAAAGTAAATTCATTTTTGCATTTCGGGACAGGGAATCCCTAAAACCTTTGCCTTACTCTCATGCAATGACAAGTGAATAAACACTCATCGTGAGAATAACACATCCAGCATGGAAAATATTAGCCACCCGTTACCATTCCGCGAGCGAAAAAATACACAAAAGAGAAGTTTATTAAGATGGCACGTGCAAATTTGCTTCGAACGCAAAAGAATACCGCATATAGGTAGATATAGTGGACTCATGTGGCAAAACTGGTTTAAAGGATTTTGGATGCACAAGTAGATATCATACTTGGTGCAAAATGAAGGCTAGCAAAAAGATTGAGAAGCGACCAACCAAGAAACGAATACTTTCGTAAAGCAAGAATTAAGCATAATTAACACTGAATAATGCACCACAAGTAGGATATAACTTTCATTGCATGATTATTGACTTTCGTGCATGCATAGGGAATCACAAACCTTAACTCCAATATTCTTACTAGAGCACAATTACTCATCAACATAACTCACATATCACATCATCATATCTCAAAACTATTACTAAGAATCAAGTTTATTTTGTCCAATGATCTTCATGACATTTTTTCTTTATCCTTCTTGGATATCTATCACTTTGGGACTAATTTTCATGTGTTGCTTTTCATAAGCTCAAACAAATATAAGTGAAGATCATGAGCATAACAACTTTTCTTTCTCTCAAAATAATTTATGTGAAGCAAGAGAGAATTTCTTAAAAAATTTACTAACTCTCAAATAAATCTAAGTGAAGCAAGAGAGCATTTCTTCAAAAATAACAAGAACACCGTGCTCAAAAAGATATAAGTGAAGCACTAGAGCAAGTCCTATCTCATAAAAGATTTAATTGAAGCATAGAGAGCAATTCTAGAAATACATGATATAATTTTGGCTCTCTCAAATAGGTGTGTCCAGTAAGGATTGATGACTTAAAACACAAAATAAGGCAAGAAAAGACACATATCAAGTGACGAATAAAAATATAGTCTCAAGTAAAATATCGATAGTTGTTGCAAGAAAGCGGGGATGCCACTCGGGGGCATCCCCAAGCTTAGTTGGTTGCTCATTCTTGGATAATAGCTTGGGATGCCGGGTCATCCCCAAGCTTAGGCTCTTACATCCTTCCTTCATCCATCGTAAGATAACCCAAAACTTGAAAACTTCAATCACACAAACTCTGCAAAACTTTCGTGAGATCCGTTAGTATAAGAAAGCAAACCGCTACTATAAGTGTTGTATCAAACCAATTCATATTTTGTGTTTGTATTATATCTATTGTATTCCAACTTTTCTATAGCAAAAACTCATCAAAGAAAATCATAGAGTCATCAAAATAAGCACACAACACAAAGAAAACAGAATCTGTCAAAACAGAACAGTCTGTAGAAATCTGACTTTGGCGAATACTTCTGTAACTCAAACAATTCTACAAAAATAGTAAGACCTGGGTAATTTGTATATTAATCTTCTGCAAAAAGAATTGCAATTTTATCACGTTCTGGTGATTTTTAACAATTGTTTTCGTGAGCACAAAGTTTCGTCTTTTTCAGCAAGATCAAACAACTATCACCCAAGAAGATCCTATAGGCTTTACTTGGCACAAACACTAATTAAAACATAAAAAGCACAATCATACTAGTAGCATAATTGTGTAAACACTCAAGAACAGAAATCAAAAGGCAAAAATAAATTTATTCATTGCGTTGCCTCCCAACAAGCGCTATAGTTTTACGCCCTTAGCTAGGCGTAAGGCAAGGATCTTAGTTTTGTCATCCTTGTCCTATTGAAGGCAAATAGATAATTTTCTATCAATGGATTTAATCTTCTATTTTGTGAAAGCGCGAGACCATTGATAGAATAAGAAATATTAACCATAGTGCGAAAATTCGTATCCAAACTAGCCTTCATCTCTTTGACTGTTTCATTCTGATAAAAGCATAGAAGGGTAGTTGGCTAAACATGATCTTCCTTGGGATGCCCAAATATGGTTTTCATATTTTCATAAGTATCAACGGCATCCCCTTCAAGAAAACCATTTTCAAATATAGAATCCAAAACTATCTTAAAGTAGGAAGGCAAACCAGCATAAAAACTTTTCAAGTACATCTCTATCTGATATTGGGGCACATAGCTAGCTCGAATTCTTAACAGCCTATCCCAAGCATCTTTCAAAGATTCATCAAGTAAGTAACGAAAAATTCCGAGATCGTCTTCATCAAAATTGTCAAGATTTTCCTTAACAACCCCGTTAAGTCCTTCCGTAGCATCATTGTTTATGAGCTTGGAGAGGACGAAGGGGCTATCCAAAGCATTAAAACTCAGGAGTAAACCCCTAGCCTTTTTAGAATCGGCCATGGCAACCGAAAAACGGCAAGCGAAGAGAGGCGAATAAAACGACAAATTTTTGTGAAGTGGGGAAGAGGAAAACGAGAGGCAAATGGCAAATAATGTAAATTGCAAGGAGATGAGATTTGTGATTAGGAACCTGGTTATGTTGAAGATCCTCCCCAGCAACGGCGCTAGAAATTCTCCTTGATGGTAGCTGGAACTACGTCGGTACTTCCCCGGAGAGGGAGGGATGATGTAGCACAGCTACGGTACAGTATTTCCCTCAGTTATGAAACCAAGGTATCGAACCAGTAGGAGAACCAAGCAACACAACGTAAGCAACACCTGCACACAAACAACAACACCTCGCAACCCGACGTGTTAAAGGGGTTGTCAATCCCTTTCGGGTAACGGCGCCAGAAAGCACGTTGATGGGAGAAAGTTGTGATAGATTAAAATAGTAGATCGCAAATAAAATAAATAGAAATAAAATGCAGCGAGGTATGTTTGTATTTTTGGATTAATAGATCTGAATAAAAATGCAAAGGAAAAGTAGATCGCAAGGCAAATGTATGAGGAAGAAGATCCGGGGGGCTGTAGGTTTCACTAGTGGCTTCTCTTGAAATAGATAGCAAACGGTGGGTAAACAAATTACAGTTGGGCAATTGATAGAACTTCAAATAATCATGACGATATCCAGGCAGTGATCACTACATAGGCATCACATCCAAGATTAGTAGACCGACTCCTGCCTGCATCTACTACTATTACTCCACACATCGACCGCTATCCAGCATGCATCTAGTGTATTAAGTTCATGGGAAAACGGAGTAATGCAATAAGAACGATGACATGATGTAGACAAGATCTGTTTATCTATATGGCGGTAGATATAGATCTCGTCTTTTTATCCTTAGTAACAACGATACATATGTGTCGGTTCTCCTTTTGTTACTGGGATCAAGCACCATAAGATCGAACCCACTACCAGGCACCTCTTCCCATTGCAAGATAAATAGATCAAGTTGGCCAAACAAAACCCAAATATCGGAGAAGAAATACGAGGCTATAAGAGATCATGCATATAAGATATCAAATAAACTCAAATAACTTTCATGGATATAAAAACGTATAACTGATCATAAACTCAAAGTTCATCAGATCCCAACAAACACACCGCAAAAGAGTTACTCCCTCTGTCCCATAATATAAGAGCATTTTTGACACTACAATAGTGTAAACAACGCTCTTATATTATGGACGCAGGGAGTACATCATATGGATCTCCAAGAGACCATTGTATTGAGAATTCAGCGAGAGAGAGAAAGCCATCTAGCTACTAACTACGGACCCGAAGGTCTACAAGGAACTACTCATGCATCATCGGAGAGGCACCAATGGAAGTAGTGAACCCCCTCCGTGATGGTGTCTAGATTGGATATGGTGGTTCTGGACTCTGCGGCGGCTGGATGAATATTTCGTTGACTCCCCTAGGTTTTGTGGATTTTTGGGGTATTTATAGAGGAAAGAGGTGGTCCGGGGGCACCCGAGCTGGGCACAACCCACCAGGGCGCGCCTGGGCCTCCTAGCGTGCCCTGTCGGGTTGCGCCCCCCTTGGGGCACCCCAGGTGCAACCAGGGCCCATTGCTTTTCTTCTGTCCCATAAAAAACATCGTGGAGTTTCATGGCATTTGGACTCCGTTTGATAATGATTTCCTGTGATGTAAAAAACATGGAAAAAAACAGCAACTGGCACTTGGCACTATGTCAATAGGTTAGTACCAAAAAATGATATAAAATGACTATAAAATGATTATAAAACATCCAAGATTGATAAAAAATAGCATGGAACAATAAAAAATTATAGATATGTTGGAGACGTATCAGCGCCGTCTTCTGGAAGCCGGCCGCCTGGTCACTAGGCTCCAGGGGCTAGGCTAGCCCCAATGTCTTGAAATACTAAGGGGTGTGGATGAGGCTACCCGTGGTCTATCCCCCTAGCAACGATCGAATCCTGGGCAAGTAACATATCACCGGACAAAGGGATTTGCCTACGGGATTGACTGAATCCTTGACATCATGGTTCAATCGATAAAGATCTTTGTGGAATATGTAGGAACCAATATGAGCATCCAGGTCCCGTTATTGGTTATTGAACGGAGAGGTGTCTCGGTCATGTCTACATGATTCTCAAACCCGTAGGGTCCGCTCGCTTAATGTTCGATGATGCTAGAGTAGTATTAGGATATGTGCATTTGTAATGGAATGTTGTTCGAAGTCCCGGATGAGATCCTAGACATTACGAGGAGCTCCAGAATGGTCCGAAGATAAAGATTCATATATAGGAAGTCCTGTTACTGTCGCCGGAAAAGTTTAGGGCATTATCAGTATTCTACTAGGAGTGCCGAAAGGGGTCCGGGGTCCCCTGCCCCGGGGGCCCACATGGGATATAGGGGGTTCCCTGGCCTACATGGGCCAGGGCACCTCCCCCAAGAGGCCCATGCGCCTAGAACAAGGAAGAGGGGAAGAGTCCTAAGGGGGGAAGGCACCGCCCTAGGTGCCTTGGGGAGGGAGGACTCCTCCCAAGGCTGGCACTCCCTCCCTTGGAGGAGGGGCCAAGGTTGCGCCCTAATCCTCCCCCTTGCCTCCTATAAATAGTTCGGGAGAGGGAGGGTCTGGACACACCAAATCCCACGCCCCGATGCTACCTCTTGAGCATGCGTTGGTTTTCCCTTGAAGAGGAAAGGGTGATGCAGCAAAGTAGCGTAAGTATTTCCCTCAGTTTTTTAGTACCAAGATATCAATCCAGTAGGAGATTACACGCAAGTCGCCTAGTACCTACACAAACAATCAAGAACCCTGCAACCAACGCGATAAAGGGGTTGTCAATCCCTTCATGGCCACTTGCAAAAGTGAGATCTGATAAAGATAATAAGATAAATATTTTTGGTATTTTTGTTGTATAGATTGGAAAATAAAGATTGCAAAATAAACGGCGACAGAAATAGCTAGTTGACGGGAAACTAATATGATGTAAAGTAGACCCGGGAGCCATAGGTGTCACTAGTGGCTTCTCTCATGATAGCATATCTAAAGATGGGTGAACAAATTATGGCCGATCAATTGATAGAAAAGCACAAAGTTATGAGAATATCTAGGCATGATCATGAACATAGGCATCATGTCCGTGTCAAGTAGACCGAAACGATTCTGCATCTACTACTATTACTCCACACATCGACCGCTATCCAGCATGCATCTAGAGTATTAAGTTCGTAAGAACAGAGTAACGCATTAGGCAAGATGACACGATGTAGAGGGATAAACTCAAGCAATTTAATATAAACCCCATCTTTTGATCCTTGATGGCAACAATACAATACGTGCCTTGCTACCCCTACTATCACTAGGAAAGGACACCGCAAGATTGAACCCAAAGCTAAGCACTTCTCCCATTGCAAGAAAGATCAATCTAGTAGACCAAACTAAACCGATAATTCGAAGAGACTTGCAAAGATATCAAATCATGCATATAATAATTTAGAGAATAATCAAATATTGTTCATAGATAAACTTGATCATAAACCCACAATTCATCGGATCTCGGCAAACACAACGCAAAAAGTATTACATCGAATAGATCTCCAAGAAGAACGAGGAGAACTTGTATTGAGATCCAAAGAGAGAGAAGAAGCCATCTAGCTAATAACTCTGGACCTGAAGGTCTGTGGTAAACTACTCACACATCATCGGAGAGGCTATGGTGTTGATGTAGAAGCCCTCCGTGATCGATCCCCCCTCTGACGGAGCGCCGGAAAAGGCCCCAAGATGGGATCTCACGGGTACAGATGGTGCTCTACAGGTGTCTCCGATGGTACTTGTTGAGTTGGCATAGATCGAGACTAGGATTTGTCACTCCGATTGTCGGAGAGGTATCTTTGGGCCCTCTCGGTAATGCACATCACTATGAGCCTTGCAAGCAATGTAACTAAAGAGTTAGTTACGGGATGACGCATTACGGAACGAGTAAAGAGACTTGCCGGTAACGAGATTGAACTAGGCATTGAGATACCGATGATTGAATCTTGGGCAAGTAACATACCGATGACTAAGGGAACAACGTATGTTGTTATGCGGTTCGACCGATAAAGATCTTCGTAGAATATGTAGGAGCCAATATGGGCATGCAGGTTCCGCTATTGGTTATTGACCAGAGAGGTGTCTCGGTCATGTCTACATAATTCTCGAATCCGTAGGGTCCGCACGCTTAAACGTTCGTTGATGATATAATATTATATGAGTTATGTATGTTGGTGACCGAATGTTGTTCGGAGTCCCGGATGAGATCACGGACATGACGAGGAACTCCGGAATGGTTCGGAGATAAAGATTGATATATGGGATAATAGTGTTTGGTCTCCGGAAGGGTTCCGGAATTCACCGGAAGGGGTTCCGGATGTTTCCCGAAATGTTTGGGTACGGGAACACTTTATTTGGGCCAAAGGGGAAAGCCCACAAGGTTTTTGGAAAGCGCAAAAGGAAGTTTTGCGGAGTCCAGGGACCAGATGCCAGGGTCCCTGGCGTTTGGGTCCAGACGCCGGGAACCCTGGCGTCTGGCCCTGGAGTCCGAGAAGGACTCTTGTATTTCGGGTGAAACCGACTTTGTGGAAGCTTTTACTCCAAGTTTCGACCCCAAGGCTCAACATATAAATAGAGGGGTAGGGCTAGCACCCAAGACACATCAAGAAACACCAAGCCGTGTGCCGGCAACCCCGTCCCCTCTAGTTTATCCTCCGTCACAGTTTTCGTAGTGCTTAGGCAAATCCCCGTGGAGATTGTTCTTCACCAACACCGTCACCACGCTGTCGTGTTGCCGGAACTCATCTACTACTTCGCCCCTCTTGCTGGATCAAGAAGGCGAGGACGTCATCGAGCTGAACGTGTGCTGAACGCGGAGGTGCCGTACGTTCGGTACTTGATCGGGACGGATCGTGAAGGTGTACGACTACATCAACCACGTTGATAAATGCTTCTGCTTACGGTCTATGAGGGTACGTAGACAACACTCTCCCCTCTCGTTGCTATGCATCACCATGATCTTGCGTGTGCATAGGATTTTTTGTTCAAATTACTACGTTCCCCAACAGTGGCATCCGAGCCAGGTTTATGCGTAGACGTTATATGCACGAGTAGAACACAAGTGAGTTGTGGGCGATAATAGGCATACTGCTTACCAGCATGTCATACTTTGATTCGGCGGTATTGTTGGATGAAGTGGCCCAGACCGACATTACGTGTACGCTTACGCGAGACTGGTTCTAGCGACGTGCTTCGCACATAGGTGGCTGGCGGGTGTCAGTTTCTCCAACTTTAGTTGAATCGAGTGTGGCTACGCCCGATCCTTGTGAAGGTTAAAACAGCACATGACGAAATATCGTTGTGGTTTTGATGCGTAGGTAAGAACGGTTCTTGCTCAGCCCATAGCAGCCACGTAAAACTTGCAACAACAAAGTAGAGGACGTCTAACTTGTTTTTACAGGGCATGTTGTGATGTGATATGGTCAAGACATGATGCTAAATTTTATTGTATGAGATGATCATGTTTTGTAACGGAGTTATCGGCAACTGGCAGGAGACATATGGTTGTCGCTTTATTGTATGAAATGAAATCGCCATGTAATTGCTTGACTTTATCACTAAGCGGTAGCGATAGTCGTAGAAGCAATAGTTGGCGAGATGACAATGATGCTACGATGGAGAACAAAGTGTCGCGCTGGTGACGATGGTGATCATGACGGTACTTTGGAGATGGAGATCAAAGGCACAAGATGATGATGGCCATATCACATCACATATATTGATTGCATGTGATGTTTATCCTTTATGCATCTTATTTTTCTTAGTTCGGCGGTAGCATTATAAGATGATCTCTCATTAAATTTCAAGGTATAAGTGTTCTCCCTGAGTATGCACCGTTGCTACAGTTCGTCGTGCCGAGACACCACGTGATGATCGGGTGTGATAAGCTCTACATTCACATACAATGGGTGCAAGCCAGTTTTGCACATGTGGAATACTCGGGTTAAACTTGATGAGCCTAGCATATGCAGATAAGGCCTCGGAACACTGAGACCGAAAGGTCGAGCATGAATCGTATAGTAGATATGATCAACATAGTGATGTTCACCATTGAAAACTACTCCATCTCACGTGATGATCGGACATGGTATAGTTGATTTGGATCACGTGATCAGTTAGATGATTAAGAGGGATGTCTATCTAAGTGTGAGTTCTTTAATAATTTGATTAATTGAACTTTAATTTATCATGAACTTAGTACCTGATAGTATTTTCATTTCTATGTTGTTGTAGATAGATGGCCCGTGCTGTTGTTCCGTTGAATTTTAATGCGTTCCTAGAGAAAGCTAAGTTGAAAGATGATGGTAGCAATTACACGGACTGGGTCCATAACTTGAGGATTATCCTCATTGTTGCACAGAAGAATTACGTCCTGGAAGCACCGCTAGGTGACAAACCTGTTGCAAGAGCAACACCAGATGTTATGAATGTCTGGCACAACAAAGCTGATGACTACTCGATAGTTCAGTGTGCCATGCTTTACGGCTTAGAACCGGGACTTCAACGACGTTTTGAACGTCATGGAGCATATGAGATGTTCCAGGAGTTGAAGTTAATATTTCAAGAAAATGCCCGGATTGAGAGATATGAAGTCTCCAATAAGTTCTACAGATGCAAAATGGAGGAGAATAGTTCTGTCGATGAACATATACTCAGAATGTCTAGGTACCACAACCACTTGACTCAGCTGGGAGTTAATCTTCCTGATGATAGTGTCATTGACAGAGTTCTTCAATCACTACCACCAAGCTACAAGAGCTTCGTGATGAACTATAATATGCAAGGGATGGATAAGACAATTCCCGAGCTCTTCGCAATGCTAAAGGCTGCGGAGGTAGAAATTAAGAAGGAGCATCAAGTGTTGATGGTCAACAAGACCACCAGTTTCAAGATAAAGGGTAAAAGGAAGAAGGGGAACTCCAAAAAGAATAGCAAGCAAGTTGCTGCTCAAGTGAAGAATGCCAAGTCTGGACCTAAGCCTGAGACTGAGTGCTTCTACTGGAAAGGGACTGGTCACTAGAAGCGGAACTGTCCCAAGTATTTGGCGGAGAAGAAGTATGGCAAAGAGAAAGGTATATTTGATATACATGTTATTCATATGTACCTTACTAATGCTCGCAGTAGCACCTGGGTATTTGATACTGGTTCCGTTGCTAATATTTGCAACTCACTAAATTTCAAGGTACAAGTGTTCTCCCTGAGTATGCACTGTTGCGAAAGTTCGTCGTGCCGAGACACCACGTGATGATTGGGTGTGATAAGCTCTACGTTCACATATAACGGGTGCAAGCCAGTTTTGCACATGCAGAATACTCGGGTTAAACTTGACGAGCCTAGCATATGCAGATATGGCCTCGGGACACTGAGACCGAAAGGTCGAGCGTGAATCATATAGTAGATATGATCAACATAGTGATGTTCACCATTGAAAACTACTCCATCTCACGTGATGATCAGACATGGTTTAGTTGATATGAATCACGTGATCACTTAGATGATTAGAGGGATGTCTATCTAAGTGGGAGTTCTTTAATAATTTGATTAATTGAACTTTAATTTATCATCAACTTAGTACCTAATAGTATTTCGCATGTCTATGTTGTCGTAGATAGATGGCCCGTGCTATTGTTCCATTGAATTTTAATGCGTTCCTAGAGAAAGCTAAGTTGAAAGATGATGGTAGCAACTACACCGACTAGGTCTGTAACTTGAGGATTATCCTCATTGCTGCACAGAAGAATTACGTCCTGGAAGCACCGCTAGGTGCCAAACCCGCTGCAGGAGCAACGCCAGATGTTATGAATGTTTGGTAGAGCAAAGCTGATGACTACTCAATAGTTCAGTGTGCCATGCTTTACGGCTTAGAACCGGGACTTCAACGACGTTTTGAACGTCATGGAGCATATCAGATGTTCCAGGAGTTGAAGTTAATATTTCAAGCAAATGCCCGTATTGAGAGATATGCAGTCTCCAATAAGTTATACAGTTGCAAGATGGAGGAGAATAGTTCTATCAGTGATCATATACTCAAAATGTCTAGGTATAACAATCACTTGATTCAACTGGGAGTTAATCTTCCGGATGATAGTGTCATTGACAGAATTCTTCAATCACTGCCACCAAGCTACAAGAGCTTCGTGATGAACTATAATATGCAAGGGATGGAAAAGACAATTCCCGAGCTCTTCGCAATGCTAAAGGCTACAGAGGTAGAAATCAAGAAGGAGCATCAAGTGTTGATGGTCAACAAGACCACCAGTTTCAAGAAAATGGTAAAGGGAAGAAGGAGGGGAACTTCAAGAAGAATGGCAAACAAGTCGCTGCTCAGGAGAAGAAACCCAAGTTTGGACCTAAGCCTAAGACTGAGTGCTTCTACTGCAAAGGGACTGGTCACTGGAAGCGAAACTGCCCCAAGTATTTGGCGGATAAGAAGGATGGCAAGGTGAACAAAGGTATATGTGATGTAAATGTTATTGATGTGTACCTTACTAATGCTCGCAGTAGTGCCTGGGTATTTGATAATGGTTCTGTTGCTAATATTTGCAACTCGAAACAGGGACTATGGATTAAGGGAAGATTGGCTAAGGACGAGGTGACGATGCTCGTGGGAAATGGTTCCAAAGTCGATATGATCACGGTCGGCATGCTACCTCTACATCTACCTTCGGGATTAGTTTTAGACCTGAATAATTGTTATTTGGTACCAGCGTTGATCATGAACATTATATCTGGATCTTGTTTGATGCGAGACGGTTATTCATTTAAATCAGAGAATAATGGTTGTTCTATTTATATGAGTAATATATTTTATGGTATGCACCCTTGAAGAGTGGTCTATTCTTTTTGAATCTCGATAGTAGTGACACACATATTCATAATATTAAAGCCAAAAGATGCAGAGTTGATAATGATAGTGCAAGATATTTGTGGCACTACCTTTTAGGTCATATTGGTGTAAAGCGCATGAAGAAACTCCATTCCAATGGGCTTTTGGAATCACTTGATTATGAATCACTTGGTACTTGTGAACCATGCATCATGGGCAAGATGACTAAAACTCCGTTCTCCAGAACAATGGAGCGAGCAACAGATTTGTTGGAAATCATACATACTGATGTATGTGGTCCGATGAATGTTGAGGTTCGCGGCGGGTATCGTTATTTTCTCACCTTCACAGATGATTTGAGCAGATATGTGTATATCTACTTGATGAAACATAAGTCTGAAACATTTGAAAAGTTCAAAGAATTTCAGAGTGAAGTGGAAAATCACCGTAACAAGAAAATAAAGTTTCTATGATCTGATCGTGGAGGAGAATATTTGAGTTATGAGTTTGGTTTTCATTTGAAACAATGTGGAATAGTTTCGCAACTCACGCCACCCGGAACACCACAGCGTAATGGTGTGTCCAAACGTCATAATTGTACTTTACTAGATATGGTGCGATCTATGATGTCTCTTACTGATTTACCGCTATCGTTTTGGGGTTATGCTTTAGAGACGGCTGCATTCACGTTAAATAGGGCACCATCTAAATCCGTTGAGATGACACCTTATGAACTATGGTTTGGCAAGAAACCAAAGTTGTCGTTTCTTAAAGTTTGGGGCTACGATGCTTATGTGAAAAAAGCTTCAACCTGATAAGCTCGAACCCAAATCGGAGAAATGTGTCTTTGTAGGATACCCAAAGGAGACTATTGGGTACACCTTCTATCACATATCCGAAGGCAAGACATTCGTTGCTAAGAATGGATCCTTTCTAGAGAAGGAGTTTCTCTCGAAAGAAGTGAGTGGGAGGAAAGTAGAACTTGATGAGGTAAATGTACCTGCTCCCTTATTGGAAAGTAGTTCATCATAGAAATATGTTCCTGTGACTCCTAAACCAATTAGTGAGGAAGCTAATGATGATGATCATGTAACTTCAAATCAACTTACTACCGAACCTCGTAGGTCAACTAGAGTAAGATCCGCACCAGAGCGGTACGGTAATCCTGTTCTGGAATTCATGTTACTTGACCATGACAAACCTACGAACTATGAGGAAGCGATGATGAGCCCAGATTCCGCGAAATGGCTTGAGGCCATGAAATCTGAGATGGGATCCATGTATGAGAACAAATTGTGGACTTTGGTTGACTTGCCCGATGATTGGCAAGCCATCGAGAATAAATGGATCTTCAAGAAGAAGGCTGACATTGACGGTAATATTACTGTCTACAAAGCTCGACTTGTTGTGAAAGGTTTTCGACAAGTTCAAGGAGTTTACTATGATGAGACTTTCTCACCCGTAGCAATGCTTAAGTCCATCCGAAACATGTTAGCAATTGCCGCATTTTATGATTATGAAATTTGGCAAATGGATGTAAAGCTGCATTCCTGAATGGATTTCTGGAAGAAGAGTTGTATATGATGCAACCTGAAGCTTTTATGGATCCAAAGGATGCTAACAAAGTGTGCAAGCTCCAGCGATCCATCTATGGACTGGTGCAAGCATCTCAGAGTTGGAATAAACGTTTTGATAGTGTGATCAAAGCATATGGTTTTATACAAACTTTTGGAGAAGCTTGTATTTACAAGAAAGTGAGTGGGAGCTCTGTAGCATTTCTAATATTATATGTGGATGACATATTGTTGATTGGAAATGATATAGAATTTCTGGATAGCATAAAAGGATACTTGAATAAGAGTTTTTCAATGAAAGACCTCGGTGAAGCTGCTTATATATTGGGCATCAAGATCTATAGAGATAGATCGAGATGCTTAATTGGACATTCACAAAGCACATACCTTGATAAAATTTTGAAGAAGTTCAAAATGGATCAAGCAAAGAAAGGGTTCTTGCCTGTGTTACAAGGTGTGAAGTTGAGTCAGACTCAATGCCCGACCACTGCAGAAGATAGAGATAAAATGAAAAGTGTTCCCTATGCTTCAGCCATAGGCTCTATCCTGTATGCAATGCTGTGTACCAGACCTGATGTCTGCCTTGCTATTAGTTTAGCAGGGAGGTACTAAAGTAATCCAGGAGTGGATCACTAGACAGCGGTCAAGAACATCCTGAAATACCTTAAAAGGACTAAGGATATGTTTCTCATTTATGGAGGTGACAAAGAGCTCGTCGTAAATGGTTATGTCGATGCAAGCTTTGACACTGATCCAGATGACTCTAAGTCACAAACTAGATACGTGTTTATATTGAACAGTGGAGCTGTCAGTTGGTGCAGTTCTAAACAAGGCGTCATGGCGGGATCTACATGTGAAGCGGAATACATAGATGCTTCGTAAGCAGCAAATGAAGGATTCTGGATGAAGGAGTTCATATCCGATCTAGGTGTCATACCTAGTGCATCGGGTCCAATGAAAATCTTTTGTGACAATACTGGTGCAATTGCCTTGGCAAAGGAATCCAGATTTCACAAGAGAACCAAGCACATCAAGAGACGCTTCAATTCCATCCGCGATCAAGTCAAGGTGGGAGACATAGAGATTTGCAAGATACATACGGATCTGAATGTTGCAGACCCGTTGACTAAGCCTCTCTCACGAGCAAAACATGATCAGCACCAAGACTCCATGGGTGTTATAATCATTACTGTGTAATCTAGATTATTGACTCTAGTGCAAGTGGGAGACTAAAGGAAATATGCCCTAGAGTCAATAATAAAGTTGTTATTTATATTTCCTTATATCATGATAAATGTTTATTATTCATGCTAGAATTGTATTAACCAAAAACTTATTACATGTGTGAATACATAGACAAACAGAGTGTTACTAGTATGCCTCTACTTGACTAGCTCATTGAATCAAAGATGGTTAAGTTTCCTAGCCATAGACATGAGTTGTCATTTGATTAACGGGATCACATCATTAGAGAATGATGTGATTGACTTGACCCATTCCGTTAGCTTAGCACTTGATCGTTTAGTATATTGCTATTGCTTTCTTCATGACTTATACATGTTCCTATGACTATGAGATTATGCAACTCCCGAATACCGGAGGAACACTTTGTGTGCTACCAAACATCACAACGTAACTGGGTGATTATAAAGGTGCTCTACAGGTGTCTCCGATGGTACTTGTTGAGTTGGCATAGATCAAGATTAGGATTTGTCACTCCGATTGTCGGAGAGGTATCTCTGGGCCCTCTCGGTAATGCACATCACTATGAGCCTTGCAAGCAATGTAACTAAAGAGTTAGTTACGGGATGGCGCATTACGGAACGAGTAAAGAGACTTGCTGGTAACGAGATTGAACTAGGTATTGAGATACCGACGATCGAATCTCGGGCAAGTAACATACCGATGACAAAGGGAACAACGTATGTTGTTATGCGGTTCGATCGATAAAGATCTTCGTAGAATATGTAGGAGACAATATGGGCATCCAGGTTCCGCTATTGCTTATTGACCAGAGAGGTGTCTCAGTCATGTCTATATAATTCTCGAACCCGTAGGGTCCACACGCTTGAACGTTCGTTGACGATATAGTATTATATGAGTTATGTATGTTGGTGACCGAATGTAATTCGGAGTCCCGGATGAGATCACGAACATGACGAGAAACTCCGGAATGGTTCGGAGATAAAGATTGATATATGGGATAATAGTGTTTGGTCTCCGGAAGGGTTTCGGAATTCACCGGAAGGGGTTCCGGATGTTTCCCTAAATGTTTGGGTGCGAGAACACTTTATTTGGGCCAAAGGGGAAAGCCCACAAGTTTTTTGGAAAGCGCAAAAGGAAGTTTTGCAGAGTCCAGGGGCCAGACGCCAGGGTCCCTGGCGTCTGGCCCTGGAGTCCGAGAAGGACTCTTGCCTTTCGGGTGAAACTGACTTTGTGGAGGCTTTTACTCCAAGTTTTGACCCCAAGGCTCAACATATAAATAGAGGGGTAGGGCTAGCACCCAAGACACATCAAGAAACATCAAGTCATGTGTCGGCAACCCCGTCCCCTATAGTTTATCCTCCGTCATAGTTTTCAAAGTGCTTAGGCGAAGCCCTGCGGAGATTGTTCTTCACCAACACCGTCACCATGCTGTCGTGTTGCCGGAACTCATCTACTACTTCACCCCTCTTGCTGGATCAAGAAGGCGAGGACGTCATCAAGCTGAACGTGTGCTGAACGCGAAGGTGCCGTACGTTCGGTACTTGATCGGGACGGATCGTGAAGGTGTACGACTACATCAACCGCGTTGATAAGCGCTTCCTCTTATGGTCTACGAGGGTATGTAGACAACGCTCTCCCCTCTCGTTCCTATGCATCACCGTGATCTTGCGTGTGCGTAGGAATTTTTTTGAAATTACTATGTTCCCCAATAGAAAGAAGTAGGTCGGTGGAGCTACGAGGGGCCCACGAGGGTGGGGCCGCGCCCTCCTACCTCGTTGCCGCCTCGTTGCTTCCTTGACGTCCACTCCAAGTCTCCTGGATTGTGCTTGTTCCAAAAACGATCCTCGCGAAGGTTTCGTTCCGTTTGGATTCCGTTTGATATTCCTTTTCTATAAAACACTGGAATAGGCAAAAAAACAGCAACTGGCACTGGGCCTCTGGTTAATAGGTTAGTCCCAAAAATAATATAAAAGAGCATATTAAAGTCCATTAAACATCCAAAACGGATAATATAATAGTATGGAACAATCAAAAATTATAGATACGTTGGAGACGTATCTCCCGGCGGTAGCCCTACCTCTCCCAAAACCCCGTTTTCTCCTTAGATTGGTTCCGCCAGCGGTGAAGCCCTGCTGGGATTGCACCACCACCATATCCACCACGCCGTCGTGCTAGTTGAGATCCCATCTACTTCTCCTCTCTTGCTTGCTGGATCAAGATGGAGGAGACGTTATCGAGCCACGTGTTGAATGTAGAGGTGTTGTCCGTTCGGCGCTAGATCGGATTGGATCGTGATTGGATCGTGAAGAGTACGACTACATCAACCGCATTATATATGCTTCCGCTTTTGGTCTACAAGCATATGTAGACGCACTCCCCTCTGGTTGCTATACATCTCCTAGATTTGATCTTGGGTGTTCGTAGGAATATTTTTGATTTTCATGCAACGTTCCCCATCAGGGCGCCGGGACGGCAACCCCGGTCAAAGCTCTTGGCGTGGCCTGGACATGGATGGCGTGTGTGGCAGTGTCTGCGCGGTGGTGCTCATCTCCTGATGTGCGCGTGGGGCGTGGATCGAAGGTCTGGCGTGACGGCGGCTAGCGCATGTCAGGCGCGGTTACTTGCAAGGCATGGCGACTGTGACGTCTCCAGAGTGTGTGGTGTGCTAAAGATGGAGGGCATGCATGTATACTTCGCTACTTAGCTCAAGCGGCTTCGATCTAGATCTGGTGCATGCTGGTTCTCCGATCTGGGTGTTGCTGCTCGCGACGTGGCATTGGTTGTTGCAGTAGTGGCGGTCACGGTGGTGGACGGCGGCTACGACCAGGGGGTGGTGCGTTTTCTGGGCACAATGGATCGTCGGATCTTGCAGATAGAGTGAGGTAGGACTCGGCATGTGTGGTGATCCATGGGCGGCGGTAGGTGATCACGACGTCTTTGGGAGAAATCCTCGTTCCAATCTTCATCGGAGCTGGCGACGGGGACACGTATGAGCATCATAGCCTTTTCATAGAAGCATCATCATGCATGGAGGTGTGCTGCTTCTCACCACCGCTTTGGCTCTGGACGGAAACCTCAGATCCGCTGGGTCGGGCCATGGAGGATTTTCACGTTTTTCTCCTTGTCGGGGGCATCGTCTCGGAGCCGGCTACTACTGGGAAACTGGTGGATGACGGCATCTTGGCTGCGTGGTTTGCTGAGGCGGGGCGCTGATATCTGTTTTAGCGACGACGACAATGGCACCGAAAAGAGCTATGATCGCGTCGTTGACTTCGGTAATATGTTCTTTCCGGCGTGTTTGAGGTGCTCTTTCGTGTGTTGTTTGGTTGCTTTGAAGCCGGAGCTGCGATGGAGCGTGTTCAGGTGGTGACAATGATAGTCAGTCGGTGGTCGTTTGCGAGGGCACGGTCGGCGCAAGTCCTACATATTTCCCATGTGAAGCTCGCTTTTAAAGTTGGAGTTGTCGGTCGCTCGCGCGTGTGGCCACTTGTTGGCATGTGCCGTCATGGCTTCTGTGTAGCCATTTGCAGGTTGGCTTCGATGATGGACTCTACGGTGAAGTCAGAGTCGCTTGTTCAGGGCAACCGGTGACGACGATGATGCTTGTGACTCCTCCGCAGATGTCTTTCTTCTTTACAGCTCTATGTTTCATGTTGGCCGGTGATGCCCATGCCGTATGGGTTGGATTGTATTGGTTTAGCCCGATTTTCCGTTAATTAACGGAGCAATTTAACCAATGAAAATGGCAAGCCTCTTATACCTTATGTAAAAAAAATACGGGTTGTGTGGGTCGGCTTGGAAGCCAGAACCAAGCGAAGCCCCAAGTTTGGATCCAAAGCCGAGATGTCCCCCAGTCGTCGTGGTGTCCGCGCACGTGCACGGCTCGTTACCGTGCACTCCTCCCACGCCCATCCACATGTGCCCTTGTCCGTGGACAGGAACCAAGAAGGGAATGGGTTGCCCAGCTCAGCTGCGCCTGATATAAAACAAGTGTTTCCGCTCGCCTCGAGATCCCCACTCCACTCTCCTCATATACACTCTACTGGCCAGTTACCGAGTGCTGCAACAAGCGAGTGAACACACAGCATCGTCGCACGCCACTGCTTAGCTTAGCCAGAGAAAAGGAGAAGCCGATCTGATTCTGCTCTCATCACACACACCATGCCGGGGAGAGAAGATGGAGCCTCCGCCGACGAGGAGAGCTCGCAGTGCAGCAGCGGCTGCCAGTCCGGCTGGACCCTGTACCTGGAGCATTCCGGGTCAGGCCAACAGCAACGTCGCACGCTGCCATACGTGCAGCCCGGCGACGTCCTGAGGCAGATGCTGCCGCAGGTGGAATACTCCGACGAGGAGGAGGAGGATTCTATGGTCTCCGACGCGTCCTCCGGCCTGCCGCCGCACCTGCGCGGCGAAGAGGAGGAGCTGTTGCAAGTGCGAGGTCAGACCAACATGCCTTCACAGCAGCGTCGGTCGGCCTTCGGCGGCGACCAATGCCACTCCGGCTGGGATGGCAGTCGTCGCACCGCGAGCCTCTCTGGCTCCCGTTCCTTCGTCTCCACGAGGTCTCGTAGTTCGGGCGAGATGAGGAGCAGGAAGAAGAGGAGGGCCGTCGTCCAACGGCAGGATGAGCCGGCGACGCGTCGCCATGGTGTCTTCGACGACGACGATGATCTCCACGACACCGCGAGTTCGTCCGGCGTCGTCGCTCCCGCAGCAGTGGTGGAAGCTACTGTATCAAGGATGGCATGGACCTGCAGCCAAGCTGCGCCTGTGCCTTCTCGGTTCGAAGCACCGGCATGCAGGTCTCGCGATGCTGCACCATAACTGATGAAGTATAGCTAGCCAGGGAACGAGAAAGGCCTTGTTTTGTCGGCCGCATGTATAATCAGATCGCTCGATCATAGCCTCACAGTTCACCTAGCTTGTTTGTTTCAAGTTATATGTACGAAGCAAATCGTCCGTAGTGGAGACAAGAACCAACAGTTTTGATCGATCTTCGTGTACTCCTAATTTTCATTACCAGGTTTTGCTTGTTTACTTTGCGTGTCTTCTTGTGCTTCCAATACTTAGGCCTTCTTAGCTATAGCCTATAGCCGCACGTGCTTCCAACGAAACGCATATGCACATGCATTTTGGAGAAAAATCCTAAGACTAATGTAATGGTGTTATGAAAAGCTTTAGGTCTACTTTTTATTTCCCGGCTGGTGGGTCAGCATCGTCGACAATGTAGAACATGTCTGGAGCCAGCCAGAAAACGCCAATATCTTATCTTGAATCCATCTCGTCTTTACCATTACTCCCTTCCGTTTCAAAATAAATGACTCAACTTTATACTAACTTTAGAACTACCTTATAATCTCTGGTCGCCTAAGGAATTTTAAGAGAAGGGCCTGCATAAATGGTACTATGTACTACTGTAGAGCCTCTGTTTTGTAGTCAGGTGGCGTTCCGATTTTTCTCCTTCACGTAGATTCATTTTTTTTAGAGATCCAGCCTTTCACCATATATTAAACAGAAAAGTGGCGGGAAAACAATGCGAGTAATCAAAAGATCAGCGTGGAGAAGAGAAACACAAAAACGGGGCGGTGAGCTAAAGTCTCTCCGCCTAGCTGGGTCCCCAGAGGAGAGGGGTCTCTAAACATGGAGGCACAGCAAGGCGCCAAAGCTCATTGTCTCTCAACTTCGGGCTTTTGTTAAGCGCACTAACAGGTTCCATGCAAAAACAAAACTAAATTAACAGGTTTTGGACGAATTTGGCCGGTGGATCCCGGCAAGGTTTTGGAGAGAACATTGATTAGCATCTCCAAGCTTGCATTAACTTGTTAGACATCAAGCTGCACTTGCAAGCATGCCAAGTTGCAAGACAAGTCAAAAGGACGTAGGCGCGGGAGGATGGAGACGCGAGGATGCTTCCTCTCCCTTGTTTCGCTCGGCTCGATCCCGTTCCCGTTCCCGTCGCCTCGTGCAGCGCAGCCACGTTTGACCCGGTCTCGCGGCACAGGCACACGCGTGCGTGGCGCCATGTGCGCGGACATCGGCAGTGGCGTCGGCCAGCCACGCCACGCACCCACGGCCGTGCCGTGGCACATGCCGCTGCAGCCGGCCGTCGGGCGCGCGCACGGGGGCTCACGTGGCGTGCAGATGCCCGTGCGCGCGCCGCATCTGCACGCGTGCGCACGATCGGCTGCGGCGTCGGCGTGCTCGCTCACATGCGCCGTCCCGGCGCCCCAGCGCTCGCGCATGCGCTGCGGCGGTCTTCGATCGTGCCCCGTCTCCTCTGATCTTAATTCTCATGGAATGGTGCATCGGCTCTTGTTTATCCTTGCTGGTGCCCCGAGCCCGATGCACATGCACGCGTAAGTGCCGTGCTTTTGTGTTTTATCCCGGTGCGTGCACGGAGTACAGTACAGTACAGTGCGGCACTAGCTAGAGATGAGCACGAATCCAAGGTCGTACTAGTACGTACTGAGATGCAATTCAAGTGGCTTCTCGCGGGAATCCGGGTCTGTCATATGGCATGGCACGCGGGGCGGAGGCTGTCCATGTTCGATGACGTGGGGACCTGGACACCTGGTCGCGCCACCACAAAGTGGACACCGCCAAACTGCTGCCTGATCTGTCTTGATCTACAGTGCTGTATGCACATAGCAGCCCAGAAGCCGAGCCGAGCCGAGCCGAGCAGAGCCAGGATGTTGCTACAGCCGAGCCATCCAAGTCGGCATGTTTGGCATGCTCTCCCCCTGTTGACCGCTCGTTTTTTCGAGGGTCTAGCACATATGCCCGTGCGTCACAACAAAAGAGATATTTTTTTACGAGAAGCAATGGGAGAGAAATGATTTGTCCTCCGAAAACAACCTCCGCAGCGGTGATCGACAGAGCGAGGAGTTGCGGTCTTTTCGTTGGTCATGTTTGGCCCATGAGATCTTGATAGTGGTGCGGTTGGTCGGTGTCTCACGACGACGTAGCCGGAGGGATTACTGTCGGGGTTATGATCCTGACAATAAGTACTAGGGGTACGAAAGAGGGGCAGAGCCTAGCTACGCCGCAAGTGTAACACTCGGTGTTTACGAGTTCAGACCCCTCTCGGAGGAGGTAACATCCTTACATCTCGTGCCCTGAGACTTGTTTTCTCTTGGGGGGTGTGATTACAGAAAGTGCTTAACCCTGGACCAGAGAGAGAAGGTGGCTTATATATAGTGCGTCGCTACCTCTCCACCTCCATGTTGCAAGGGTGAATAAAGTCTCATAACTACGGCAATTACTAGTATAAATAGCCACAAATATGGCAGTTACAGGTAACGGTAGCCTTGACTAAGCTTAAAGCCTCGCTTAAGACTACTCAGCCATTGCAGCTCCACGTCGTCCCTTCACCTTCCTCATCCGAGTGGTGATCGCCGGGCCGACTGGAGGGAAGACATCCGAGTGCCGTTGTTGCGTCCGTGTGGACTTCCAGTTGTACGCATCCGAATGCGTCTATGGTCCGGAGACCTACCAATGATGGTGTGGGGCCCTAGGCGGGGCCTAGATGATGGGTCCTTGACCCTACTTGTAGTAAGTGACCTCATCATTAGCCCCCAAATCGGTTGATGTTTCGTAGAGCAAGCGGACCGAGCTTCTCGGTTATGTCCGAGTGCTTCAAGGGCTCTTGGAATATGTTTTCGAGTCGTGGTCAGATGCGCCTTGGACAAAAACGCAACAGATTGTGGACTAAAGGGTTTCTGAATGATCGGACATTGTCGATCGCCGAGCAAAACTTGGTGGCACTCATATATCTGTCAGGAGAGATAGGCTTGGGTCCGAGTGTGGACATGCCAAAAAAACCAGTGGCGAAGTCGGCGCGGTCTGACTCTCCCGGGAGATGCCACTCTTATCCCAGGGGAATGCCAATGCGGGCCATCTACGAGTCCAAGTTTGATGCGCCTTGGAGCCTAGTGAAAGGGCCAAGTTAACCTACGGAGGGGCATCAAGCTCATCTCATAGAAATCCTGATGGTGACTACAGCCGGGTGTTTTACGTGTTCGAGTGCACGGTCCCCACAGAGGGTGGTCAGTCGGGCCGACAAACGTCCTTTAGGAAAGGAATGATGGGAAATCAATCGGGTTGATTCGCCACGGTAATTCTGGGATTCGGAATTGAGCGTGCGCGCGCAGAAGCGGTAACATCATGGATTAGTGGGGAAATGAGGCAGGACGCCTTGGTTTTTGCCCCCGAAATTTGCCATGTGCCATGATTGTTTTGTGCACACTGCCGCCGCGGGTGCCATCAATCCGGGGATCTGCGGCTGAGGATCCGTGGTGTGATTTTTTACTTGAGGTATAAAAGATTTTGGGGCTAGGGCTATTCCCTCAGATCCCCTTTTCTTCTCGTCTCCTCTTCTTCACTTCTCCACCCGTCCGCTCACCCTGCGTGCCAGAGCACTCGAGGCCATGGCGAAGGACTCCATGAAAAAGTTGGAGAAGGCGAAGAAGTCCACAGAAAAGCTGGAGAAGGCGAAGAAGGCCGAGAAGGCCACGTCGTCGAGCTCGGGCCCCCCGACAGGCAGCGCCTCGGGGGATTGGATCCCCTCGCACATCTCGACAAAGTGGTTAGAGGACCTCACCGCGGAGGGGCTCATTCCAACGGATGGGTGGAGGCGTCCCAAGGCAGGCGAGGTCGAGCCGGCGCTGCAGGAGGTCGAGCGCGTTCTCTTGGTGACCCACATCGAGCGAGGTTTCTTGATGCCTCCTCACCCCTTCTTCCGAGCTTTCTTGGATTTTTTTGGGGTGCAGCTCCAACATCTCCCTCCGAAATGTCGTCTTCTATCTTTCTGCCTTTGTTTCTCTTTGCGAAAACTTCATTGGTTGCCACTCGCATTGGGGTCTCTTCAAGCATATTTTCACGTGCCGGTCAATGACTACAAAGAAGGACTCATCGACTGGTGAGAAGACCCACGTCACCCAGCTATGCGGAGGCTTGGGGATTCAGCTCGGAGATGGCAGTGCTTTCCCAAGATGAGCTTCTCCAACTCCATCAATGGGTGGCAGGGGACTTGTGTTGGGGAATGAGGGAGTCCTGGATTAGGGGGTCTCCGGACAGCCGGACTATATCCTTTGGCCGGACTGTTGGACTATGAAGATACAAGATTGAAGACTTCGTCCTGTGTCCGGATGGGTCTCTCCTTGGCGTGGAAGGCAAGCTTGGCAATACGGATATGTAGATCTCCTCCCTTGTAACCGACTTTGTGTAACCCTAGCCCCCTCCGGTGTCCATATAAACCGGAGGGTTTAGTCCGTAGGACAACACACAATCATACCATAGGCTAGCTTCTAGGGTTTAGCCTCTTCGATCTCGTGGTAGATCAACTATTGTAATACTCATATCATCAAGATCAATCAAGCAGGAAGTAGGGTATTACCTCCATCGAGAGGGCCGAACCTGGGTAAACATCATGTCCCCTGCCTCCTGTTACCATCCATCTTAGACGCACAGTTCGGGACCCCCTACCCGAGATCCGCCGGTTTTGACACCGACATTGGTGCTTTCATTGACAGTTCCACTGTGTCGTCATCATAAGGAGGGATGGCTCGTCTCGTTGTCAAGAACAACATCACCTCTGGGGGAGCCCTGGCTGTAGGCCAAACACTCCGACTAGGCGGCTTCGTCATGACCGCCCGCTCGGCCGCTGCGTCGATGATGACTTCTCAGGACATCGAAAATAGCCTCCACGTCGGCTCGAAATTCACCGAGCAGATGGATCCAATGGAGCTCTCCTCTTTGAACAAACTCTTGGATCTCATCGTCGCTCTGGGAGTTGCTATGGACTATGACCGGATTGGGCTTAAACCCGACCAAAGGGAGATTAACTCTCTGTCGGTCACCCATCAGATAGCGGTGGTGGAGGAGGAACGCAGCGAATCTTCCTCTATCCTGAGGACGAACTATGTCCGGATTCCCGAGCTCTCCGAGCCGGATACTCGTCCACGGGAGGACATCGACCTAACCCTGAACCTAGAATGAGGCAGTATGCGGAACCTGCGGGGTAACATCCCGGAGCCCGAACTTCCTAGATTGGAAACTCCCCCGCCCCTGGGTCTCAGATTGGGTCAAGGTCTGGACTTAAATCCACCCACCCACCCAGATATAAACGATCTTTCCCACATTAGGCAATAGCCCCAAGAGACAGTACATCACTATTGGGCCAGATTCCTCCTTGTAATGAACAAGGTCAAGGACTATCGCGAGGAAGACGCAATTTCATTCTTTTGCAACAATTGCATGGACAAGGGAATCCTCAATGCCATAAGTCGCCGTGACATAGAACACTTCGCTGACTTGGCGGCCATAGTACAGAAGTATTGTGCGATGGAAAGCGCCTGGAAAACCCAAACAAAATTTTGGGATAATCCGGCTCTGACAAAATCCCCAGTCCGACCTAAAAGGGTGCACTCTCATAAGTCGCCCGACTCAATTACAAAGAAGCAAAAGCCCAATACAGGGCGTTGAACCGTATTGGAGGGATGGCTTAGTGGGCCCTGCAAAATTCATAGTACAACAGATACCATACCAACACACGGCCTTAGAGCATGTTGGGTACTCCGGCAGGTGGCCAAGAGTGGCGAGGATCTCCTCAATCAAAACACCGTAGAGCACCATCCCATGGATAACAATACAGTATTGACAGCCTTCGAGACCTTCGCCTCAAATAATAGGCGTAAGCGAGCACTCCGCAGCCTTGCCGAAGTCTGCCATGTGGCAGTAATAAATCCATGGAGCGACACGGCTATCACCTTCAATGCCAGTGACGAACCTAAATTCCGAACATCCCGAGCACCAGCCGCCTTGGTCCTCAGTCCAATTGTGGACGGCTTTCGGCTTACTAAAGTGCTCATGGACGACGGCAGTGGATTAAACCTCATTTATGAGGAGACTCTTCAAAAAATGGAAATAGACAAAAATTGTATTGAGCAAAGTAGCACGACCTTCCGAGGAATCATCCCCAGTCAGGAGGCACGTTGCGCTAGGAAAATCACACTAGATGTGGTATTCGGCACTCCGGAGAATTACAGGTCCGAAGAAATTACATTCCAAGTGGCCCCGTTCAGTAGCGGATACCACGCCCTTCTAGGGCGGGAGGCATTCACGATCTTCCAAGCCATACCCCATTACGGGTACATGAAGCTCAAAATGCCCGGGCCTAATGGAATCATCAATCTAGCTAGTGATCCGGACATAGCACTCCGCGCTGAGAACAAAACAGCCGCACTGGCCCTCGCGGCATTATCCGAAGCCCTTGTGGTGGAGGAATTAACCGCGCTGCACTCCACAGTGGATAGGAACGACATGATACTCGACAAAAGATCCAAGTACACCTCTTTTAAACCAGCAGATGAAATAGTCAAATTCCTAGTCCATCCAACAGACCCCACAAAAACAGCATCCATCGGGGCACAGTTAAACCCCGCTGTAGACGCCGCACTACGGGAGTTCCTGTACGAGAATTGGGACATATTCGCCTGGTATCCTTCAGACATGCCAGGAATCCCATGCAAGCTGGCCGAGCATAGCCTTAACATTCTAAAGGGATTCAAGCCGGTCAAGCAGACTCTTCGGCGTTTCTCCGAACCTAAGCGGCAAGCCATGGGAGAGGAGCTAGCCAGGTTACTGGAGGCCGGATTCATTAGAGAAATAAAACATCCGGACTAGCTAGCAAACCTGGTAATGGTACCGAAGAAGGACAAATCCTGGCGCCTACGCGTCGACTTCAAGGACCTTAATAAGGCTTGCCCAAAGGATCCCTTCCCCCTCCCTCGCATCGATCAAATTATCGACGCCACCGTAGGACACGACTCATTGTGCTTCCTCGACGCATACTCCGGTTACCACCAAATTAAGATGGCGGAGTCCGATCAAACCGCAACGGCATTTATCACTCCATACGGTCCCTTCTGTTTTAACACAATGCCGTTCGGGCTCAAAAACGCCGGTGCAACGTATCAATGCATGATTCAGACATGTCTGGAAAAGCAGATCGGCAAAACAATGGTGGCACACGTAGATGATGTGGTCGTTAAAACCAGACACATCGACTCCTTAATAGACGACTTGAGGCTCACATTCGACAATCTCCGAACATACGAGATTAAGCTCAATCCAAAAAAGTGCGTTTTCGGCGTACCCACTGGAAAACTCCTGGGCCTCATAGACTCCAGTAGAGGAGTTGAAGCAAATCCGGCTAAAATCTGAGCACTGTCACAGTTTTCTATCCCAACTGACCTCAAGCAAATCCGGAATTTAACTGGATGTGTGGAGGCCTTAAGCCGCTTTATCTCCCGATTAGGAGAAAAAGCACTCCCCCTTTATCACCTTCTTCAGCGCACCGAACACTTCGAGTGGACGGACGCAACCACGGTCGGATTGGAAGAGATAAAAGCCATCCTGGCCACCAACCCAATCTTGGCCGCGCCAAACGTCGGCGAACCAATGCTGTTATATATAGCGGCAACTCACCAAGTTGTATGCGCACTGCTCGTCGTCGAACGAGAGACGGACGGACATAAATTCCCACTTCAAAAGCCGGTATATTATGTATCAACTGTCCTCTCACTCCATGCAAATCACGGTACCCACATTATCAAAAGATAGCATACACGGTATTCATGGCATCCCGGAAATTACGACACTACTTTCAAGAGTGTTCAATCACGGTGGCCTCAGAAGTACCACTCAACGACATAATAAACAACCATGATGCCACGGGCCGGATTGCCAAATGGGCTATCGAGCTCCTCCCGTTCGACATAACATATAGACCACGGCGATCCATTAAGTCACAAGTACTGGCCGATTTTGTCGTCGAATGGACAAAAGCCGAACTCCCTAAAGAGTACGGCACATACTCCAATTGGATCATGCACTTTGACGGCTCTAAAATGCTGGCTGGTCTGGGGGCTGGCGTCGTCCTAACGTCCCCCACCAGAAATACAGTCCAATACGTACTCCAAATACTGTATACAGACTCCAACAACGCAGCCGAATATGAGGCCCTATTACATGGTCTCTGGATGGCAGTTTCCATGGCCATTCAACGCCTGGAGATGCGTGGGGACTCGAACCTCACAATATCTCAAATAAATGGAGACTTTGATGCCAAGGATCCGAAAATGGCGGCATATCGCAACGCCGTCCTCAAAATGTCAGCTCGATTCGAGGGGCTTGAATTCCACCATGTGGCTCGGGAAAACAATCAGGTGACAGATATCCTCGCCTGTATCGGTGCTAAGCGCAATCCTGCCCCACCTAACATCTTCTTGGAAAGGCTGTTTAAGCCATCCGTGGTATGGGAATGGGACACCGGTAACAATAGTTCGGACCCGGCCACAACACTAGATACCGAACATTCTGACACAATCGGAGGCTCTGCCATCGAAATAACACCTTCAGCCCACATGATAATGGCCGTCATCGCCCCGTGGATAGAACCATTCCTAGCCTACCTAACCAGGCAAGAACTACCCGAGGACCAAAATGAGGCACGCTGCATAGTGCGGCGATCTAAAGCCTACAAGGTCCATGAGGGAGAGCTTTATAAGAAAACCACTACCGGAGTCTTTCAAAGGTGCATCTCCGAAGAGGAAGGGCGGAAGCTTTTGGCAGAAATCCATGCTGGACTCGGCGGCCACCATGCCGCAGCCCGGGCCCTTGTAAGCAAGGCCTTCCATACAGGTTTCTATTGGCCGACGGCCCGAGCATATGCACAGTATCCGGTCCAACATTGAGTCGGTTGCCAGCTTTTTGCAAACCAAAGCCATATGCCGCCCACCGCTCTCCAAACAATCCCCATTACTTGGCCCTTTACGGTCTGGGGGCTTGATATGGTCGGACCCCTTAAAGGGGGAACCCATAAGAAAAAATACTTACAGGTCATGGTGGATAAATTCACCAAATGGATAGAAGCCAAACCTGTTAAAATGGCTGAATCCGGACCGGTGATAGACTTCATATCTGGGGTTGTACACCGTTATGGCATCCCCCACAGCATCATCAGTGACAACGGCATGAACTTTACAGTAGACGAGGTAAAACTTTGGTGCAGCAACATCGGCATGAAGCTCGATTATGCTTCTGTCTATCACCCGCAAACTAACGGTCAAGTCGAGCGAGCAAATGGTCTTATCATGAGCGGCATCAAACCCAGATTAGTGCGGTCCTTAAAGGAATCAAACATGCACTGGGTAGAGGACCTTGACTCCATACTATGGGGGCTACGGACCACGCCGAATCGCACTACCGGATACACACCATTTTTTATGGTGTACGGCGCAGAGGCGGCTCTGCCTTGCGACATAATTCATGACTCACCTCGAGTGCGCATGTACGAAGAAAAATAGGTCGAGCTCGATCAGCAGGATAGTTTGGACGCCCTGGAGGAGGAGCGCGACGTGGCAAAAGCCCGTTCCGCATTCTATCCGCAACATGCTCGAAGGTATTAAAGCAGAGAAGTACGGGCCAAAACCTATAACGTTGGCGAACTAGTTCTACGCCTGTCGGAGAAGAAAAAGAACAAGCTCAAGCCCAAATGGGAAGGTCCCTTCATTATTGACCAGGTTCTGACCGCTGGAGCGTACCGTCTGCGGGATGTATCGGACAATCGACTCGAGCCAAACCCATGGAACATAGCCAGACTCCAAAGATTCTACGTCTAGTGCCGGACTCTATGTTCGTCTCCTTACCTCCGTCAATTTTTTGCATATGAATTATCTGTCTTTTCTCTATTTCTCTCTTCTTTCTTCTCCTCCTCAAGGCCTTAAAAGGCTAACTTGTGTCTTGGTTACACAATCTTGACGCGCTAACCGCACTCATTATACCTGGGGGCTTCTTATACAGAATCTTAATATAACTATTTTTCTGGGCTTTATGCCCCACACATGTGTTATTCTTCCACATGTACCTTTTTCGCCATTATATGCATCGATATGACTTAAGTTTTGGCCAAGTTGGGTTGCCTGGCTCTTGTATTTATGTCCTACGTTCTCATTAATTCGGCTAGGGAATAAGGGGAGCACCTCTGCGATTGTTACTACCGGGTCAGCCGGATGTGTACCTCAGACTAGGTGAAGCCGAAAGCTAGCGTTCTTAAGGAAATATTCAGTCGATGAGCAAAAGATGACTTTTATTTATTTTGATACATGCCCCCAGATGTTTATAGCCCGCGTCTCGTTTCGCAGTTCGGACATGCACATTAGGGCATGCGTACCCAGGGAAAGGAACCCTTAACGGAACTATTCTCCCTGGAAGATGTTTCTTACTATCCATGTAATATAACATAGCTAGTTGGGTACTTGTCTGTTCAAGCACTTATGAATAAGGAAATATAATAATAACCACTTTATTATTGCCTCTAGGGCATATTTCCAACAGTCTCCCACTTTCACTAGTCAATAGTCTAGTATTACACGGTAATGGATCTAACACCCATATAGTTCTGGTGTTGATCATGTTTTGCCCGTGGAAGAGGTTTAGTCAAAGGATCTGCAATATTCAGATCCGTATGTACTTTGTAAATGTTTATGTCCTCCTCCTTGACTGCATCGCGGATGGAGTTGAAGCGTCGCTTTATGTGTCTAGTCCTCTTGTGAAACCTTGGTTCCTTGGCTTGAGCAATGGTATTAGTGATGTCACAGAAAAGAGTCATTGGATTTAGTACACTGGGCACAACACCAAGATTTGTCATGAACTGCTTCATTTAGACACCTTCCTTCGCTGCCTCTGAGGCAGCTATGTACTCCGCTTCGCATGTAGAATCAGCTACCATGCTTTTCTTGGAACTGCACCAGCTTGCCGCTCCTCCATTCAGAATATATACGTATTCAGTTTGAGACTTAGAGTCATCCGGATCAGTGTCAAATCTTGCACCGACGTAACCCTTTACGATGAGCTCTTGATAACCTCCATAAACGAGAACCATTTCCTTAATCCTTTTCAGGTACTTAAGGATATTCTTGACCGCTGTCCAATGTTCCATTCCTGGATTACTTTGAAACCTTCCAGCCATACTTATGGCAAGGCTGACATCTAGTCTTGTGCATAGCATCACATACATGATAGATCCTATGGCAGAAGCATAGGAGATGACACTCATCTTTTTTCTATCCTCTGTAGTCGCTGGGCATAGAATCTTACTCAACTTCACACCTTGCCAGAAAGGCAAGAACCCCTTCTTGGATTGATCCATTTTGAACTTCTTCAAAATCCTACCAAGGCATGTGCTTTGTGAAATTCCTATCAACTGTCTCGATCTATCCCTATAGATCTTGATGCCTAATATGAAAGCAGCTTCTCCTACGTCCTTCATTGAAAAACTCTTGTTCAAATATTCCTTCATGTTTTACAAAAGTTCTATATTGTTTCCAATCAGCAATATGTCATCCACATATAATATTAGAAACGCTATAGAGTTCCCACTCACTTTCTTGTAAATACAAGATTGTCCGAAAACTTGTGTAAACCCAAACGCTTTAATCACCTCATCAAAGCGTAGATTCCAACTTTGAGATGCTTGCACCAGTCCATAAATGGACCACTGGTGTCGGTGTACTAAAGTAGGGGCACCCTAGTATCCCGAACTTGTGCACGGGCAGTCGCAGCATCCCGCGGCAAGGCTTGTCGGGTGACCGCCAAGGTCCTCCGTGGTTCCTTTGGAGCCATTCAAGAACAAAGTATCCAAACCAAGGCACCACAAGACCCCGGCAAGAAGAGCTTGCCGGGAAGGCCAACCAAGGCACCACAAGACCCCTGCGAGAGGAGCTTGCCGGGAAGGCCAACCAAGGCACTTCAAGGAACTTGCCGTGATGCGCCGCGCGTCGCGGCAAGGCCCGATGAGCGACAAGCTCAGCGACGCGACAAGACAACGACCGCGGCAAGGCGCTTGCCGCGGCAAACCACCACTCTGTGCCCGCGCTCCAGCACATCCACCAACGTGTCGCTCTGGGACCCTTCCAGGCATACGTGGCGGGAGGCTGTGCAGCCAGGGGTGCGCGGTGGCAAGCGGCGCTGACAAGATTGCCATCGTGGCGAGCGGTGGCGTCCCTGACGGTCCCTTTTGCACTGTTTAGGCGACGCAGACGGGCATTTAATGCCTTTGTCCCCTGCCGTCAGGGTTAGGTATGATACACTGTAGCAGGTAGCTGTACCTACTGCAGCACCTTTCCATTTTTACCCTTGTCTACGTTGCCACCTGTCGGTGACCCCTTGAGCATATAAAAGGAGGCCCATGCGCAACGTAGAGGGGGTTAGCTGATTCGGAGGAAGAGAACACTCAGGCTCGGTCTCGTTAGCTGCTGGTGTGTACTGTAGCACTCCACGCTCCCGAGCAAGAACTCAATACAAACCACAAAGCAGGAGTAGGGTTTTACGCATCCGTGCGGCCCGAACCTGGGTAAACTGCTCGTGTGCTTCGCCTCGATCCGCTCTTCGTGCGACCTCCGCCCCCGCCGAACCGAAAGGGACTCGGTCCGCCGGTCCCATAGGTGTTCGTGGATCAGTCCCCCGACATCTTTGGCGCGCCAGGTAGGGGGGCGTCGAGGTTGTGTGAACCAGATCCGGCATTCACGCGAGCTAGATCTTCATCATCTTCATCGACATGCCGCCGAAGAAGAAGGCTTCGGAGGCGGCTGCTCCGTCCGCCCCACCACCGCCGGAGCAAACGGCTGATGAGGCGGACATTGGCGGAAGAACGGGCATCGATGAGGGAGCTCGCGGTGCTGCCAGGTCCAAGGACAAGGCTGCGCTGCCCATCGGCGGCGTGGCCGGCTCCCACAATGACCGGGCGCACTCCAAGACCTCGGCGTCCGTGCATGCACCGCGCCCATCTCAGGAGGCACGGGACCGGCAGCGTCATGGTACTCACGGTACCATGCGTTTGCTGGACCAAGATCGAGCTGGTGGATCTCGGAGTGCTCAAGACCAGCATGCACGCCAGCATGCTGGCACGAGCGAGGCACGGTCGCCTGGACGGGATACTGCTCCTTCTAACATAGTTAGAAGTCCGAGCATATCTCGCTCCTCGCACCGTTCGCCACCGCCACCCGCCACTCCAGCAGAAGCTTTGGCGCGAGCTCAACTGCTCCTGGACTACCCTCCAACGGCAGACAAGATCGACGACTGGAGGGCCACCATTCAGAATCTCATCGGCTTCGCCAACGGCGACACTCAACGGCAGCCAAGCACGTCGCAGCCGCAACAAGTCAGCCAGGCACAAGCCGGTGGCGACAAGACCGGTGGGGGTGCAACCACTATGCACTCTCCGCCCCGAAGGCCAAGATCGCCGACTCGCCGGATCCACCTCGACAGCGACTCCGCCGCGTCATCAGATCCACGAGCTCGTCGCGGTCAGCACCAAGTTCTTCACGAATGACAGCAAGAAGACGCTCGTACTCGCATCGAGCGCCAAAGAGAAGCGCGGCGTCAATCAGACCAGCGCGCTGGGCCCTCTGTCGACATGCATGCGCCAGGGGAACCAGGCGACTTGCCGTACGCGATAGGTTGCCCTGCGTTTACTCGTGAGCTGCGGCAAGTCCAGTGGCCCAGCATGAAGAATTTCAAGCCAGACGTACCAGAGAAGTACGACGGCAAGTCGCATCCGTCGGAGTTCCTCAGCATCTACACCATCGCGGTGCAGGCTGCCGGGGGGCAGGACGACAAGATCCTTGCCAACTACTTCCCGCTGGTGCTCAAGCCCAACGTCAGGTCCTGGCTCATGCATTTGCCGGACAACTCCATATCCTCCTGGGCAGACCTATGCCATCAGTTTGTCGGCGCCTTTACAGGCGGCCACAAACCTCATGGCCAAGAGAGTGACCTTCATCTGCTCGCCCAGAAGGAAGGAGAGCCCCTGCGCAAGTACATTCAGAGATTCAGCCGTGTACAGCATAACATCCCAGATGTCCACCCTGCCGCGGTCATCAGCGCGTTCCATCAGAACGTGCGTAACCGCAGGATGCGGGAGGAGATGGCGATGTACAAGATCAGAGACGTCAGTGAGCTGTATGCCCTGGCCGACAAGTGTGCACGTGCTGAGGAAGGGAGGAAACTCCCCGGAGAAAATACAGGAGCAGAAGGATCTGACAGCGAGGATGCTGCCCCGGCAAAGAAAAACCGGCGGCGGAAGAACAGGAAGAAGAAAGGCAAAGATGTGCTAGTCGTTGAGCAGTCCGGCAACGAAGGTGGCGCCAACAAAGCCAAAGTTGGTAGCTCCGGCAAGGAGATTGCCGCATGCACCAACTGCCAGGTTGTGGCGGTCGCCGACAAGCAGGACGGCACCGACAAGCAGTACTGCAAGATCCACCGCACCAAGGGCCATGACCTCCAAAGCTGCAAGAAGGTCGAACAGCTTGTCCAGCAGCAAAAGGCTGAATACGAGCAACGCGACAAGGAGAGGGCCCAAGGTGGCGCTGGAGAATCCGGTAAGAAGCGCGCCGGCCGGGGAGGACGCCGCGGCAAGGCCAAGCAGCGCCAAGGAGACAGACCTCCCCACGGCCGCGACAAGGATGAAGATGACGACGACGACGAAGACATGGATGATGTCGAGACCAGTGAGCAGGAGTTCCAGAAAGCCACAGAGGTCTTGTGCGTTGACAGCGGTGCTTCTCTGCATACTTCACACTGCCAACTCAAGCAGTGGGTGCGGGAAGTCAATGCGGCAGAACCACCCGCGAATCACGCAAACCTCTGAAATGGTCCAGCACGCCTATCATCTTTGATATTGAGGACCACCCTGATCGCACAACTGCGGTCGGGTGCTTGCCGATGTTGGTTTCACCAACTATCCGCAACCTCAAGGTCACTAAGATGCTAGTTGACGGCGGGGCCGGCTTGAACCTGATCTCCTCCGCTGTACTCCAGAAACTCTAGATCCCTGACAGCGAGCTCGAAGAGACCGGCACATTCCAAGGAATCAACCCGGGAAGGAGCAAGCCGAAGGGGAAGGTCACGTTGCCAGTAACATCTGGCAGCGAGGTGAATTTCAGGACTGAGAGGGTCACTTTTGATGTTGCTGATATTCCATTGCCTTACAATAGGATACTCGGCCGTCCAGCGCTCGCCAAGTTCATGGCAGCCTCTCATTATGCATACAACATGCTGAAGATGCCAGGCCCGATAAGCGTCATCTCTGTCCCCGGCGACAAGAAGGATGCTCTTATCTGCGCCGACAAGATCTACCGGGAAGCGGCGGCCGCAACAGATTGCAAGTCACTTGCCGTTGAAGCTCCCGGGAGGAAGAAGAAGACCAAGTCCGGCAAGAGTTCTGATGCCCACTCCGGCAAGCGCACCTCTTCGGAGTGCTGCGTTGCCGTCGAAGACGCACCATCGAGCTCCACCGGCAAGTGTAAGAAGACAATGGCAGCTCCGCCAGAGACGAAGAAGGTGTCCGCCAAGGAGGACGGCACTGGTGGTACCTTCACCATCAGTGCCACTCTCGACCCTAAATAGGAAAGCGCGCTCATTGCTTTCCTGCGGGCGAATGTCGACGTGTTTGTGTGGCAGCCGTCTGACATCCCCGGTGTTCCCAGGAAAGTAATTGAGCACCATCTTGCCGTTTGTCCTCATGCGCGGCCCGTCAAGCAGAAGGTCAGGAAACAAGCAGTGGAGCGCCAAGAATTCATTGCAGAAGAGATCAAGAAGTTGGAAGCAGCAGGCCTTGTCAGAGGAGTGCTCCATCCTACGTGGTTGGCCAATCCTGTAGTCGTGCGCAAGGCGAACGGGAAATGGAGACTTTGTATCGACTTTACCGATGTTAACAAAGCTTGTCCCAAAGACCCATTTCCTTTGCCGCGCATTGACCAGATTGTTGACTCCACGGCCGGATGTGACTTGCTTTCATTTCTTGACGCATATTCAGGATACCATCAGATCTTCATGGCAGAAGAGGATGAGGAGAAGACCGCATTTATCACTCCATGTGGCACGTACTGTTTCATACGGATGCCTTTCGGTTTGAAAAATGCTGGTTCAACATTTGCAAGAGTAGTCCATGTCGCTCTTGAGCCACAAATACACAGAAATGTGGAAGCCTACATGGATGACATAGTGGTCAAGAGCAAGGACAAAGCAACTCTGATTCAAGATTTAGACGAGACCTTTGCAAATCTGCGCAAGATCAGCCTCAAGCTCAACCCCGAGAAGTGTGTGTTTGGAGTCCCCTCCGGCAAGCTTCTCGGGTTCTTCGTGTCTCAGCGGGGAATCGAAGCCAATCCCGACAAGATCAAGGCCATTGAGCAGATTGAAGCACCAAAGCGCGTCAAGGATGTACAAAGACTTGCCGGTTGCGTGGCTGCTCTCAGCAGGTTTATCTCTAGGTCTGCTGAGCGCGCCCTGCCGTTTTTCAAACTATTGAAAAAGGCAGGTCCAATGAAATGGACTCCGGAAGCGGAGGCTGCGCTGCAAGACTTGAAGAGATACCTGTCCTCCGCTCCAACACTTGTCGCACCTAAGCCACAAGAGAAGTTGCTGCTGTATATAGCGGCAACCAATCAAGTGGTTAGTGCTGCGTTAGTGGCAGAGAGGGAGGCAGATGATAAGCCAGCAACCACGGCAGGCGCATCCAGCGACAAGCAGGGGGCTTCCCCGACAAGCTCTGGTCCCGACAAGGTTGGATCTGCGCAGACGCGCGAGGAGATACAGAAGAGAATGGTGCAGCGCCCAGTTTACTTTGTCAGTTCCCTTCTGCAGGGGGCTAGGTCAAGGTACTCTGGCGTGCAGAAATTGCTTTTCGGCCTTCTTATGGCCTCGAGAAAGCTGCGCCATTACTTCCAAGCACATGAGATCACAGTTGTCACTCGCTTTCCGCTGAAGAGGATACTACAGAATCCAGAAGCGACAGGCAGGATTGTTGAGTGGGCACTGGAACTGTCAAGCTTTGGCCTCAAGTTTGAGAGTACTTCAACTATCCAAAGCAGAGCATTGGCAGAATTCATAGCAGAATGGACGCCAACACCAGATGAAGAAATTCCAGAAACGAGCATCCCCGTCAAGGAAGCAAGCAAAGAGTGGCTGATGTACTTTGATGGTGCCTTTTCGCTGCAAGGCGCCGGCGCTGGCGTGCTGCTTGTCGCACCCACCGGAGAGCACCTCAAGTACGTAGTCCAGATGCACTTTCCCAAGGAGCAAGCGACAAACAATACTGCAGAGTATGAAGGCTTGCTTGCTAGTCTCAGGATCGCAGCAGACCTTGGGATCAAGAAGCTCATTGTCAGGGGTGACTCACAGCTTGTCGTCCGCCAAGTAAACAAGAACTATCAGAGTCCGTTGATGGAAGCCTACGTCGACGAAGTGAGAAAGCTAGAAGAGCACTTTGACGGCCTACAAATGGAGCATGTTCCAAGAGCTCAGAATGCCATTGCCGATGGCCTGTCAAAGTGCGCCGCACTTAAATTACCTGTGGAACCAGGGATCTTTGTGCTCAAGCTAACTCAACCGTCTGTAACGCCATCAACTGGACAGAGCAAGAAGAGGAAGTTGTTTTCTGGTGACTATTTTCCGGCAGAGCTTCCCGAAGCCGCCGCCAAGAAAGTCCCCAAGATCAACGCCAAAAGCGTTGAGGAGCAGTCTGCTCCGGCAAGCCCTAGGGTTTGTTCCGTTGAAGCAGAAGCTCCCGACAAGTTTTGCTCCGGCAAGCTTGCCGGGGAACGTCAAGCTCCGGCGGAGCCGCAGGTTCTCGCCGTAGAAGCGGACGTTCCCGCAGCAACAGATTTGCCTTGCGCTGAGGAGCAGTCTGCTCCGGCAAGCCCCAGGGTTTGTTCCGTTGAAGCAGAAGCTCCCGACGAGTTTTGCTCCGGCAAGCTTGCCGGGGAACGTCAAGCTCCGGTGGAGCCGCAGGTTCTCGCCGTAGAAGCGGACGTTCCCGCGGCAGCAAATTTGCCTTTAGTCCTTGTTGTCGAGCCACAAGCTCCAGCATGGGCACAGCGGATTGTCCGTTTCCTTTAGACAGGAAAACTTCCCGAAGAGAAAGAAAAAGCGGAAAGAGTAGCCCGGCAGTCAAGTATGTACCAGTTTGTCGACAAGACACTGTACAGAAGAAGACTCAACGGTGTGAAATTGAAGTGTATTCACCGGGAAGACGGACAAAAGCTGTTGGCAGAGATACATGGAGGCATATGTGGTCACCACATTGGCGCAAGAGCACTTGCCGGCAAAGCATTCCGGCAAGGTTTCTTCTGGCCGACAGCCCTCCAGGATGCAACTGCACAAGTAACCAAGTGTGAAGCGTGCCAGTTCCATTCCAAGCAGATACACCAACCAGCTCAAGCTCTCCAGACGATCCCTTTATCCTGGCCATTTTCGGTCTGGGGGCTCGACATCCTCGGCCCCTTTCCCCGAGCAATCGGGGGCTTTGAGTACTTGTACGTTGCAATCGACAAGTTCACAAAGTGGCCGGAAGTGGAACCAGTGAGGAAGGTGACAGCACAGTCAGCAGTCAAGTTCTTCAGGTCGATTGTTTGCCGCTTCGGGATCCCTAACAGGATAATCACCGACAACGGTACACAATTCACGAGACGCACCTTCATGCAGTACGTCCAAGATCTTGGCGCCAAGGTCTGCTTCGCTTCTGTTGCTCACCCGAGAAGAAACGGTCAAGCGGAGAGGGCAAATGCTGAAGTGCTTCGTGGCCTCAAGACCAGAACTTTCGACAGGCTGCACACGTGCGGAAGAAACTGGATCGAGGAGCTGCCGGTGGTTCTTTGGTCGATCAGGACGACGCCAAATCGAGCCACTGGCCAGACACCTTTCGCTCTAGTCTATGGAGCAGAGGCAGTTATCCCCACGGAACTCGTGGGTCACCTCGAGTGCTCGCTTATGATGAGCTTGAGGAAGAGCAGCTGTGACAAGATGACACGCTGCTCCTTGAGGAAGACCGTCTTCAGGCTGTTGTACGAGCTGCTCGCTACCAGCAAGCTTTGCGCCGCTACCATAGCCGCAAAGTTAATGCCAGAAGTCTCGAGGAAGGCGACCTTGTTCTTCGGCGTGTTCAGTCCGCCAAGAATTCAAACAAGTTGACGCCAAAGTGGGAAGGCCCTTACCGGGTGAAACGAGTCACTAGGCCTGGCGCTGTCCGCCTTGAGACCGAAGATGCCATTCCGGTGAGCAACTCCTAGAACATTGAGCACCTTCGTAAGTTTTACCCGTAAGGCGCGGTTGCCGGAACCTGTTCCGGCAACCACCTTTTGTACAAGTCTTGCCGCTGTTGCATGTAATCCTTTGTACAAAGCCGAGCGCATACCCCGTGCATAAGTAAAGCTCATGTGCTCCGCACATCTTGTCAATTTCATGCTTTCTATTTTTTGCATATGTGATCTGACACTTTGTGCAGCACCTACTCCCCGGTAAGCAATAACGAGCCGTAAGGCTCCATATCTTTATTTTCTCTTCTTTCTTTTTCTCAAGGGAAGGAAGGTTCCCTCGCCCACAAGTTTGCTGAGGGGAAAGGAGAAGATAACGGTATGGACCAGGCGTCGTTCAAGAAAGTTTCGCCTTACCGGGAAGCAAACAACAGAAAAGCTAAGTCGCCAAAGTTTGAGCAATCAGATTTTTAAAATTTTTAAGTTATCTCCCTTGAACGACCGTACTTTGTATGGAATACCTGTGCGCGGAGGAACCAACTCGTAGCTAGTTGCGCCCTTACTTTGTTTCGAGTCCGCTCAACAACTTAAGTGAGCTACAACTGGTTGCGACAAGGTTTCTTGTCGGTAGCGGCACTGCCAGCAGGCTGCTGACGTCCCGCACTCAGCGCTCGCGGCTCAGGTGCCTGCACCGGCAAGTTCCCTAATAGCGTAGGGCAAAAACATACAAAGAGAGGAATCAAGTAAAGGGAATAACATTGCAATCATTACCCAGAATAGAGTTATATTACAAAGATAGCTTGTCGCGGCTCTAACAGATTGTTTTCATAACATGACAAACAGCGACAAGAAAAGAAGAAGCGGGCGGCCTAGTCTACGCGAGCGCCCTCGATCCTCTTGATCCCGCTCACCTTGTCCACAATGGGTGCGACAAGGGTCTTGAGCGCCTCCAGATCAGCATCTGGCAGCAGGGTCTTGAGGACGTTGGTGAGGTTGAGGCCCGGATTGCGGAAGGCTACCTTCACCAACACTTTCTGAAGAGCTCCCGCGCAGATCTTGCACGACTCGTCGGCCAGCTGCTTTGGGATCCTCTCCCGGAGTCGCTGGAGGGCCGTCGCCACGCCTTTGAAGAACAAGGCCAAGCAGCGGCGGAGATTTCTGAGATTGGAGCAGCAATGGGCGAATGGGCGAACTTCCCCTGTTTCCCCTGCTTATAAAGAGGGAGGGGGCGGACGTTCCGCATTTCCGAATAAAGAAACCACCCACGATCTCTCCCACGACGCCGCATTCAACGTGTGCCGTTCGGGGAGGGCGCGGAGGATACGGAGAGAGGTACGGCGTAACCCAGGCCACGCGTGCCCGTGCCCTGTTTTGGGCCTGGCCCAACAGCGCTCGGCACCGTGTATGGCCCAGGCCCGGGGGCTTCTGTCGGTGTACTAAAGTAGGGGTACCCTAGTATCCCGAACTTGTGCACGGGCAGTCGCAGCATCCCGCAGCAAGGCTTGCCGGGTGACCGCCAAGGTCCTCCGTGGTTCCTTTGGAGCCATTCAAGAACAAAGTATCCAAACCAAGGCACCACAAGACCCCGGCAAGAGGAGCTTGCCGGGAAGGCCAACCAAGGCACCACAAGACCCCGGTGAGAGGAGCTTGCCGGGAAGGCCAACCAAGGCACTTCAAGGAACTTGCCGCGACGCGCCGCGCGTCGCGGCAAGGCCCGGTGAGCGACAAGCTCCCGGACGCGACAAGACAACGACCGCGGCAAGGCGCTTGCCGCGGCAAACCACCACTCTGTGCCCGTGCTCCAGCACATCCACCAACGTGTCGCTCTGGGACCCTTCCAGGCGTACGTGGCGGGAGGCTGTGCAGCCAGGGGTGCGCGGTGGCAAGCGGCGCTGACAAGATTGCCATCGTGGCGAGCGGTGGCGTCCCTGACGGTCCCTTTTGCACTGTTTAGGCGACGCAGACGGGCATTTAATGCCTTTGTCCCCTGCCGTCAGGGTTAGGTATGATACATTGTAGCAGGTAGCTGTACCTACCGCAGCACCTTTCCATTTTTACCCTTGTCTATGTTGCCACCTGTCGGTGACCCCTTGAGCTTATAAAAGGAGGCGCATGCACAACGTAGAGGGGGTTAGCTGATTCGGAGGAAGAGAACACTCAGGCTCGGTCTCGTTAGCTGCTGGTGTGTACTGTAGCACTCCACGCTCCCGAGCAAGAACTCAATACAAACCACAAAGTAGGAGTAGGGTTTTATGCATCCGTGCGGCCCGAACCTGGGTAAACTGCTCGTGTGCTTCGCCTCGATCCGCTCTTCGTGCGACCTCCGCCCCCGCCGAACCGAAAGGGACTCGGTCCGCCGGTCCCATAGGTGCTCATGGATTAGTCCCTCGACAACTGGAGTTTGCACACTTTGTCAGCATTCTCTGGATTGAAAAAACCTTCCGGTTGCATCATATACAACTCTTCCTTAAGGAAACCATGAAGGAACGCGGTGATGTCACTTGAACTACGTCGGTATTTCCCCAAAGAAGAAGGGATGAAGTAGCACAACTACGGTATGTATTTCTCTCAGTTATGAAACCAAGGTTATCAATCCAGTAGGAGAACCAAGCAATACTATGTAAATGGTACCTGCACACAAAGAACAAATACTTGCAACCCGACGCATAAGAGGGGTTGTCAATCCCTCCACGGTAAAAAGATAGATAAATTTGTGGTAGATTGAATAAATAGCTCTCGATAAAACATAAAATAAAAAGTGCAGCAAGGTATCTTTGGGTTTTTGGAATAATAGATCTGAAAATAAAAGCGAATAAAATAGGTCTAAAAGCAAATATGATAAAGAATAGACCCGGGGCCGTAGATTTCACTAGTGGCTTCTCTCAAGAATAGCACACGGTGGGTAAACAAATTACTGTTGGGCAATTGATAGAACCTCAAATAATTATGACGATATTGTAACGCCCTCGATGCGGCTATATCTCCTACGTGTCGAAGCACGACTTAGAGGCATAACCGCATTGAAAGCAATGTCGCAAGTAAGGTAATCTTCACAACAACCCATGTAAATAGATAATAAGGGGAAATGTACATAGTTGGCTTACACTCGCCACGTCACACAAAGTACATAAATAGCATTACAATCATCCAATACACTCATGGTCCGACTACGGTACCAAAATAAAAGATCAACCCCAACATGCGACACGGTCCCGATCGCCCCAACTGGGCACCACTACTGATCATCAGGGAAAGACACATAGTAACAGCGTGAGTCTTCATCGAACTCCCACTTGAGCTCAAGCGCATCATCAGGAACGGAGTCATCGGGCCCTGCATCTGGTTTGGAAGTAATCTGTGAGCCACGGGGACTCAGCAATCTCACACCCTCGCGATCAAGACTATTTAAGCTTATAGGTAAGGCAAGGTAATATGTGGAGCTGCAGCAAGCGACTAGCATATATGGTGGCTAACCTGTTCGCAAAAGAGAGCGAGAAGAGAAGGCAAAGCACGAATGAAGAACTATAGAACAACCTAGGGCAAGCATAACTCCAACACTGTGTTCACTTCCCGGACTCCGCCGAGAAGAGACCATCACGGCTACTCACGCAGTTGATTCATTTTAATTAAGTTAAGGTTCGAGTTATCTACAACCGGACATTAACAAATTCCCATCTGCCCATAACGGCGGGCACGGCTTTCGAAAGTTCAAATCCCTGCAGGGGAGTCCCAACTTAGCCCATCACAAGCTCTCACGGTCAACGAAGGATAAACCTTCTCTCGAGACATTCCGTCCAGACTCGGTATCCCGGTTCTACAAGACAACTTTGACAATGGTAAAACAAGTCCAGCAACACCGCCCGAATGTGCCGACAAATCCCGATAGGAGCTGCACATATCTCGTTCTCAGGGCACACCGGATAAGCTAAGAGTACGGGAGCCAACGTAACCCAAGTTGCCAAGGGACGGCCCCGCACGGTGCTCTGGGTTGGACCAACGCTTAGAGAAGCACTGGCCCGGGGGTTTAAAATAAAGATGACCCTTGAGTCCGCGAAACACAAGGGAAAAAGGCTAGGTGGCAAATGGTAAAACCAAGGTTGGGCATTGCTGGAGGAGTTTTATTCAAGGCCAACTGTCAAGGGGTTCCCATTATCACCCAACCGCGTAAGGAACGGAAAATCCGGGAACATAACAACGATATGACGGAAACTAGGGTGGCAAGAGTGGAACAAAACACTAGGCAAAAGGCCGAGCCTTCCACCCTTTACCAAGTATATAGATGCATTAAGATAAAAATATAATATAGTGATATCCCAACAAATAAACAATGTTCCAACAAGGAACGGTCTCCAATCTTCACCTACAACTAGCAACGCTATAAGAGAGGCTGAGCAAAGCGGTAACATAGCCAATCAACGGTTTGCTAGGACATGGTGGGTTAGAGGTTGGACATGGCAATTTGGGAGGCATGATAAGCAAGTGGTAGGCATCATAGCATAGGCATAGCAAAAGAGCGAGCATCTAGCAAGCAAAGATAGAAGTGATTTCGAGGGTATGATCATCTTGCCTACAAAGTTGTCAGAGTTGACTTGATCCTTGTAAGAAAATTCAAAGGGCTCCTTGGTAGCGAACTCGTCTCCCGGCTCTACCCAGACAAGACAAACAAGCAAAAGGAACACAATCAACCACGTGCAAAGCTCAATCAACATGATGCAAACATGGTATGCTATGCGGGATGCGATATATGATACATATGCAAGATTTGACAAGGAATGACTGAACCTGGCCTCAACTTGGAAATCCAAGAGTGCCACTCGAAAGCTAAGGTGATTTCGGTTGAAATCGATATAAAGAACACCGGAATCGGATACACGGTTTGGAAATGGCAAGCAAAACAAATATGGCACCGGTGTGCGATAAACAGCAAGTAGCCATCTAGATGCATCAAGATAATTATGCTAAAGCACTCAAACCTGGCAACAAAATACTGAGCTACGGCCAATTCATCCATTAACAGAGCTACGGCCAATTCATCCATTAACAGGTTCAAACAAGCATGGCAAAAGTGCAAATGATAAACAGGTTTCAGATTTAGTGAAATTAACACAAGTCTGGAATTTCACATCAGGTAGCACACTTTGGAGCATGAAAAATATATGCTACAGGAACTTAACATGGCAAATCAAGGCATGGCATGGAGCTACTCAAAGAGCTTAAAAAAGTCCCTTAGTGACCTTGCGCCAAAAGGGATCAGAAAATACAATTGCAAGCATGTGAACATGACAAAAACATAATCAGATCTCAGACTTCGTGAAAAACTAGAGCATGCAAATATGTTAACGAGTAGGCATGTTCACGAGGTCGATGCACTCACTACAGAGCAAGGCATGACAATATAAGCATACACCCATAAAGAATACATATCATAGAAGCTAGACATGGCAAGAACAACATCATAGCATGCACGGATCAACAACAACATCCTCGGCAAAATCGCTAACAAGTAGACAATCTGCCAGGAATTACGAAATAGCAAAAGTAGAGCTCGATTGACTCAAGCTAGGTTGTTCCATAATTGCAAACAAATACATGGATAGATAGAGCACCACAATATTAACAAATCATCCTTATTGATCATCCTCAAAAGAGGCACGGATCACTAGGAAACAACATTAACATATGGCATATTGATAAAAACAGATCAAGGACTTAGTGAAATTCTAAGTCCCTGAAATCAGCATTAATGAATGCACTACTTTGCAAGATTGTGCTAGTCACCACACAAGTCACAAAAATACATGGTAAGCACCTATGGAAAGATGGCATGGCATATAACAAAACTCATGTAGAGCTCAGGAGCATATCATGCACACATTAATCATGGCAAAAATGACAAATAGCTATTTGGTGTAGCAGATTTGACAATTAACTCAAATAGCTCTCTTCCAACAACATTTCGGGCGTCAAGATGAGCTCAAATGAAAACGATGCAATGATATGAAATGATGTACTCTCTGAGTCGAACATTTTGATATGCTACACGCGCAAAATGGAGCTACGGATGCGGAGTTACGGCATGAACAAGAATGCAAAATATCTAGCGTTTGGGGCAAAAGTCAACCGAGAGAAAAAGCTCAGATCGAGATCTGGCCGGGCGCGCGGATCCCAAGGTTGGCCGGGGAACTCACCGGAGATGGGGATGTCGCCAGACTTGGCGTGGAGAGGAGCTGGCCGGCCGGAACTTGCCGGATCCGGTGAGGGCGGCGGAGGAGGAGAGGGCGGGCGGCGAGGTCCGGTGAGGTGGGCGCCGGCGACGAGGAGGCGGGGCGGTGTCGGCGCGGCGGCCGGCGAGGCGAAGGCGGCGGCGCAGCAAGGTGAGGCGGCGAGGAGCTTGCCGGCTCGGGCGGAGAAGAGGCAGGCGGCGGCGCTCGGCGGCTGGGTCGCGGGGGCCGACTTCGGGCCTGGCGGGCCCGCGAGGTCGGCGGCGGAGTGGGCGCCCGCGGGGACACGTGGCGGCGAATGGTTGGTGCGGAGGCGGCGGCGGACGGGTCCGGTCCGCCCCGGACGTGTCCGGCGGCGTGGGGAGCGGAAAATTAGGGTTTGGGGAAGAAGAGACCCGGGATTTTCGGAGGGGGGGGGTCTATATATAGGCATAGGAGCTAGGAGACTCCAAATGAGGTGCGGTTTTCGGCCACGCGATCGTAATCGAACGCTCTAGATGATGGAGAGGGTTTTTGGTGGGTTTTGGGCCAAAATGGAAGGGTGTTGGGCTGCAACACACACGAGGCCTTCTCGGTCCCTCGGTTAATCGTTGGAGTATCAAACGAAGTCCAAATGGCATAAAACTTGACAGGCGGTCTACCGGTAGTAAACCAAGGCCGCTTGGCAAGTCTCGGTCCAATCCGGAAATGTTTAACCCCCACACACGAAAAGAAGGTAGAAAGGACCACCGGAGGAGATAGGAGCGCCAGAATGCAAAACGGACAACGGGGAAAATGCTTGGATGCATGAGACGAACACGTATGCAAATGCAATGCACATGATGACATGATATGAGATGCATGACAACGACAACAACACATGGAGACAAAAACCCGAACCCGAGGAAATAAAATAACTTAGCGCCGGAAACGGCAAGAGTTGGAGTACATATTAGGTAAATTACATCTGGGGTGTTACAGATATCCAGGCAATGATCATTATATAGGCATCACATCCAAGATTAGTAGATCGACTCCTGCCTGCATCTACCACTATTAGTCCACACATCGACCGCTATCCAGCATGCATCTAGTGTATTAAGTCCATGGAGAAATTGAGTAATGCAATAAGAACGATGACATGATGTAGACGAGATCTATTCATGTAGGAATAACCCCCATCTTGTTATCCTTAATAGCAACAATACATGTGTGTCTTGCTGCCCCTTCTATCACTGGGAAAGAACACCGCACGATCGAACCCATCATAAAGCACCTCTTCTCAAGGCAAGAAAAATCGATCTAGTTGTCCTAACTAAACCAAAGATTCGAAGGAGAAATACGAGGCTATAAGTACTCATGCATATAAGAGATCAAATAAGACTCGAATAATATTCGGGGATAAAAGATCTAATCATAAAATCAAAGTTCATCGGATCCTAACAAACACATCGCAAAAAGAGTTACATCAAATAGATCTCCAAGAGACCATTTTGTTGAGAATCAGAAGAGAGAGAGGAAGCAATCTAGCTACCGACTATAGACCCATAGGTCTATAGTGAACTACTCACGCATCATCGGAGAGGCACCAATGAGGATGATGAACCCCTCCGTGATGGTCTTTAGATTGGATCTCGTGGTTCTGGAACTTGCGGCGGCTGTAATTGTCTTTCGTCCACTCCCCTAGGGTTTTTGGAATATTTGGGTATTTATAGGGCTAAGATGCGGTGCTGGAGGCCACCGAGGTGGGCACAACCCACCAGGATGTGCTTGGGCCCCCGGGCGCACCCAGGTGGGTTGTGCCCCCCTCGGGGCACCCCTCTGGTACTTCTTTGGCCCATGTTGTCTCTTCTGGTCTATAAAAATTCTCCAAAAAGTTTCATTGCATTTGGACTATGTTTGGTACTAATAATCTGCGAAGTAAAAACAAGCAAAAAACAGCAACTGGCACTAGGCACTATGTCAATAGGTTAGTCCCAAAAAATGATATAAAGTTGCTATAAAATGATTGTAAAACATCCTAGAACGATAATATAACAGCACGGAACAAGCAAAAATTATAGATACGTTGGAGACGTATCAGCATTCCCAGGCTGAATTCCTACTCGTCCACAGGTTGGTAAATGATGAAAACAGAATTTTGGATGTGGAATGCTGCCTAACATGTTCATCACATATTATTTTATTTTGTAGCATGGATATTTGGACTTTTATATGATTCAAAGCAATACACTACTAGGGAAAAGCCTAGCAGTAGCGCGGGTGGCTGCGCTACTGATACGATGCCACAACTAACTCTTATGAGTAGCCGCGGTTTGACCTGCACTACTGCTATCGAGGGATAGCAGCAGCGTCGGTCTCCAACACGCGCTGCTGCTAATAGCTGTAGCGCCCTTGAACAAAGAGCGCTACTGCTAAGAACTCGCTGCTGCTAAAGCCATAGCCCTCACTACTGTTATTAATTTCTAAATTTTTTTCTGCTCCATATTTTGTGCTGCTGAATTTTGTTTAGAGCTTTATACAATAATCTCTATCATATCATACACATGCAAATGTAATCATAGCATATACATACAAATAGTCTCATCAAATCATGTCATCATCATAATCATAATCCAACACAAAGTGGTCTCTCGTCATCATCTCGAAAATAGCGAGACAAGTCTCGAATACTTGCAACTACATCATCATCCATCTGAACAATGATATACGCGAGAAGAGCTATCTCTATGAGTGAGAGCAGAACTATGCAGTACATGAGGCGGCAGTTACGAGTCCTCTCTCGCGCTAGCGTGAACCTCAAGTAACTAGCTTCTGCTTCTTGTCTGCTTTTGAAGCCTTTATGGCTGACGCCCGAGAACCCATCCACTTGCTCCTGACACTCAGGACACTGGTCGTACACTCCCAGAACCTTCCCTTTGTACACGACATAGCACTGCTTCTTCGCCATCAAGAATCTAGGTACCTGTTAGAGATGCATATTCACTAAGAGAATGTATGATCATATGCAACAAAATATACTAGAGCAACACGAAAAAGAAAGGGTTAGCAACTAGATGCAACATATAGTACACAAACTAATTAACTAGAGGTACGCGGGTCATCGTACCCAAACTAACAAAGTAGCATTACGCAAGTTCAGCAGGGAATGTGGACATCACAAAGTTTCATCACTACAGAAAGTATACAAGTTCAACCGACACATATCATCATCATCGGCATCGTAAATCACTAGAAGTTCCATCCTTCCATATCATCAAGGATGGACCCTAGCTTCTTGAACGGTGTGAGGTCATGACGTTGCATGCCTATGCGAGTTCGGACATTAGCTCACGATATAGGGCCGTGGTGGAACATCCCCTTCTCATCGACGACTTCTTTCATGATGATCATCGTAATGTCCCTCTGGATGCGAAAGAAGTCATCTTTTAGTTTATAATCCGCTTCTCCGTGAGATTCTACCCACTTGCGGATATGATCATCATTTTTGCTTATCATGCGAAGCTTTTGGTGATCCGTGCTAAACTCAATCATGAGATGGAGGAGGTAGAATCCATCTTTCTTGCTTGGTTTTGGGACGTGGATGCAACAGAAGTTAGTTTTATGAAAGAAACCCAACTTCTTATTCCTTTGTTTTTCTAATCTGCATGTGGCCACCCTAATGATAAAGCCTTGGAGAGCATCATCTAGAATATTCATTATGTGGGTGTAGTCCTTCTTCTCGTAGTTTCTGGTAGGGTCAAAATACACGGGGTGGGAGACTCTCGGGTAAAGAACAATAAGACGCGCCCATTGCTGCAGGGAAAAAGACACCTCAAATTATTCTCCATATGAGCAAGAAGGAATGAAATGTACGAAAGGGTTGTCCGGAACTGACTTACTTTGGATGATAAGGCAGGAGGACAATTTCCTGGTCCTTATTCTGTACCATGAAGTTTTGGAGGTACTCCCTAGCAGTTTCATGCTCAAAGTCGTTGAGACTCAAGAAGGACTCGTGCATGTAGTACGGATCCGCCACATAGATTTACGAGACTTCTCTCTTCATGACGGAGCTCATATGTAGCGCAAAAAGGCGGACGATTGTAAAATCGAGCCGCCTTGTCAGAAACATCTCGAAGATATGGTCAAGCCGCAGGAAGAACACCTCCACGGGCCATGTGTCGATGTAGCACTTCCCCTCAGGCACATGAGCCACGTATGTCAGATATCCTGGATCCTTCGAGGCTAGTAGGCTTTTCTCAGTCGACATCACATGGTTGTGCATTCTTCTGAGATCCCCTGATAGTGCCTCCAGCGGTTTCGTTGGTAGCATCGGCTTGCCCACGACATGGAACATGGCCGCACCTTTGACGGTTACACGCTCTTCGAAATCCATCGTCTGGCTTCTATGTGCTCTGGCTTGTTTGTAGGCAGCTGAGCCTATCTTCCCCGGTCTCTTCCTCTCCTTTTTCTTGGGCACACCTTCCAAAGCCTTCCTTAACCCCCGCCCCAGTGTTGCTGGGCTAAGCACTGTACGACCCCCGGCTAGTTGAGCCTGTATTGAGGCCGCATCTTTAGGTGTGTCTTGTGAGGATTTCATGAAGAGAAACTTCTTGCAATCCCTGCTAGGACATTCCTGCCCGGGCAGATCATCCATATCCTCATCACCATGCTGATAGCCCGATTCGTCATATGGCTGACTCATCATATCTAAGTCACCACCATAGGCGCTTGTATTGAGGAAACCCATTGGGTCCTCCGTCTCCTCCATCTCATCATCCATTCTTTGTTCTACGGGGCCGATTACATCATCCACTATTGGACCCCCTTCATCACGTCATTTACCGCTCTCACCTAGCACTACAGGAGCTGTTAATTGTGTAGGCAGGGTGGTGGTCTCCATACATGCTTGTTGATGTGTTGTTATTGGTGTGCTCTCGGCCGGCTCCAGATGAAGAAGATTCTTCGACCATAGCAGCACCCAACCCTTGCAGCTTCCAATCCGCAGCGGGGTCTCGTCGTCCTCTCCCCCTAGCCGTACTGGAGGAGACAAATCCTCGTGCCCGGCGGGCATCGGCTGGCTGTGGAACGTGAGTTCCAAGGGCTTCGTTATCACCCCCTTTCCCACATCCACCTTCTGGCCTTTGATCAAGTAGAGTATAGTGCATGGGGTTTCGTCAGCCTGCAAACACATGTCTGTGGTGTAAAACATCCGAAAGGAAACGAAAATGGAATTTTCTAGATATATATGTTGGTGCAATATGTAATTACCGTGAGGGCGTCGAGCTCAGCCAAAGACGAAGGACCGCCTAGCATGCCAGAGACTGAGCATGAGTTGCTATGAGAGGGTGTGGGTGCGGGTGCGAGAGCAGGCCCGGTTGCGTGAGCAGGTGATGGTGTGGTGGTGTTGTTCACGGAGTTTCTCACGATGAAACTGGGCATGGGGAACTCATGTACCATCTTGTCTGGATTTTCCTTCGTCTAGTTTATGATAGCCGGGACCAAGTTAGTAGAAAAATCATTTCTGCAGGCATGTACAGCTGCATTGACTGCCTGCTGTAGCAACTCATTTTTCTCCTCGGCTTTTTTTTCACGTTCTCACCTGCTTTTTTCTCGATCGCAAGCTTCACCTTCTCATTGATGTCTGCTTGACTAAACTTCTTTTTCTACTTCTTGGCCTCTGGGCCCTCGTTGTAAAATACCTTCCACGTGGCGCCGTCTCCGGCGCCGTGCACACGTCCATATTGTGGCCGTTGGCCCAAAGGGAGTCCCTTAAGTTTGTTCAAGGCCTGGTTGAGAGGGGTGTCCCACTTGGGCCTCATCAGAGAAGTAGGGCTTTCGGCTGCAAGCTGGTGTTGCTTCTCCTATAGAAGGAACGTGAACCGTTTACGACTGTGTAGTTGACTTGATCTGGAGCTAAATGTAAGGTAGTAAAAGAATAATTACCAGTATTCTAATCAGTCTCCTCATGATCTGGTCCGTGCAAAAAACCTTCTTTTCGTTGTCCCACTTGTAGCGGGCCCTGATGAAGTCACACTCTAAGGGGTTGGTGAACTTCACGAAGGGGTCTGGGAGACCCGCAGCTTCACATTCCGCATCCTCCTTATCCCATACAGGCCTTTTACCGAGGTAGCCACGACTTCCGAGGCGATGCTTCCCTGTCTTCCTTTGCTGAAGGCTCTTGAATTTCATAGCCTTAGCCTTGGCTGCCTCGGTAGCGCAAGTGTCCTTGAACTTTTCAAATTCCTCTTCTATAAGTGTCGGATTTTCCTCCAGAAGCTTGGACAGGGGTTCCTTAGCCTCAATAGCTCGTTTCACCCTCCCTTTCCAGGAGGCCAAATCATTGTTGAACATGCCCATGGCATGATTTTTAATATTTTTCATCTTCGGATCATCCCATGGTTGTTCTATGTTATCATCCCGGTCGGGGAACTTGAATCTCTTGTGTAACTTTCAGGAGCAGCTGCCTCAAATGTTCTTTACTCCTTAAGTCATCGTCGTTGATGCTCGCGCATTCCCGTAGGATGCATCCTACTCGGTTCCCATAGCACTTGCGAGGTTCTTTCGGCTCTAATGGCTCAAACTTGCTAGGGGCCATCTTTGTGACCACCAGCTGTCCGATGCCGAGTTTGTTAGGTTTTCGTATCCTCTGCTTATTCTGCTTCTTCTTTTTGTAGCAGCATCGGCGTCGGTACCTTCCCCGCCTGTACCTTCCCTGCCGTTCTTGGTGCCGCCATCGATGCCAGCGCCATCAGTGTCGATATTGGCGTCAGTACCATCATCGAGGCCGGCCTGCAAACCTTGACTGTGCTTAGCAGACAAAAAGTCGAGGTACTGTTGTTCACCCTCATAATCCATCTTGTCTGCATCTTGGTCAGAAGGCCCGGTTTCTTCGTTGTTCGACATGTTTCCTATGATTAAGTCTCCTCGTTTAATTCTAGAACTATAAAAAAAGAGAAATGACATAAAAAAGATCTATGTTTGAAGGAATGCCATTTCCCACCAACTCCCAGCACTTGATATGCCTACTTTGTAGCACAAGTCATGCCAAAATGCACGAAAAATTTTGGCATGACCTTTTCTAAAAAGTGGACATATCGGGCGCCTGAAATTCACCAGAACAGAAATGAATCAACATTCTGGTGAAACATAGGCCACTCGGATCATTTACCTTGCACATAATCATCATTTTCCAAATATGACATGTCCAAAACATCAGATCTCCAAATGATGTGTCCAAATTCCAAATATGACATGTCCAAATAACATGTCCACATATCACATGTCCACTTCAAATTTGCAACTAAAAATAGCAAGAATTGCTTTAACTAAAAAACTTAAATCGCAATAGTTTCTTTAACTAATCTGTCCTAGGTTTCATACTAATTCTAATTAACTAATAGCAACAGAATCATATATAATCAATTTAGTTTTTTCTTACACTAAAAAAATAGCCTAGGGTTCATACTATTTCATACTAACTAGCACTAAATAGCAGAGGATAGGGGAGGGGAGAGGGCTTACAGAGGGCAGAGAGAGATGGGGGCGAGGGAGACAGCATGGCACTGAGGTGAGGCGGGGTCGGGGGAGACGGCATGGCACCGAGGGTCGCCGGGGTCGGGGGCGAGCGCTGGGACAGGGCCAAGCGTCGTCCGGGGTCGGGGCGAGCGCCGGGGTCGGGGGCGAGCATATGGGCGCGACGAGGGCAGGGCTCCGGCGAAGACGATGGGCGAATAGAGAGTGGGGATTTAGGGGGAAAGAAGAGGCGGGAAGAAGCAGAGAGTGGGGATTTGGGGGGTTAAGTCGATGTAGCAATAGCGCGTTCGAAGAAAACACGCTATAGCTAACTTAGTTATGGCGCGTTTAGCCAGAAAGCGCTACTGCTATCACAGTTAGCTATAGCATTTTCATGCGGTAAGCACTACTGCTAACTTGACTAGCTATGGCTCTTTTTCAGAAAAGCGCTACTGCTATAACTAGCACCTATAACAGTTTTCCTTTTTTTGTTTCTTCTATTTTCTTTTCCTTCATTTTCTCTCCCTTTTCTTTTCTTTTCTTTTTCTTTTCTTTTCCTTTTTCCGAGAGCAGTGAACGAAGGGAAGGTGATACAACGTATATAACTAACGAGATATATATTGCATCATTTGACGATTAAGTATGTATACCAAATAGGAACATATATATTACATCATTTGACCCATGCATAATGGCTAAGTGTGTACACAAAATAGGAACATACATATTACATCATTTGACCGATAACGGTTCCTCAGCGTTGACGTTTTCATTTTTGAGTGAGCTTCTTTCCCTTCTTGTTCGTTGAAGAATAATTGAGCCCCTCATTGTGACTTTTCCTTTTCCATGGAATACGATCTTTCTTAGGTAATGTAGTATTGATTCTTATTTTGACGTATACTTCATTGTCATCGTCATCTTCCCTCATTGGGTTGCTGTACTGGTTGTAGTCTTCCTCATTGGCGACTCCATCCATTCCAATGATGTTCCTTTTGCCTCTCCTCACGAAAACATGACTAGGAATGCATGGGTCGGTTATGAAGAAGCATTGCATCACATGCTTTGCGTGTACCCATGGCTCTTTTTTTGCGATAACGTTCACGGTAGCGCTCTTGGCGTCGGGTATAGTCATGGTAGTGAAATAACGGTTTTCTCTTTCGACATTGTTAGCCCATTTTACACGGAACATCGTCGCGTTGTGCAGTACAGAGTAGTCAAGCTCCCAGATCTCCTCGACCCTTCCATAAAATCTCTCAATTGCGTCGTTGTCGCTGCCGGTCATGCATTCCATCGTCACCCCTGAGTTTTGATCATCACTGTCCATATCCTTCGCCTCCATGTATAATGTGTATCTGTTGATAACGTATGCCTGATAGGTGACGAGGTTGGGCGAGGGGCCATGTGCTAAGGCGTATATGAGTAATCTGTCCTTAGAGCCCTCTTCCGAGGGATTAGAAATAATATGCTCTTTGCACCAATGCAGGAAAGTGGAGTTGTGCTCTCTAGTAACTTCGGCGTCCATCCTGCATACCCCTCGGTCATGATACTTCTTTGCGATAATTTCTTTGTGCAGTGCCACGAAAGGATCTACCTCATCTAGGTGTTGTAGCACTACCAAGTTTACTCTGTCAAAGTCATTGCATCGATCTCAGTATGCCATGTGTAGTTCCCTGCAACCGTTGGAGTGACCTTCTCCTTCGAGCCTCCCATCGAGCTTGTTAACCGGCAAACCAACACCAACACCAGGCGGCTGGTCTGCGCCATATAGAAAATTCTCGTAGAAAGAGAAGCACTCTTGTGTCAGATAGCCTTGGACGATGCTTCCATCTGGACGGGACATGTTACAAACGAATCCTTTGATGATCCCATTCATCCTCTCAAACGGCATCATGTTTTGCAGGAATGACAGCCCCAGGTCTATTATGTCATCCACAATATGGAGACAAAGATGCGCCATGACGTCAAAGAACATGGGTGGTAAGTACATCTCGAGATCATTCCATATCACAACAATATCTTCCTGTAGCCTTCAGAGCTGCTTCACACTGATCGACTTTCGAGAGATGGCATTGAAAAAGTTACAGAGACCAATAAGCGTGCCATGTACATGCTTGTCCATTATCCCTCTAAGGGCAATAGGTAGTATGTGCGTCATGATCACATGACAGTCATGGGACTTCATCCCGCTGAACCTTTTCTTATGCGTGTCTAGATATCTGCTTATCTTGCCACAGTAACCAGAACTAACTTTGACTCCGGTAAGGCACTTGAAGAATTGATCGATCTCAGCCGGACTTAAGGTGAAGCAAGAAGGGGGGCAATAATCCTCTTCCTTTACTTTTTTGCCCTTCTTCTCCCGCGCCTCTATCTCCGTCTCTGTCTCGTCTGACTTTTTACAGGGCGGCATGTGCAGATCTTCCCTGATTTTCAAATCTTGCAAGTCTTTTCTTGCTTTCGGCCCATCCTTGGTCTTATCCGGCATGTTCATCAGTGCCGCGAGCAAGCTCGCAAGGACATTCTTACAGATATGCATTTGATCAAGGCAATGAGGTGTGTCGAGTTTGCGCCAGTACTCCAAGTCCCAGAACACAGACCTCGTCTTCCATACCTTCAGCAGTGGCTCCGGCGCCTTTTTCATCGTCTTTCCCGGCGCGGGGCACTACTCCCAGTTTTTCAACAACTCATCGATTTTGGCGCTGCTCCACTTACGTGGAGGTCCTCGATGCTCAGCGTGACCATTAAATAGATCTCCATGGTTTCTCCATGGGTCGTCCTTCTCGAGCCATCTTTGATGCCCCATGTACACGATTTTCCCAGACCTGGCATCTTTCCTTGATGTTAGCTCCCGAGACGTTGTATCATCCATGCACCGCGTGCAACCGCAATATCCATGGCACACCTGGCCTGCGACATATTGATGTCTGCTAGGACTACGTCGGTATTTCCCCAAAGAGGGAGGGATGATGAAGCACAATGGCAGTAGGTATTTCCCTCAGTGATGAAACCAAGGTTATCGAACCAGTAGGAGAACCAACCAACACAACGTAAACAACACATGCACACAAATAACAACCACTCGCAACTCGACGTGTTAAAGGGGTCGTCAATCCCTTTCAGGTAACAACGCCAGAAATTGGCTCGTGAATGGGAGAAAGTTGTAATAGATTGATAGATCGAACTCCAAATAAAATAAACAAGAATAAAACGCAGCAAGGTATTTTTGTATTTTTGGTTTAATAGATCTGAAAATAAAAGCAAAGGAAAAGTAGATCGCAAAGGCAAATAATATGAGAAAGAGACCCGGGGGCCGTAGGTTTCACTAGTGGGTTCTCTCGAAAAAATAGCAAGCGGTGGGTAAACAAATTACTGTTGGGCAATTGATAGAACTTACAATAATCATGACGATATCCAGGCAATGATTATTATATAGGCATCACGTCCAAGATTAGTAGACCGACTCCTGATTGCATCTAATACTATTACTCCACACATCGACCGCTATCCAGCATGCATCTAGTGTATTAAGTTCATGGAGAAACGGAGTAATGCAATAAGAATGATGACATGATGTAGACAAGATCTACCTATGTAGAGATAGACCCCATTGTTTTATCCTTAGTAGCAATGATACATACGTGTCGGTTCCCCTTCTGTCACTGGGATTAAGCACTGTAAGATCGAACCCACTACAAAGCACCTCTTCCCATTGCAAGATAAATAGATCAAGTTGGCCAAACAAAACCCAAATATCAGAGAAGAAATACAAGGCCATAAGAGATCATGCATATAAGAGATCAAAGAAACTCAAATTACTTTCATGTATATAAAAAGATAGATCTAATCATAAACTCAAAGTTCATCCGATCCCAACAAACACATCGCAAAAAGAGTTACATCATATGGATCTCCAAGAGACCATTGTATTGAGAATCCAGTGAGAGAGAGGAAGCCATCTAGCTACTAACTACGGACCCAAAGGTCTACAAAGAACTACTCACGCATCATCGGAGAGGCACCAATGGAAATGGTGAACCCCTCCATGTTGGTGTCTAGATTGGATCTGGTGGTTCTGGACTCTGCGGCGGCTGGAATTGATTTTCGTCGACTCCCCTAGGGTTTCTAGAACATTGGGGTATTTATAGAGCAAAGAGGCGGTCCGGGGGGCACCCGAGGTGGGTACAACCTACCAGGGCATGCCTAGGCCTCCTAGCGTGCCCTAGTGGGTTGTGCTCCCCTCGGAGCACCCCCAGGTGCCGCCTTCGCCCATTGGGTGTCTTCCGGTCCATAAAAAATGTTCGTGAAGTTTTGTTGCATTTGGACTCCTTATGGTATTGATTTCCTACGATGTAAAAAACATGCAGAAAACAACAACTGGCACTTGGCACTATGTCAATAGGTTAGTACCAAAAATGATATAAAATGACTACAAAATGATTATAAAATATCCAAGATTGATAATATAACAGCATGGAACAATAAAAAAATATGTTGGAGACGTATCAACATCTCCAAGCTTAACTCCTGCTCATCCTCGACTAGGTAAGTGAGAAAAACAGAATTTTTGATGTGGAATGCTTCCTAACATGTCATCTCATATTCTTTTCTTTATAGCATGGACATTTGGACTTTTTTGTTATTCAAAGCAATAGTCTAGTTTTGACATGATAACTTAAATACTCAAGCATATCAACAAGCAACCATGTCTTTCAAAATGTCAATGCTAAATTAAGTTATCCCTAGCCCATCATGCTCAGTTATTGATCCATTCATGAAACACACTCGCATATTAGCTACACCCAATACTCAAGTACGATCATATTGCCTCCTAGTTGGTGCTTTTATAAGAGAAGATGGAGACTCAAATTCAAAATAAAAATTGCATAAAGTAAAAGAAAGGCCCTTCGTAGAGGGAAGTAGGGATTTGTAGAGGTGCCAGAGCTCAAAGCGAAAAACTTAGAGATAAAAACATTTTGGGAGGTGTGCCTTTCCCACCAACGAAAACAACTTAGAGTTCCCAACACTTTCCATGCTAAATATATCATAGGCGGTTCCCAAACAGAAAATAAAGTTTATTCCTTTTCCACCATACTTTCACTTTCCATGGCTAGCCGAATCCACGGTTGCCTTCCATACCAACACTTTCCAAGGAATTTAATATTTGACAACATAAAGTAAATTCATTTTTCATTTCGGGACTGGGCATCCCTAATACCTTTTCCTTACTCTGGTGCAATGACAAGTGAATAAACACTCATCGTGAGAATAACACATCTAGCATGGAAAATATCAGCCACCCCTCACTGCTTCGCGAGCAGCACGAACACACAAAGGAGAAGTTTATTTTGAAAATTAGAGATGGCACATACAAATTTGCTTAGAACGGCGAAATAATACCGCATATAGGTATGTATAGTGGACTCATGTGGCAAAACTGGTTTAAAAGTTTTTGGATGCACAAGTAGAGATCATACTTAGTGCAAAATGAAGGCTAGCAAAAGATTGAGAAGCGACCAACAAAGAAACGAATAATCTCATAAGCGAGCATTAAGCATAATTAACACCGAATAATGCACCACAAGTAGGATATAATTTCATTTCATGACTATTGACTTTCGTGCTTGCATAGAGAATCACAAACCTTAACACCAATATTCTTACTAAAGCATAATTACTCATCAACATGACTCACATATCACATCATCATATCTCAAAACTATTACAAGGAATCAAGTTTATTTTGTCCAATGATCTTCATGAAAGTTTTTATTATATCCTTCTTGGATATCTATCACTTTGGGACTAATTTTCATGTGCTGCATTTGATAAGCTCATAAAAATATAAGTGAATATCATGAGCATAATTTTTCTTTCTCTCAAAATAATTTAAGTGAAGCAAGAGAGAATTTCTTGAAAATTTACTAACTCTCAAATAAATCTAAGTGAAGTAAGAGAGCATTTCTTCAAAAATACTAAAGCACACCGTGCTAAAGAAGATATAAGTGAAGCACTAGAGCAAGTCCATAGCTCATAAATTTTTTAAGTGAAGCATAGAGAGCAATTCTAACAAGTCATGACATAATTTTGGCTCTCTCAAACAGGTGTATCCAGCAAAGAATCAAGACTTAAAACAAAAAATAGAACAAGCAAAGACTCATATCATACAAGACGCTCCAAGCAAAACATATAGTATGTGACGAATAAAAATATAGCTTCGAGTAAAATACCGATGGTTGTTAGAAGAAAGAGGGGATGCCACTCGGGGCATCCCCAAGCTTAGTTGCTTGCTCTATTTTGTATAATAGCTTGGGATGCCGGGGCATCCCCAAGTTTAGGCTCTTCTTACACCTTATTCCTTCACCCATTGTAAGATAACCCAAAACTTGAAAACTTCAATCACACAAAACTCAACAAAACCTTCGTGAGATCCGTTAGTATAAGAAAGCAAATCACTACTATAAGTACTGTATCAAACCAATTTATATTTTTTTCTTGCTTTATATCTACCTATATTCCAAATTTTATATGGAAAAAACTCATCCAAGAAAACCATAGAGGCATCAAAACAAGCATACAACGCAAAGAAAACAGAATCTGTCAAAAACAGAACAGTCTGTAGTAATCTGACTATTTCAAATACTTATGTAACTCCAAAAATTCTGAAAAATTAGGACGACCTGAGAAATTTGTATATTAATCTTCTGAAAAAAGAATTGGAATTTTATCACGCTCTGGTAGAAAGTAAGAATTGTTTTTGTGAGCGTGAAAGTTTTTGTTTTTCAGCAAGATCCAAAAACTATCACCCAAGAAGATCCTAAAGGCTTTACTTGGCACAAACACTAATTAAAACACAAAAAACACAATTATAATAGTAGCATAATTGTGCAAACACTCAACAATAGAAAGCAAAAAGCAAAAATGAATTTTATTCATTGGGTTGCCTCCCAACAAGCACTATAGTTTTATGCCCTTAGCTAGGCATAAAGCAAGGATCTAAGTTTTGTCATTTGTAGTTTTGGCTACTTTGGTAAGGGTTTTCTCAAACCCGGGAGGCTCTTTACGCTTCCCTAAATTCTCAGGAAAATAAACCATCTTTAGATCAAAAATATCCAATCGCTTGTTGCAGAGGGTAATTAAGGTATTCATGCGTTTGATACTACCATTGAGGTGTTTGAGGGGTTCATTATATTCTTGTATTTCAACCATATGTTTATGCAAATCACCAAGTTTGTCCAACATTTGAACTCCCTCAGGGGTGAAAGAAAACCCCTTCTTTTTAGGTGGAACCCCCAAAATTCCTTCTAAAATTTCATAGGCAGCATTGGCATCAAGCTCAATAAAATTCCCTTTAGCGGCAAAATCTAGAAGTTGTCTATGATGCAAAGCCAATCCTATGTAAAAATTACGAAGCAAAATCTTAGCGTCCCCCTTTAAATTGCAAACACGATAAGATTCCATAAGCCTATACCAGGCATCTTACAAATTTTCTCCTTGTCTTTGCTTGAAGTAAAGAACTTCAAAATCTGGTGACAAAGGAGGAGTAGGCACACTAGCCATAATGGCTAGGAAGCAAGGACGTGGATAGATCTGGCAAGAAAACGGCGGATGAAAAAGAGGGGCGAATAAAACGACAAATTTTTTAGAAGTGGGGGAGAGGAAAATGAGAGGCAAATGGCAAATAATGTAAATTGCAAGGAGATGGCATTTGTGATTAGGAACCCGGTATATGTTGAAGATCCTCCCCGACAGCGGTGCCAAAAATTCCTTTTGATGTCTGCTAGGACTACGTCGGTATTTCCCCAAAGAGGAAGGGATGATGCAGCACATCGGCGGTAGGTATTTCCCTTAGTGATGAAACCAAGGTTATCAAACCAGTAGGAGAACCAAGCAACATAATGAAAATAGCACCTACACACAAATAACAACCACTCGCAACCCAATGTGTTAAAGGGGTTGTCAATCCCATTTGGGTAACGACGCCAGAAATTGGCTCGTGAGCGGGAGAAAGTTGTAATAGATTGATAGATCGAATGCCAAACAAAATAAATAAGAATAAAACACAGCAAGGTATTTTTGTATTTTTGGTTTAATAGATCTGAAAATAAAAGTAAAGGAAAAGTAGATCGCAAAGGCAAATAATATGAGAAAGAGACCCGGGGGCCGTAGGTTTCACTAGTGGCTTCTCTCGAGAAAAATAGCAAACTATGGGTAAACAAATTATTGTTGGGCAATTGATAGAACTTCAAATAATCATGACGATATCCAGGCAATGATCATTATATAGGCATCACGTCCAAGATTACTAGACCGACCCTGCCTACATCTACTACTATTACTCCACACATCAACCGCTATCCAGCATGCATCTAATGTATTAAGTTCATGGAGAAATGGAGTAATGCAATAAGAACGATGACATGATGTAGACAAGATCTATCTATGTAGAGATAGACCCCATCATTTTATCCTTAGTAGAAATGATACATACGTGTCGGTTCCTCCTCTGTCACTGGGATCAGGCACCGTAAGATCGAACCCACTACAAAGCACCTCTTCCCATTGCAAGATAAATAAATCAAGTTGGCCCAACAAAATCCGAATATCGGAGAAGAAATACGAGGCTATAAGAGATCATGCATATAAGAGATCAAAGAAACTCAAATAACTTTCATGGATATAAAAAGATAGATCTGATTATAAACTCAAAGTTCATCCGATCCCAACAAACACACCGCAAAAAGAGTTACATCATATGGATCTCCAAGAGACCATTGTATTGATAATCCAGCAAGAGAGAGGAAGCCATCTAGTTACTAACTACGGACCCGAAGGTCTACAAAGAACTACTCACGCATCATCGGAGAGGCACCAATGGAAGTGGTGAACCCCTTCGTGATGGTGTCTAGATTGGATCTGGTGGTTCTAGATTCTGCGGCGACTGGAATTGATTTTCGTCGACTCCCCTAGGGTTTCTGGAATATTGGGGTATTTATAGAGCAAAGAGGCGGTCCGTGGGGCACCCGAGGTGGGCACAACTATTGGGGAATGTAGTATTTCAAAAAAATTCCTACGATCACGCAAGATCTATCTAGGAGAAGCATAGCAACGAGCGGGGAGAGTGTGTCCACGTACGCTCGTGGACCGAAAGCAGACGCGTTTATTAACGCGGTTAATGTAGTCGAGCGTATTTGTGATCCAACCGGTCCAAGCACTGAACATACAGCACCTCCGTGTTTAGCACATGTCCAGCTCGATGACGTCCCTTGTACTCTTGATCCAGTTCAGGTTAAGGAAGAGTTCCATCAGCATGATGGTGTGGCGACGGTGATGATGAATTTACCGGCATAGGGCTTCGCCTAAGCACTACGATGATATGACCGAGGTGTGTAACTGTGGAGGGGGGAGCGCACACAGCTAAGAGAAGACTTGGTGTGTCTTTGGGGTGCCCCCTCCCACGTATATAAAGGAGGGGGGAAGAGGTGGTCGGCCCAAGGGGGCACGCCAGGTGTGGGGAGTCCTACTAGGACTCCCTAATCCAAGTAGGATTCCCCTCCTCTTTCCTTTTCCGAAGTAGCAAAGGGGGGAAGAGAGGGGGAGTAGGAGAGGGAAAGGGGGGGCGCCGCCCCCACCCCTTGTGCAATTCGGACTGGCAAGGGGGGCGCGCGCTAGCTCCTGGCCGGCCCTATCCCTTCTCCACTAAGGCCCATGATGGCCCATTAACTTCCCGAGGGGGTTCTGGTAACCCGCGATACTCCGAAACTCATCCGAAACATCCCGAACCATTTCGGTGTCCAGATGTAACATTCCAATATATGAATCTTTACCTCTCGACCATTTCAAGACTCCTCGTCATGTCCGTGATCTCATCCAGAACTCCGAACAAATTTCGATTATCAAATCACATAACTCATAATACAAATCGTCATCGAACGTGCAGCGTGCAGACCCTACGGGTTTGAGAACTATGTAAACATGACCGAGACACATCTTCGGTCAATAACCAATAGCGGAACCTGGATGATCATATTGGCTCCTACCAAGAGGGCCGAGAGATACCCCTTCGATACTTGGAGTGACAAATCCTAATCTCTTGATCATGCGTTGGTTTTCCCTTAAAGAGCAAAGGGTGATGCAGGAAAGTAGCGTAAGTATTTCCCTCAATTTTTGAGAACCAAGGTATCAATCCAGTAGGATACTACACGCAAGTCCCTAGTATCTGCACAAAAAATAAGAACCTTGCAACCAACGCGATAAAGGGGTTGTCAATCCCTTCATGGCCACTTGCAAAAGTGAGATCTGATAGAGATAATAAGATAAATATTTTTGGTATTTTTGTTGTATAGATTCAAAAGTAAAGATTGCAAAATAAAATAGATTAGAAACTTATATGATGGAATGTAGACCCGGGGGCCATAGGTTTCACTAGTGGCTTCTCTCAAGATAGCATATTCTACGGTGGGTGAACACATTATTGTCGAGCAATTGATAGAAAAGCGCATAGTTATGAGACTATCTAGGCATGATCATGTATATAGGCATCACATCTGTGACAAGTAGACCGAAATGATTCTGCATCTACTACTATTATTCCACACATCGACCACTATCCAGCATGCATGTACAGTATTAAGTTCATAAGAACAGAGTAACGCATTAGGCAAGATGACATGATGTAGAGGGATAAACTCAAGCAATATGATATAAACCCCATCTTTTTATCCTCGATGGCAACAATACAATACATGTCGTTTCCCTTGCTGTCACTGGGATCGAGCACCGCAAGATTGAACCCAAAGCTAAGCACTTCTCCCATTGCAAGAAAGATTAATCTAGTAGGCCAAACCGAACTGATAATTTGAAGAGACTTGCAAAGATATCAAATCATGCATAAAAGAATTCAGAGAAGATTCAAATATTGCTCATAGATAACCTTGATCATAAACCCACAATTCATCGGATCTTGATAAACACACCGCAAAAAGTATTACATCGAATAGATCTCCAAGAGAATCAAGGAGAACTTTGTATTGAGATCCAAAGAGAGAGAAGAAGCCATATAGCTAATAACTATGGACCCGAAGATCTGTGGTAAACTACTCACACATCATCGGGGAGGCTATGGTGTTGATGTAGAAGCCCTCCGTGATCGATTCCCCATCCGGCAGAGCACCGGAAAAGGCCCCAAGATGGGATCTCACGAGTACAGAAGGTTGCGGTGGTGGAAATAGGGTTTCGTGGTGCCCCTGGATGTTTTCACGGTATATGAGTATATATAGGCGAAAGAAGTAGGTAGGTGGAGCCACGAGGGGCCCACGAGGGTGGGGGCGCGCCTACCCCCTGGGCGCACGCTCCTACCTCGTGGCCGCCTTGTTGCTTCCTTGACATCAGAATGATTCTCCCGAAGGTTTCATTCCGTTTGGACTCTGTTTGATATTCCTTTTCTGTGAAACACTGAAATAGGCAAAAAAACAGCAATTTGCACTAGGCCTTTGGTTAGTACGTTAGTCCAAAAATTAGTATAAAAGTGCATATTAAAGCCCATTAAACATCCAAAACAGATAATATAATAGCATGGAACGATAAAAAATTATAGATACGTTGGAGACGTATCAAGCATCCCCAAGCTTAATTCCTTCTCGTCCTCGAGTAGGTAAATGATAAAAACAGAATTTTTGATGTGGAATGCTACCTAGCATAATTCTCAATGTAATTTTCTTTATTGTGGCATGAATGTTCAGATCTGAAAGATTCAATACAAAATTTTAATATTGACATAAAAATAATAATACTTCAAGCATACTAATAAAGCAATCATGTCTCCTCAAAATAACATGGCCAAAGAAAGTTATCCCTACAAAATCATATAGTCTGGCTATGCTCTATCTTCATCACATAAAATATTTAAATCATGCACAACCCCAATGACAAGCCAAGAAATTGTTTCATACTTTTGATGTTCTCAAACTTTTTCAATCTTCACGCAATACATGAGCGTGAGCCATGGACATAGCACTATATATGGAATAGAATGGTGGTTGTGGAGAAGACAAAAAGGAGAAGATAGTCTCACATCAACTAGGCGTATCAACGGGCTATGGAGATGCCCATCAATAGATATCAATGTGAGTGAGTAGGGATTGCCATGCAATGGATGCACTAGAGCTATAAGTGTATGAAAGCTCATCAAAAGAAACTAAGTGGGTGTGCATCCAACTCGCTTTCTCATGAAGGCCTAGGGCATTTTGAGGAAGCCCATCATTGGAATATACAAGTGAAGTTCTATAATGTAAAATTCCCACTAGTACATGAAAGTGATAAAAAAGGAGACTCTCTATCATGAAGATCATTGTGCTACTTTGAAGCACAAGTGTGGTAAAAGGATAGTAACATTGTCCCTTCTCTGTTTTTCTCTCGTTTGTTTCCCTTTTTTCGTTTGGACCTTTTTCTCCTTTTTTCTATGGCCTCTTTTTTCTCCTTTTTTATTTTTAGTCCGAAGTCTCATCCCGACTTGTGGGGGAATCATAGTCTCCATCATCCTTTCCTCACTTGGGACAATGCTCTAATAATGATGATCATAACACTTTTATTTACTTACAACTCGAGAATTACAACTCAATACTTAGAACAAAATACGACTCGGTGTGAATGCCTCCGGCGGTGTACTGGGATATGCAATGAATCAAGAGTGACATGTATGAAAATCATGAACGGTGGCTTTCCCACAAATACGATGTCAACTACATGATCATGCAAAGCAATATGACAATGATGAAGCGTGTCATAGTAAATGGAACGGTGGAAAGTTGCATGGCAATATATCTTGGAATGGATATGGAAATGCCATAATAGGTAGGTGTGGTGGCTGTTTTGAGGAAGGTATATGGTGGGTGTATGATACCGGCGAAAGGTGAGTGGTATTAGAGAGGCTAGCAATGGTGGAAGGGTGAGAGTGCGTACAATCCATGGACTCAACATTATTCATAAATAACTCACATACTTATTGCAAACATCTATTAGTTATCGAAACGAAGTACTATGCGCATGCTCCTAGGGGGATAGATTGGTAGGAAAAGACCATCGCTCGTCCTCGACCGCCACTCATAAGGAATACAATCAATAAATAAATCATGCTCTGACTTCATCACGTAACGGTTCACCATACGTGCATGCTACGGGAATCACAAACTTTAACACAAGTATTTCTCAAATTCATAACCACTCAACTAGCATGACTCAAATATCACCATCTTCGTATCTCAAAACAATCATAAAGAATCAAACTTCTCATAGTATTCAATGCACTTTATATGATAGTTTTTATTATACCCATCTTGGATGCATATCATATTAGGACTAATTTTATAGCCAAAGCAAATTACCATGCTGTTCTAGAGAACTCTCAAAATAATATAATTTAAGCATGAGAGATCAATAATTTCTATAAAATAAAACCACCACCGTGCTCTAAAAAGATATAAGTGAAGCACTAGAGCAAAATTATCTAGCTAAAAATATATAAGTGAAGCACATAGAGTATTCTAATAAATTCCGATTCATGTGTGTCTCTCCAAAAGGTGTGGATAGAAAGGATGATTGTGGTAAACTAAAAAGCAAATACTCAGATCATACAAGACGCTCCAAGCAAAACACATATCATGTGGTGAATAAAAATATAGCCTCAAGTAAAGTTACCGATGGACGAAGACGAAAGAGGGGATGCCTTCTGGGCATCCCCAACCTTAGGCTTTTGGTTGTCATTGATTTTTACCTTGGGGTCCCTTGGGCATCCCCAAGCTTAGGCTCTTACCACTCCTTATTCCTTAATCCATCAAATCTTTACCCAAAACTTGAAAACTTCACAACACAAAACACAACAGAAAATATCATGAGCTCCGTTAGTGCAAGAAAACAAACCGCCACAATAAAGTACTATAATTAAATCATTCTTTATTTATATTGGTGTTAAACTACTGTATTCCATCTTCTCTATGGTTCATACCCCCCCAATACTAGCCATAGATTCATCAAAATAAGCAAACAACACACACAAAACAGAATCTGTCAAAAACAGAACAGTCTGTAGTAATATGTATCAAATGCAAACTTGTGTTACTCAGAAACATCTACCAAAATAGGAAGACTTAGATAATTTTTTTATCGATGTACTGCAATTGGAATCAGTATTTTATCACTTTCTGATGATTTTTAACAATTGTTTTCGTGAGCAGAAAGTTTCTGACTTTTTCAGCAAGATCAAATAATTGTTATCCAAGAAGTTCCTATAGCTTTAACTTGGCACAAACACTAATTAAAACATAAAACCAAATCTAACCAGAGGCTAGATGAATTATTTATTATTAAAAGGGAACAAAAAGCAATGAATAAAAATAAAATTGGGTTGCCTCCCAACAAGCGCTATCATTTAACGCCCCTAGCTAGGCATTGATAATTTTAATGATGCTCACATGAAAGACAAGAATTGAAGCACAAAGAGAGCATCATAAAACACGTGACAAACACATCTAAGTCTAACATACTTCCTATGCATAGGCATCTTATAGGCAAACAGATTATCAAGGCAAGCAAAAACTAGCATATGCAAGGAAGCGGAAAGAAACAATAGCAATCTCAACATAACGAAAGGTAATTTAGTAACATGAAAATTTCTACAACCATATTTTCCGCTCTCATAATAATTACATGTAGGATCATAAGCAAACTCAACAATATGGCTATCACAAAAAATATTCTTAACATGATCCACATGTATGCAAAGTTGACACTCTTCCAAAATAGTGGGATTAACATTAACTAAAGTCATGACCTCTCCAAACCCACTTTTATCAAAAACTTCATAAGATTGAACATTCTCCAAGTATGTGGGATCTAAAGTTGACACTCTTCCAAGCCCACTTTCAATATTATTGCAAACATTATTATCAATCTCATATTCATCATGGGGCTTAAATAAACTTTCAAGATCATAAGAAGAATCACCCCAATCATGATCATTGGAACAAATAGTAGTCATAGAGAAACTAGCATCCCCAAGCTTGAGGTTTTGCATATCATCAACACAACTGAAATTAAGAGAATTTATAATAACACCATTGCAATCATGCTTTTCATCGAAGGAACTATCAAGTATGGGTGCAATAGCAACGATCTCATGTTTAACATAAGGAACTATAGAAAATTCATCTTCATAAATATTGGCATCATGGCCACAAGAATAGCAAGGATCATGTTCATCAAGGGATATTTCAATCAAATCATAGGAATCATAATTATCTATAGATTCATGCATATCATTATTTTCTTCCAAAGCAACGGCCATTCTTTCAATAAATTCTTTGACATAGACATTATGAGCATAGTTTTCATAGCAATATTTAAGTATGTCAAAATTTTCAGATTCGTAGAGAGTAATATCATACTTTTCACTCAAAGAAGCAACTTCATAAGCACACTTAAAAGCAAAAAATTCTTCAATTTGTTCGATATCATAGTAACTATAAACACCCTTTGCATAAGAGGATAAGATTTCATTTTCATTAAGCTCACATAGGTAGGGAAGGTGTTTTTTGGGGTTCTTAGAGCAACAAGTAAAATCATAAATTTCACAAAGATTACAAGCATAAGACAATAATCTGTTTATTTGATCCGATAAGAGTCTCCCTTTTTCCGACAAACGGTGACACACAAAATGAGCATGCTCATATAAAGATTTCCCATCAACTAGGCTAGTTGGGGTTTCAACACGAGCGCATAAGGATCGAAGATGATCCAAGTAGAACACTTTAAGGGGATCCATATCAATAAATTTTTAGCAAGCAAAGATGCAATCAAATAGAAGGCACGTGAAAACGCAAACAAAAAGACATACGGGAAGAAGGCAAAGAAAAGGCAAAGGTGAAGTGGGGGAGAGGAAAACGAAAGGCAAATGGCAAATAATGTAATGCGAGGGATAAGAGTTTGTGATGGGTACTTGGTATGTCTTGACTTGTGCGTACATCTCCCCAGCAACGGCGCCAGAAATCCTTCTTGCTACCTCTTGAGCATGCGTTGGTTTTCCCTTGAAGAGGAAAGGGTGATGTAGCAAAGTAGCGTAAGTATTCCCCTCAGTTTTTGAGAACCAAGGTATCAATCCAGTAGGAGACTACATGCAAGTCCCTAGTACCTGCACAAACAAATAAGAACCTTGCAACCAACATGATAAAGGGGTTGTCAATCCCTTCACGGCCACTTGCAAAATTGAGATCTGATAGAGATAATAAGATAAATATTTTTGTTATTTTTGTTGTATAGATTGAAAAGTAAAGATTGCAAAATAAAATAGATTAGAAACTTATATGATGGAAAGTAGACCCCGGGGCCATAGGTTTCATTAGTGGCTTCTCTCAAGATAGCATATTCTACGGTGGGTAAATAAATTACTATCGAGCAATTGATATAAAAGTGCATACTTATGAGAATATCTAGGCATGATCATGTATATAGGCATCACGTCCGTGACAAGTAGACCAAAACGATTCTGCATCTACTACTATTACTCCACACATCGACCGCTATCCAGCATGCATCTAGAGTATTAAGTTCATAAGAACAGAGTAACGCATTAGGCAAGATGACATGATGTAGAGGGATAAACTCAAGCAATATGATATAAACCCCATCTTTTTATCCTCGATGGCAACAATACAATACGTGTCGTTTCCCCTGCTGTCACTGGGATTGAGCACCGCAAGATTGAACCCAAAGCTAAGCACTTCTCCCATTGCAAGAAAGATCAATCTAGTAGGCCAAACCAAATTGATAATTCGAAGAGACTTGCAAAGATATCAAATCATGCATAAAAGAATTCAGAGAAGATTCAAATATTGTTCATAGATAATATTGATCATAAACACACAATTCATCGGATCTCGAGAAACACACCACAAAAAGTATTACATCGAATAGATCTCCAGGAGAATCGAGGAGAACTTTGTATTGAGATCCAAAGAGAGAGAAGAAGCCATCTAGCTAATAACTACGGACCCGAAGGTCCGTGGTAAACTACTCACACATCATCAGAGAGGCTATGGTGTTGATGTAGAAGCCCTCCGTGATTGATTCCCCCTCCGGCAGAGCGCCGGAAAAGGCCCCAAGATGGGATCTCACGGGTATAGAAGGTTGCGGCGGTAGAAATAGGGTTTCGTGGTGCTCCCGGATGTTTTCGGGGTATATTAGTATATATAGGCGAAATAAGTAGGTCGGTGGAGCCATGAGGGGCCCACGAGGGTGCAGGGCGCGTCTACCCCCTGGGCGCGCCCTCCTACCTCGTGGCCGCCTCGTTGCTTCCTTGACGTCCACTCCAAGTCTCCTGGATTGCGTCTGTTCCAAAAATCCGAAGGTTTCATTCCGATTTGGACTCTGTTTGATATTCGTTTTCTGCGAAACACTGAAATAGGCAAAAAAACAGCAATTTGCACTGGCCTTTGGTTAGTAGGTTAGTCCCACAAATAATATAGAAGTGCATATTAAAGCCCATTAAACATCTAAAATAGATAATATAATAGCATCGAACAGTCAAAAATTATAGATATGTTGGAGACGTATCATTCTACTCATGCATATAACATCTACGCATAGACCTGGCTCGGATGCCACTGTTGGGGAACGTAGTATTTCAAAAAAAATCCTATGATCATGCAAGATCTATCTAGGAGAAGCATAGCAATGAGCGGGGAAAGTGTGTCCATGTACCCTCATAGACCAAAAGCGGAAGCGTTTAGTAACGGGATTGATGTAGTCGAACGTCTTCGTGATCCAACCGATCCAAGCACTGAACGTACGCCACCTCCGTGTTCAGCACATGTTCAGCTCGATGACATCCCTCGTACTCTTGATCCAGTTGAGGCCGAGGAAGAGTTCCGTCAGCACGACGGTGATGATGAAGTTACCGACGCAGGGCTTCGCCTAAGCACTACGATGATATGATCGATGTGTGTAACTATGGAGGGGGCACCGCACATGGCTAAGAGAAGACTTGGTGTGTCTTTGGGGTGCCCCCCTCCCACATATATAAAGGAGGGGGGAAGAGGTGGCCGGCCCAAGGGGGCGCGCCAGGTGTGGGGAGTCCTACTAAGACTTCCTAGTCCAAGTAGGATTCCCCTCCTCTTTCCTTTTCCGGAGTAGCAAAGGGGGAAAGAGAGGGGGAGTAGGAGAGGGAAAGGTGGGGCGCAACCCCCACCCCTTTGCCAATTCAGACTGGCAAGGGGGGCATGCACCACCTCCTAGTGGGCCCTCTCTCTTCTCCACTAAGGCCCATGATGGCCCATTAACTTCCCCCCCGGGGGGGGGGGGGGTCTAGTAACACCCGATACTCCGAAACTCATCTGAAACATCCCAAACCATTTCGGTGTCCGAGTGTAACCTTCCAATATGTGAATCTTTACCTCCATTGAGAGACTCCTCATCATGTCCGTGATCTCATCCGGGACTCCAAACAAATTTCGGTCATCAAATCACATAACACATAATACAAATCGTCATCGAACGTTAAGCGTGTGGACCCTAGGGGTTCGAAAACTATGTAGACATGACCAAGACACATCTTCGATCAATAACCAATAGCGGAACCTGGATGCTCATACTGGCACATACATATTCTACGAAGATCTTTATCGGTCAAACCGCACAACAACATACATTGTTCCCTTTGTCATCGGTATGTTCCTTGCCCGAGATTCGATCGTCGGTATCATCATACCTAGTTCAATCTCGTTACCGGCAAGTCTCTTTACTCGTTCTGTAATGCATGATCCCGTAACTAACTCATTAGTCACATTGCTTGCAAGGCTTATAGTGATGTGCATTACCGAGAGGACCTAGAGATACCTCTCCGATACTCGGAGTGACAAATCCTAATCTCGATCTATGCCAACTCAACAGACACCATTGGAGACACCTGTAGAGCATATTTATAATCACCCAGGTATGTTGTGACATTTGATAGCACACTAAGTGTTCCTCCGGTATTCGGGAGTTGCATAATCTCATAGTCAAAGGAACATGTATAAGTCATGAAGAAAGAAATAGCAATAAACTAAACGATCATAGTGCTAAGCTAACGGATGGTTCTTGTCCATCACATCATTCTCCAATGATGTGATCCCATTCATCAAATGACAACACAGGTCTATGGCTAGGAAACATAACCATATTTGATTAACGAGCTAGTCAAGTAGAGGCAAACTAGGGACACTCTGTCTGTCTATGTATTCACACATGTACTAAGTTTCCGGTTAATACAATTCTAGCATGAATAATAAACATTTATCTTGATATAAGGAAATATAAATAACAACTTTATTATTGCCTCTAGGGCATATTCCCTCAACAACCCATCAGGGTGCGCCTGGGCCTCCTGACACACCTTGGTGGGTTGTGCTCCCCTCGGAGCACCCCCCCCACGCACTGCTCTGGCCCATTGGGTGTCTTCTAGTCCATAAAAAAATCTCCGTGAAGTTTCGTTGCATTTGGACTCCGTTTGGTATTGATTTCCTGCAATGTAAAAAACATGCAGAAAACAGCAACTGGCACTTGGTACTATGTCAATAGGTTAGTACCAAAAAATTACTATAAAATGATTATAAAACATCCAAGATTGATATATAACAACATGGAACAATCAAAAAATATAGATATGTTGGAGACGTATCACATATCCGTAACCGAGATAGTCGTGCACTGTCGTGATCAGCGCGACTCTCATGGAGAAATACTCGCCTTTGCTGGCGTCCCATGTCTTGGCCGGTGTTTTACATAATGTGTCTAACTCCTCTTGAAGTAGCCCTAGATACAAATTAATATTATTTCCCGGTTGTTTCGGCCCTTGAATCAGCATGCTCATGTGAATGTACTTCGACATCTTGCACAACCAGGGGGAGGTTGTACATCCATACAAACACGGGCCATGTGCTATGGTTGGTGTTCTGATTGCCAAACGGATTCATGCCATCGGTACACGCACTGAGCATGATGTTCCTTGCATCAAATTCGAAATACCGATAGAAGTCATTCAACGCTCTCCACTGGCTTCCATCCTTGACGTGTCTCAGCTTTGGATCATCTCCATCGCCGGGCTTCTTCCTCTCCGCGTGCCAACGCATGAGCTTTGCTTCCTTGGGATCTACGAAATACCGCTGGAGACAGGGAGTGATCGGTAAGTACCATACAACTTTCTGGGGAGAATTCTTCCTGGCCTTCTTGTATCGAGAAGCATTTCACACCGGATAGCTTGTTTTTTTGTGTGCTCCTTCCGGTAAATTATGCAATCGTTGATGCATGAATGGTATCTAACATGTGGTAGATCAAGAGGGCACACGATCTTCTTGGCCTCATCCACACTAGTAGGACATAGATTCCCCGTGGGAAGAACATCCTTTAGGTACTTGAGATGCTCATCGAGGCTAGTGTCGGTCCATTTGTTTTTAGCCTTCGTCTTCAGGAGTTGGAGCGTGAAACTCAAGCGGGTCACCTCAGGATTGCAACCATCAGACAATGGAGTGTTCGAGTCTACCACCACTTGCTGCAGCTTAGCCTCCTCTCTAGAAGAAGCTCTCTCTGTACTAGTCTCCTTACGAAGCAGTGCTTGAACATGAGGGTCCCGCACGATTGAACTTAGTACCGACGGACTCTGCGGCATGGAGTCCATGTTCTCTCTGCTGCCATGTCTAGCCCCTTCTCCACCGCCATGTCTGGCCCCTTCTCCTCCGCCATGTCCGGCCCTTTCTCTGCCGCCATGTTCGGCCTCTTCCCCGCCTCCATTATCGATCACCTCTTCATCTTGCCCCGTGGCGTCCTTGTCCGCCCCGTCGGCGTCCTCAACATCATCTTCCTCATCTTCAATTAACCACCGAGTATAGCCATCCATGAAACCAGTCATGAGCAAGTGCACTTCGACATGACCATCATCATAGGGGTCGAGCCAAACTATTCCTTTGCATCTTTGACACGGACATAAAACCTCTGTCAGGTTATTTTCTTTCATGTCCTGCACCGCCGACCGCAACCACCTGTCCACCATCGTTCTACCGACCATCATGAACGCCTACACGAGAATAATAAACAAATTGATTATGAAAATGCATGCATGCATTAAAGTCATACAAAATTCGGCATGACCTTCGCTAAAAATAGGACATATAGATCTAGAGTTTGCCCGGAATTCGTCGAAACGAAAATAAATCGACATTTCGGCAAAAAACAGGCAACTCACAAGCACAATTCGGCGTTAACTCATGCCACACACACAATTTCCATCATATCGCCCGATTATGTCATATCGCACACACATACATATATTTCCATTCTTGCAAAAGCATAAATTTTTAATCGCCTATCTCGAGATTGAGCACACGGTGGAGATGATGATGTAGTAGGGAGAATAAAAGTCGACAAAGCTCTTCTTGACAAGGCTAGATATAGTTAGGGGGTACATAGGTCGCTTCACTAAATGCTACATCTACCTAGCTAGCTAATTTGGGAGGAGACAATTTCAACTAGTGGAGGGGGAAGTGATACGTCTCCAACGTATCTATTATTTTTGATTGCTCCATGCTATATTATCTACTGTTTTGGACATTATTGGGCTTTATTATCCACTTTTATATTATTTTTGGGACTAACCTATTAACCGGAGGCCCAACCCAGAATTGTTTTTTTTGCCTGTTTTAGGGTTTCGAAGAAAAGGAATATCAAACGGAGTCCAAACGGAATGAAACCTTCGGGAACGTGATTTTCTCAACAAACAAGACCCGTGAGACTTGGACCCTGCGCCAAGACACAAAAGAGGAGGCCACAAGGTAGGGGCGCGCCTACCCCCCAGGCGCACCCTCCACCCTCGTGGGCCCCCTGTTGCTCCACCGACGTACTCCTTCCTCCTATATATACCTACGTACCCCCAAACGATCAGATACGGAGCCAAAAACCTAATTCCATCGCCGCAACTTTCTGTATCCACAAGATCCCATCTTGGGGCCTGTTCCGGAGCTTCGCCGGAGGGGACATCGATCACAGAGGGCTTCTACATCAACACCATAGCCTCTCCGATGAAGTGTGAGTAGTTTACCTCAGACCTACGGGTCCATAGTTATTAGCTAGATGGCTTCTTCTCTCTTTTTGGATCTCAATACAATGTTCTCCCCCTCTCTTCTGGAGAACTATTCGATGTAATCTTCTTTTGCGGTGTGTTTGTTGAGATCGATGAATTGTGGGTTTATGATCAAGTCTATCTATGAATAATATTTGAATCTTCTCTGAATTCTTTTATGCATGATTGGTTATCTTTGCAAGTTTCTTCGAATTATCAGTTTGGTTTGGCCTACTAGATTGATCTTTCTTGCAATGGGAGAAGTGCTTAGCTTTGGGTTCAATCTTGCGGTGTCCTTTCCTAGTGACAGTAGGGGCAGCAAGGCACGTATTGTATTGTTGCCATCGAGGATAACAAGATGGGGTTTTCATCATATTGCATGAGTCTATCCCTCTACATCATGTGATCTTGCTTAAGGTGTTACTCTGTTTTTAACTTAATACTCTAGATGCGTGCTGGATAGCGGTCGATGAGTGGACTAATAGTATTAGATGCAGGCAGGAGTCGGTCTACTTGTCATGGACGTGATACCTATATACATGATCATACCTAGATATTCTCATAACTATGCTCAATTCTATCAATTGCTCAACAGTAATTTGTTCACCCACCGTAGAATACTTATGCTCTCCAGAGAAGCCACTAGTGAAACCTATGGCCCCCGGGTCTATCTTTATCATATTAATCTCCAACTACTTAGTTATTTCCTTTGCTTTTTTACTTTGCCTTTATTTTACTTTGCATCTTTATCACAAAAATACTAAAAATATTATCTTATCATATCTACCAGATCTCACTCTCGTAAGTGGCCGTGTAGGGATTGACAACCCCTATTCGCGTTGGTTGTGAGTATTTATTTGTTTTGTGCAGGTACGAGGGACTCGCGTGTAGCCTCCTACTGGATTGATACCTTGGTTCTCAAAAACTGAGGGAAATACTTACGCTATTTTGCTGCATCATCCCTTCCTCTTCGGGGAAAACCAATGCAGTGCTCAAGAGGTAGCAAGAAGGATTTCTGGCGCCGTTGCCGGGGAGGTCTACGCAAAAGTCAACATACCAAGTACCCATCACATACCCTTATCTCCCGCATTACATTATTTTCCATTTGCCTCTCGTTTTCCTCTCCCCCACTTCACCCTTGTCGTTTTATTCACCCTCTCTCTCTCTATCCTCCCTCTCTTTCTCTATTTGCCTCTTTTTGCCCGCTTGCTTTTTGTTTGCTTGTGTGTTAGTTTGCTTGCTTGCCTCTATGGCTCTACCTAAATTTGGTGATCTCCACCTTAAAAGGCTAGAAGAGATCGAAAGAAATGTCAGAAGTTTTATGGTTTTGCAATTTGAACATAATAGTTTCTTCAGAAACGAGCTTAAAGAACAGAAAAGTTTTATGAGTTTTATGAATAAAGAGCTTGATGATATGTCTAAAGAATTCGATGGTTTGAGATCCAAAATTGCTCATCTTGAGAAATTAACTGCTGAAATTTCGGATAAGCAGGCTACCTTAGTTAATAAGATGGCTGCTAAACCAGATTGCTATGACAATAAAGATGAAGATCTAAAAGTTATTGATGTGTCCCCTATTAATCTTTGTTTTGCAATATGAATTTTGATAATGATGAGACCGAATATGATCCACCTTTACCTAGAAGGCGTTCCAAGAATTCGGAATTTTTTGATCTTGATGCTAAAATTGATAAAAGTGGGATTGAAGAAATTAAAACCCTAGATGTTGCTAAACCCACTATTATGGATTTCAAGGAATTTAACTATAAAAATTGCTCTTTGATTGATTGTATTTCCTTGTTGCAATCCGTGCTAAATTATCCTCATGCTTATAGTCAAAATAAAGCGTTTACTAAACATATCGTTGATGCCTTGATGCAATCTTATGAAGAAAAACTTGAATTGGAAGTTTCTATGCCTAGAAAGCTTTATGATGAGTGGGAACCAACTATTAAAATTAAAATTAAAGATCATGAATGCTATGCTTTAGAAGATTTGGGTGCTAGTGTTTCCACGATTCCAAAGACTTTGTGTGATTTGTTAGGTTTCCGTGATTTTGATGATTGCTCTTTAAACTTGCACCTTGCGGATTCCATTATTAAGAAACCTATGGGAATAATTAATGATGTTCTTATTGTTTAAAATAGGAATTATGTGCCCGTAGATTTTATTGTTCTTGACATAGATTGCAATCCTTCATGTCCTATCATTCTTGGTAGACCTTTCCTTAGAACGATTGGTGCAATTATTGATATGAACGAAGTTAATATTAGATTCCAATTTCCATTAAGGAAAGGCATGGAACATTTTCCTAGAAATAAAATTAAATTACCTTATGAATCTAATATGAGAGCCACTTATGGATTGCCTACCAAAGATGGCAATACCTAGATCTATCATTGCTTGTTCTGCCTAGCTAGGGGCGTTAAACGATAGCGCTTGTTGGGAGGCAACCCAATTTTATTTTAATTCCTTGATTTTTGCTCCTGTTTAGTAACAAATAATTTATATATCCTCTGTTTTGGTTGTGTTTTTTGTGTTTAATTAGTGTTTGTACCAAGTAGAACCGCTGGGAAGACTTGGGGAAAGTCTTGTTACACTTGCTGTAAAAAAACAGAAACTTTAGCGCTCACGAGAACTACTGACATTTTTATTTGGAGAGTGATATTTAGTTAATTATTTTTTGAAGATTATTAATAGATAAATTACTCACGTCCATAAATTTATTTTAGAATTTTTGGGGTTCCAGATATTGCGCTAGCTACAGATTACTAGAGACTGTTCTGTTTTTGACAGATTCTGTTTTTTGTGTGTTGTTTGCTTATTTTGATGAATCTATGGCTAGTAAAATAGTTTATAAACCATAGAGAAGTTGGAATACAGTAGGTATAACACCAATATAAATAAATAATGAGTTCATTACAGTACATTGAAGTGGTCTTTTGTTTTCTTTCGCTAACAGAGCTCACGAGATTTTCTACTTTAAGTTTTGTGTTGTGAAGTTTTCAAGTTTTGGGTAAAGATTTGATGGATTATGGAACAAGGAGTGGCAAGACCCTAAGCTTGGGGATGCCCATGGCACCCCCAAGATAATCTAAGGACACCTAAAAGCCAAAGCTTTGGGATGCCCCGGAAGGCATCCCCTCTTTCGTCTACTTCTATCAGTAACTTTACTTGGAGCTATATTTTTATTCGCCACATGATATATGTTTTGCTTGGAGCGTCTTGTATGATTTGAGTCTTTACTTTTTAGTTTACCACAATCATCCTTGCTGTACACACCTTTTGAGAGAGCCATACATGATCTGGAATTTTTTTAGAATACTCTATGTGCTTCGCTTATATCTTGTGAGTTATGTAGTTTTGCTCTAGTACTTCACTTATATCTTTTAGAGCACGGTGGTGGATTTGTTTTATAGAAACTATTGATCTCTCATGCTTCACTTAGATTATTTTGAGAGTCTCTAATAGCATGGTAATTTGCTTAAAATCCTAATATGCTTGGTACACAAGATTAATAATAAAACTTTCTTATGAGTGTGTTGAATACTATGAGAAGTTCGATGCTTGATAATTGTTTTGAGATATGAAGATGATGATATTAAAGTTGTGCTAGTTGAGTAGTTGTGAATTTGAGAAATACTTGTGTTAAAGTTTGTGATTCCTGTAGCATGCACGTATGGTGAACCGTTATGTCATGAAGTCGGAGCATGATTTATTTATTGATTGTCTTCCTTATGAGTGGTAGTCGGGGACGAGCGATGGTATTTTCCTACCAATGTATCCCCCGAGGAGCATGCGCGTAATACTTTGCTTTGATAACTTGTAGATTTTTGCAATAAGTTTATGAGTTCTTTATGACTAATGTTGAGTCCATGGATTATACACACTTCTCTCACCCTTCCACTTTTGCTAGCCTCTCTAATACCGGGCACCTTTCGCCGGTATCATACACCCACCATATACCTTCCTCAAAACAGCCACCATACCTACCTATTATGGCATTTCCATAGCCATTCCGAGATATATTTCCATGCAACTTTCCACCGTACCGTTTATTATGACACACTCCATCATTGTCATATTGCATAGCATGATCATGTAGTTGACATCGTATTTGTGGCAAAGCCACCGTTCATAATTCTTTCATACATGTCACTCATGAGTCATTGCATATCCCAGTACACCGCCGGAAGCATTCATATAGAGTCATATTTTTTTCTAAGTATCGAGTTGTAATTGTTGAGTTGTAAGAAAAATAAAAGTGTGATGATCATCATTATTATAGCATTGTCCCAGTGAGGAAAGGATGATGGAGACTAGGATTCCCCCACAAGTCGCGATGAGACTCCAGACGAAAAAAGAGAAAAAAGAGGCCATAAAAAGGAGAAAAGGCCCAAATAAAAAAAATAAAAAAATTAGAGAAAAAGAGAGCAGGGACAATGTTACTATCCTTTTACCACACTTGTGCTTCAAAGTAGCACCATGATATTCATGATAGAGAGTCTCCTATGTTATCACTTTCATATACTAGTGGGAATTTTTCATTATAGAACTTGGCTTGTATATTCCAATGATGGGCTTCCTCAAAATGCCCTAGGTCTTCATGAGCAAGCAAGTTGGATGCACACCCACTTAGTTTCTTTTTGAGCTTTCATATATACTTATAGCTCTAGTGCATCCGTTGCATGGCAATCCCTACTCACTCACATTGATATCTATTGATGGGCATCTCCATAGGCCGTTGATACGCCTAGTTGATGTGAGACTATCTTCTCCCTTTTTATCTTCTCCACAACCACCATTCTATTCCACCTATAGTGCTATGTCCATGGCTCACGCTCATGTATTGTGTGAAGATTGAAAAAGTTTTGAGAATGTCAAAAGTATGAAACAATTGCTTGGCTTGTCATCAAGGTTGTGCATGATTTAAATATTTTGTGTGGTGAAGATAGAGCACAGCCAGACTATAAGATTTTGTAGGGATAACTTTCTTTGGCCATGTTATTTTGAGAAGACATAATTGCTTTGTTAGTAAGCTTGAAGTATTATTATTTTTACGTCAATATTAAACTTTTGTCTTGAATCTTTTGGATCTGAATATTCATACCACAATTAAGAAGAATTACATTAAAATTATGCCAAGTAGCACTCCGCATAAAAAAATTCTGTTTTTATCATTTACCTACTCGAGGACGAGTAGGAATTAAGCTTGGGGATGCTTGATACGTCTCCAACGTATCTATAATTTTTTATTGCTCCATGCTATATTATCTACTATTTTGGACATTATTGGGATTTATTATCCACTTTTATATTATTTTTTGGACTAACCTATTAACCGGAGGCCCAGCCTAGAATTGCCGTTTTTTGCCTGTTTTAGGGTTTTGAAGAAAAGGAATATCGAGCGGAGTCCAAACGGAATGAAACCTTCGGGAACGTGATTTTCTCAACAAACAAGACCCGGGAGACTTGGACCCTACGTCAAGACACAAAAGAGGAGGCCATGAGGTAGGGGGCGCGCCTACCCCCCTAGGCGCGCCCTCCACCCTCGTGGGCCCCCTATTGCTCCACCGACGTACTCCTTCCTCCTATATATACCTACGTACCCCCAAATGATCAGACACGGAGCCAAAAACCTAATTCCACCGCCACAACTTTCTGTATCCATGAGATCCCATCTTGGGGCCTGTTCCGGAGCTCCGCCGGAGGGGACATCGATCATGGAGGGCTTCTACATCAACACCATAGCCTCTCCGATGAAGTGTGAGTAGTTTACCTCAGACCTACGGGTCCATAGTTATTAGCTAGATGGCTTCTTCTCTCTTTTTGGATCTCAATACAATGTCCCCCCCTCACTTGTGGAGAACTATTTGATGTAATCTTCTTTTTGCGGTGTGTTTGTTGAGAACGATGAATTGTGGGTTTATGATCAAGTCTATGTATGAATAATATTTGAATCTTCTGTGAGTTCTTTTATGTATGATTGGTTAGCTTTGCATGAAGGGAAAAGAGAAAGCAGATGCATTAATGGAGGTGGTGTAAGTTAGCTAGGAGTAATAAAGAGAGAGAAATTTAGGTAGAAGAAGGAGATTAATGAGGGGAGAAGTAGTGAGGAAAAAGCAAAGTGAGGGAGAGAGGAGGTGGAAGGTAGGGGAAAGTGAGGAAGAGAGGATGCGGGAGGGGGAGGGGGAGGGGGAGGGAAAAGCTGGTATATGCTGCGGCTTAGCAGTTGTGCTGGTCGTAAACAGCGCTACTGCTAATAACATAGAAGCAGCGCGCTTCCGGCACACGCGCTACTACTAAACGGGGCCCGCCATCTGGCCAGTTTCAAAATTAGCAGTAGCATCACAGAAAAAGTGCGCTACTACTATTACTTTATCAGTGGCGTGGTTAGCTAGAGTGCGCTGCTGCTAAAGCTAGGGTGGCAGGAACTGTCGGTCAATTTTAGTATGAGCGTGGTTCCACCGAGCCGCGCTACTACTAACTGAGTAGCAGTAGCATCTGTTTTGTTCCCGCGCTACTGCTAATTAGTAGTAGCACCTCCCCCTGTACCGCGCTGCTGCTAAGATTCTACGTTTAAGGTTTTCCCTAGTAGTGATAGTCTAGTTTTGACATGAAGATTTCAATACTCAAGCATATCAGCAAGCAACCATGTATTTCAAAATATCAACACTAAAGAAAGTTATTCCTAGCCCATCATGCTCAATCATTGATCCATTCATGAAACACACTCACATATTAGCTACATCCAATGCTCAAGTACGACCATAGTGCCCCTTAGTTGGTGCTTTATAAGAGAAGATGGAGACTCAAATAAAAATAAAAATTGCATAAAGTAAAAAGATAGGCCCTTCGCAGAGGGAAGTAGGGATTTGTAGAGGTGCCAGAACTCAAAGCAAAAATTTAGAGATAAATTTTTTGAGAGGCATACTTTTCCCGTCAACGAAAATGACCGAGTAATTCCCAACACTTTCCATCCTAGATATATCATAGGCAGTTCCCAAACAGAAAATAAAGTTTATTCCTTTTTCCACCATTCTTTCACAATCCATGGCTAGCCGTATCCACGGGTGCCATCCATACCAACACTTTCAAAGGAATTTATTGTTTGACAACATAAAGTTAATTTCTTTTTCATTTCGGGACTGGGCATCCCTATTACTGCCACACTCTCGTGCAATGACAAGTGAATAAACACTTATCTTGAGAATAACACATGTAGCATTGAAAAAATTGGCCACCCCCTGCCGCTTCATGAGCGGTACGAGTACACAAAAAGGAAAATTTATTTTTAAATTTAGAGATGGCACATACAAATTCGCATAGAACGACGCGGAATACTACATATAGGTAGGTATGGTGGAGTCATATGGCAAAGCTGGGTTAAAGGATTTTGGATGCACAAGTAGTATCTCTACTTAGTACAAGTGGTGGCTAGAAAAAAGATTGAGAAGCAACCAACCAAGAAACGAAAAATCACATAAGCGAGCATTAAGCATAATTAACACCGAATAATTCACCACAAGTAGGATGTAATTTCATTGCATAAATATTGACTTTCGTGCTTGCATAGGGAATCACAAACCTTAACACCAATATTCTTACTAAAGCATAACTACTCACCAACATGACTCACATATCACTATCATCACGTCTCAAAACGATTACAAGGAGTCAAGTTTATTTTGTCCAATGATATTCATGAAATTTTTTATTATATCCCTCTTGAATATTTATCACTTTTGGACTAGTTTCATATGTTGCTTTTGACAAGCTCAAACAAATCTAAGTGAAGAACATGAGCATAAAAATTTTCATCTCTAAAAATAATGTAAGTGAAGCATGAGAGCATTTATTCAAAAATATTAAAGCACAACGTGCTCAAAAAGATATAAGTGAAGCACTAGAGCAATTCCATAGCTCAAAAAAATTGAGTGAAGCATAAAGAGCAATTCTAACAAATCATAGCATAATTTTGGCTCTCTCAAATAGTTCTGTCCAGCAAGGATATATGACAAAAACTTAAAGGTAAAACAAGAAAAGACTCATACTCCCTCCATTCCTTTATGTAAGGTGTATTATTTTCGGCACGGTGACCAAGGCACAAAATTATAGACATGTTAGGATGAAATTACCCTTGGAAAATTTATTTGTTAGTGGCAAGTAAATCACTTAGTCAAGGAAAGTATGAGATACATGTAATCGATAGAGAGATACTTTCCTTCTTTTGCTACAAGGAGAGATACAGACAATCAGGAGAGAGATACTTTCCTTTTTCTGGAGGGCTGAAAAGGGAATTATGAGGAATTAGAAGAAATACACCTTACATTCTGAAATTTTATCAAAAAACAAATACACCTTATATAAAGGAACGAAGGGAGTATAATATAAGACGTTCCAAGCAAAACTCATGATATGTGACGAATAAAGATATAGCTCCAAGTAAAATACAGATGGCCGTTAGAAGAAAGAGGGGATGCCTTAAGGAAAAATCCCCAAGCTTAGTTGCTTGGTTCTCCTTGAATATTAACTTGGGGTGCCATGGGGCATCCCCAAGCTTATGCTCTTCTTACTCCTTATTCCTTCATCCATCATGATCTCACCCAAAACTTGAAAACTTCAATCACACAAATCTCAACAAAACCTTCGCGAGATCTGTTAGTATAAGGAAGCAAATCACTACTCTAAGTACTGTTGCAAACCCATCCATATTTCAGTTTTGCATTATATCTACTATATTCCAACTTTTCTATGGTTCATACCCCTCGATACAACCCATAGATTCATCAAAATAAGCACACAATGCAAAGAAAACAGAATCTGTCAAAAATTGAACAGTCTGTAGCAATCTGAAAAATTAGAATACTTCCGTAACTCCAAAAATTCTGAAAAATTAGGACAACTTAGGCAACTTCTATATCAATAAACAATTCAGAATTTTATCACGCTTCTATAATTTTAGACAATTCTGTTACTGGCGCACAAAGTTTCTGTTTTTAAACAAGATCAAATCAACTATCACCCAACATGACCCCAAAGGATTTACTTGGCAAAAACACTAACTAAAACATAAAAAACACAATCATAATAGTATCATAATTGTGCAAACACTCAAGAACAGAAATAAAAAGGCAAAAATAAATTTTATTCATTGGGTTGCCTCCCAACAAGCGCTATCGTTTTATGCCCCTAGCTAGGCATAATGCATAGATCTAAGTATTATCATCTTTAGTTCTAGATCCATAAGATGCCCTCATGATTGATTCATATGGTGGCCTAATTATTGTTCTAGGGAAGTTCCATACCCTTCCTTACTGGAAATTGAAATTTAATATTGCCTTCTTTCATATCAATCACGGCACCTATAGTGTGTAAAAATGGTCTACCAAGTATTATTGGACAAGATGGATTGCAATCAATATCAAGAACAACAAAATATGTGGGCACATAATTCCTATTTGTAAGAATAAGAACATCATTAATTATTCCCATAGGCTTTTTAATAGTGGAATCTGCCATGTCCAAATTAAGAGAACATTCTTCAATATCGGTAAGACCAAGCACATCACATAAAGATTTTGAAATTGTGGAAACACTATCACCCAAACCACATAAAGAAAAACACTCATAATATTTAATCTTGACTTTGATGGTAGGTTCCCATTCATCAGGAAATTTTCTAAGAATTGAGATTTCTAATTCCAACTTTTCTTCCAAAGCTTTCACCACAAAAAAGTACACTTTCGTGATGATACGTGTTTGTCACAATAGGTCACGTTTTCTGTCATGCATGTACATCCATGACAAATTTATGACAGAATCAAGATAGTCATACATGTGCTGTCATAGAAGTGTTCCATGACATTACCAAAATTATCGAAAGTGTCCACTTCCATGACGATAAATCACGCGTCATGGAAGTGCTTTCGTCAAGGGTGGCTGACACATGGCATTGTGACACCCCCGATTCAATCGTACACTAATCATGCACGCAAACATGTACGATCAAGATCAGGGACTCATGGGAAGATATCACAACACAACTCTAAAACATAAATAAGTCATACAAGCATCATAATACAAGCCAGGGGCCTCGAGGGCTCGAATACAAGTGCTCGATCATAGACGAGTCAGCGGAAGCAACAATATCTGAGTACAGACATAAGTTAAACAAGTTTGCCTTAAGAAGGCTAGCACAAACTGGGATATAGATCGAAAGAGGCACATGCCTCCAGCCTGGGATCCTCCTAAACTACTCCTGGTTGTCGTCAGCGGCCTGCACGTAGTAGTAGGCACCTCCAGTGTAGTAGGAGTCATCGTCGATGGTGGCGTCTGGCTCCTAGCTAGGCTCCGTATCTGGTTGCGACAACCAGGTAGAAGGGAAAGGGGGAAAAGAGGGAAAAAAGCAATAGTGAGTACTCATCCAATGTGAGAACCCGGAATTTACTTCCAGACCCTCTTGTGTATATTTGTCAACCCCAGGATCATTGTTGACAACACATCGAAATGGTATCATTGCACAATGCACAAATGTATTACAAGTTTAATAAATCTTGCCACAAGGCATACATAGGGAAATGTCTAATGACATTTATTACATATAGATAATAGCGGAAAGTAAAAATGCATAGCGACTCCATCTCAGCCACAGGCAGTCAATGTAGTCCACGTGACCTCACTCCTACGAATCGTGATAGTAGTCGTAGTCATCACCTTCATCTTCATGGAACTCTGTTGTCAACAAAATTATTGCCATGAGTACATTACGTACTCAACATGCCTCCCTCGGGGAAGGACCTAATAGCTACACGCGGCTTCAACGGAAGGTTGTATGGCTCATTTGCATAAAAGCTAATTTTGTTTGAAAATATATATAGCAGTTGGATAAAAGCGGTTTTGATGAAAACATGTTTTATCTCCAGAATAACTTTCATCAAAGTAAGGATCCTCGATCAACTCACACTCTTCATAGGTTCCAAGAATAGGGGCAAAGAGAGAATAAGCAAGACAGGTCCTGTATGTCAAGAAAGATTCATGTGTTGTCCATGATCGTGGACACGGCTATTCGAATAGTTTTACACTCTGCAGAGGTTGCACACTTTACCCACACGACACAATCCCGTCTTGATGCCACCAGTGGCCGCTGGTATAGTACACCATTTGGTATACCGGCAGGGAGATTGTGACGAGGTCTTTCATTAGACCAAACTTACTGTGCCGAGCCCACTAGGTTTCAACACGGAAGTAACCGTATTTCATAGTCTGGGCCCCCCGTTTTGTGCCGAGGATACTCCTCGCAAGGCAGCTATCCCATCTGCGGTACGACGGTGACGACAATAAGAGTGAACTAACTAATTAACCAAGCCAGTGCCCATATAGCATGTGGATGTACTGTTATCACAATCTTCAAATCCAAGACTTATTAGGCCTCATGCGGCATGAACGACTGATTTCCCCCTTCAACTCGTGAAGGGCGGCCAATCGCTCATTCAATCCATGATTCAGCTGTCGCCCGCGCCAGTATCCAGATTGTAAGTTTCACCCAAAGTAGAAGAGGATAGAGAAGGTCAACAAGGGCCAACTGGCCTAGCTCAGCGTCAAGTTTCAAATGTCAATGACTTAGAGGTCATTCAACATGGCACCTATAGGGTGATAAGCATGCCTAAGCATTTCTACTCTATCGGAATACTATAATTCTACTCAGGTGTCAAATGAATAGGCGACAAGCGGATCAAGGTAATGTGTCAATCGAGATGCTAGCTACGAGAATTAAATAGCATGCACATGGTAACAATAAAACTCAATGCAATTTGTAAACCATAGGATACGTATGATCAAAAAAGGAGGCATGCCTTCGTTGTTGAGTCCTTCGGCAACCTGTTTCTGTCCATGTCCAACATCGTCGTCACTCCCTACTTGTCGTAACGATAGCAAAAGACAAACAATAAATACCAAAGCAATAGAAAATCCAAATAACATCCAAAACAAATTAAGAGTGGATGGATAGCAAGATATTGATCAGATGGAGATTCCAAAAGGAGATAGCATGATTGGAAGGTAAGTAGAGGACTCAATGAATTGACCGGGTTTAGGTTGACACAACTAAGGACGGCTTTGTGATCAAGACTAAAGTTCTAATATGAACTAATAGTGCCCACCACACATCACGACTAAGGAACTATTATATAACCAACACAATGGCAACAACACAGATGGAATGGAACCAACGTATGCTTTTAACTACAATCACAACATGACATGATAATGGTAAAAGGTAAAAACAAATAAAAATTTAGATACAATCTAAATATTTATAATGGTCAATAGCATCCAAACACATACATCAACTTTATAATTCAAAATCATGTATTCTATATGAAAACCAAACAAACATTATAAACCATACTAATTAAGCAATGAAAACATCATTCAACAACATGACTTAAATTGATCTAGGTCTAGACCTAAATCATTATTAAAAGAAAATAGAATCAACTCCATTATGTCAAACTAATTAATTTGTCAAACAATTACAAGAACTACACAACACATGGATCAAATGGATGAATAACTATCTTAGACATGATATGGTTAAGAGTAATTATCAACCACAAAAAAATACTTGGATGAATCCAAATATTCATAATGGTTAACAACAACCAAAGTATAACATCAAACGTAATAACTATAGCGAGCATTCATATAACAAGAGCCAAACCATTTCCATGGTCAAAACTAAATAAACAACTAAATCAAGACACATCTTCACACAAGGCATGTGAGTATAGAACCACTAGAGGTCTAAACGAATAACACAAGCATCACACATACGAGTGATCATGATAAGATACTAAACTAGAATATGCTCTTAATAATAAAGAACAACTAATTAATAGCCAAATAGTCAGTAGCAATAATATTACCGGCACATGCCTAAACAAGAGATCAAACTATGCACACTAAGCATATGAGAAAGATACAACTCAACTAACATGAAAGGTAACTATCATATGCATGTGATAAACTATTGCAACAAGTATAGAGCACTCATAATACTAACGTATGACAAGTTAAGCATGTATAAGCAACACTAGAATAACTATAAACATGGAGTATAATAAGGCATGAAAGGTTATTAGCATGACATGTCTCGGCTTAAGCATACCACAACTGCAACAACTAGATAAAGTAGATATGACAAGTAGACATGTATGTTCATCACAAGAGATACGAGAGTATGCTACCAATACAATACTACTCATAACTATGACATAATTTAGTTGATATCAACTAACATGACTATCAAGCATGGAAATAGCACACAAGCCTACATACTAGTTATGACATGTAATCACATTGACTACACATACAAACATGTAACCAAATAATAATATATCATGGAATGAACAACAGTAAGCAATGCACCATAGTAGCATGAATAGCAGGGATAAGATGATGGCATGCATTTCCTATCTATTACAACTTACACTTGTAAAGACATAATATAACAACCTGGAATGATCTATAACATGAGTTGATACACCGACACACACTATGCACTCTAGTCATACAATCATAACAACATGGCATAGTATTGATCAAGCAAGAAGTTATTTAATCAAAGAAAGTATGAGATCAACAAACTACTATCATGTGAATCATCTTAATGAAGGCCAACCATATGTGCAATCACACGATAGTACATACTCGAAATGCTATAGCACATGGTAGTAGACAATCAAAACAAGCATTCTACTTGAAGCAATTGTTAACATGGCAAGGTAATAAACCAATATAAATAAACACAAATGGTAATTACCAGGATGTAATAATCTAAGTTCTATGCCACAAGAATAAACTATTGATAGAAATGTAAACATGACCTAATGAGACCAACCATGTAATCTTGCAGAACAATCATCTACAGAACAAAAGAACAACTAGGTGAAAATATGCTATGCGACAAATAACCACAATGGTTTTATCCGCAAAGAATACGAAGATTTATCCACAATCGATTTACAAATATATAATGATTAAATAAAATAAATACTTATCATAAATCCATTCAATCGCATCTAACTTCTAAAATTTATGGAATAATTAGGAGCAACTCCTAGTCATATAATGAACATACAAATATCATACTAACATAAAAGTTCCTGATCAACTACTATGCGTATTAATAAATTACAAGAACTAATGTGAAACAAAAGTTTAACACACTACTATAATTAGGCATGAATTATATACATGAAACCATAGAAAACTATATTAAAATCTATAGACATGTCTAACACAAGACAATAACAATACAAACAAAATATTATCTACTTGCGACAACAAAAACTACAATCGATAAGCAAATAAACTAAAAATTTATTTGTCATGCAAGAATTATGAGACCAATAGGATGCACTCTTAGGCATATCACAAACATATGCACAATAACATATTAATGCAAAATTTAACTGATGAGCAAATCACAATAACATATTAATGCAAAATTTAACCGATGAGCAAATCACATTCAAGCTTGGCCAAGGACGACTATAACACAAATATATACTAAACTCCTATTGTTGAAACTAGCGATCTAAGTCCACCATGGGGTTACTACGGGCATGAGAAACAAATCACATGTTGAACACAAGATCATCTGAGGAACTAAAAAGTACGTGGACATGCCGATGGAATCCGTTCATGCATCGGCGCGAGCAACGGTATAGATAGAATGAATGATCATGTCTACGGGATAGAGTATACGATGGCGAGTACGCGTGCAAAAGGAATTTGATAGAGGCTCACCGTGTTTGACGGAACGGTGCGATGAACTCGACGAACAGTGTAGACGGACATGTCAAATTGTTCACGTGTGGTCAACGGATCGAATCCTTTCTTCTTTGAATGGAGCTGCAGCATGGAGGAGAATCTTCTGGCGCGAGGGTTCATACGAAGATGATCTGTGTCATCGGGATCAACCATCGGTGCCGATGGAGCACCATTCTTTGGAGAGAGTTTCTGGAGAGGAAGAGAAAGGGAGAGGGCAGGGGTTGCTAACGTCCTGAAAGAGGAGGTGGAGGCACATAATAAGGTGTGTTTAGTTTGGAAACTGATGGAATTATGGGAGTAAGAGGAGGAGGAGAATCGTTGGCTATACCTTTCTTATTCTGTGTATATGCTAACGTACAGAGAAGAGGAAGGAGTAGAGGCGCTAGCTGGTGGGAGAGAAAGGAAGTGGAGAGAAATAGGAAGGGAGGAGGAATTAAAGGAAGGACATCAGTTAGCATGCGTGGTGGCTATTGAGGTTTCCTCTTCTGTCAGTTGTGAACGTGAACCTATAGGAAGGAGAGGAGGTGCTCGCTAGGAGAGCTGGGTGTTGGCCCAGTTCGGCTAGGCCCAAGTGGGAGAGAAAGAAAAAAAAAGTTGGCCTTTGGGCCATTCATGTTGAGAGAAGGAGAATAGAAAAATAAAGATGTTGCAGAATGAGCTTAGGAAATTTAGCCTAGAGTTTAACAGATGAAAAAGAATTGACTTCTCTTATTGGAAAATATAGAGAACTAACAGAAGCTGAAACAAATATCAAACAATCCAAGAAATCCACAAAAATGCAGACTCACATGTTTAAATGTGTTGAAGACAAAAGATAAAACCCAACTAGAAGAAAAGAACAAAACTCAAATTTAATTTAAGTTCGCATTAGGTCAAATTAAATACTCCAAATTATAAAAGTTCAATTTAAGCTTTGTTAACAAAAAAACAAATGAAATTTCTCACCCTGATTTTTGGAGAACTTTTTCTTAAACATACCGAGAATCGGGATGTTACATCCAAAGTACTCGTAAGCAAGCAGCTACACTACATATGCATGAGTATATGTGTAAAGGGCCATATCGGTGGACTGAACTGCAAATTGCCAAAATAAGAGGGGGGTAGCTAATCCTGTCGAAGACTACGCTTCTGGCCACCTCCATCTTGCAGCATGTAGAAGAGAGTAGATGGTAAGTTCACCAAGTAGCATCGCATAACATAAATCTACCCGGCGATCCCCTCCTCGTCGCCCTGTTAGAGAGCGATCACCGGGTTATATCTGGCACTTGGAAGGGTGTGTTTTATCATGTATCCGGTTCTAGTTGTCATAAGGTCAAGGTATAACTCCAAGTCGTCCTGTTACCGAAGATCACGACTATTCGAATAGATAAACTTCCCTGCAGGAGTGCACCATATTACCCAACGCGCTCGATCCCATTTGGCCAGACATACATTCCTGGGTCATGCTCGGTCTCGGAAGATCAACACGTCGCAGCCCCACCTAGGCACAACAAAAAGGTCGGCACGCCGGTTTAGATCCTATGCGCGCAGGGGTCTGGGCCCATCGCCCATGGCACACCTGCATGTTGCGTGGGCGGCCGGAAGCAGACCTAGCAACCTCCATTTCAAAGTAAGTTGCGTTACGCGGACCAATCTGGCGCGCGCCGCTCAGTCGTTGACGTCACGAAGGCTTCGGCTGATACCACGACGTTGAGTGCCCATAACTGTTCCCATGTAGCTGGTTAGTGTGTATAGGCCAGTGGCCCGACTTAGATCAAATACCAAGATCTCGTTAAGCGTGTTAATTGATGTAACCGCGGACACCGACCAGGGCCAAGCCCACCTCTCACCTAGGCGATCTCAACCTGCCCTGTCGCTCCGCCACAAAGATCCACCCAGAGGGCCGTCGGGACAAAGGTCCTTTCAACCCCCAATCCGTGAATCACTCGCGGGTGCTCCACAAGCCAACCCGACTTCAGTCACCACATGTATCATGTATAAAGTATATAGTATAAACCCATGATCACCTCCCAAGTTATCATGGCCCGATAATATAGCACAGCAGACGGACAAGAATGTAGGGCCATAGATCGAATACTAGCATCCTATACTAAGCATTTAGGATTGCGGGTAAGGGCAACAACTGTAGCAACAATGACAGGCTATGCAGCAGAATAGGATTAACCAAAAGCAGTAACATGCCACACTACTGTAATGCAAGCAGTAGAGAGATGGAATAGGCGATATCTGGTGATCAAGGGGGGGCTTGCCTGGTTGCTCTGGCAAGAAGGAGGGGTCATCAACACAGTAGTCGATCGGGGCACCAGTAGCGGCGTCAGGCTCGTAGTCTACCAAAGAGAAAAGGGGGAAAAACTATGAATACAGTGCAAACAGATGCATAACTATGCATGACATAACAAGTAACGGTGCCAGGTGTGCCCTAACGTAGTAGGAGGTGATACTGATGAAGGGGAAAACATCCGGGAAAGTATTCCCGGTGTTTTGTGTTTTCGGACAGATGAACCGAAGAGGGAAAGTTGCATGTTTGCTATGCTATGGATGTGTGGCGGATGAACGGGATGCATATTCGGATTCGTCTCGTCGTTCTGAGCAACTTTCATGTATAAATTATTTTCATCCGAGCTACGGATTATTTTATATTAATTTTTAAAGTTTTAATTCATTTTCTAGAAATTACTCGATTTAATTTAATTTGAAATTATAACAGTAATTATTTTTGTCTCCTACTGTTACTCTAGCCTATGAGTATGCCAGTGGGGTGGGTTGACCTAGTCAAAGATTGAATAGTCAAAGGATGAATAGTGTAGGCTGATCCCATATGCCGTTGTCTCAAATGCTAATAAAACAACTCACTAATTTAATCAAGGGGGAGTCCCACATGTCATCTACTAGTAGATAACCTAACTACTAATTAATCCTAAACTAATTGGACATGGCTGGAAATGAGTCACGGCCGGCCACACACACAGAAAACACATACGCACACACACGGAACACATAGCTAGGGGTTACTTCTGTTCCCTGTTAACACAACAAAGCATTTTACAATTTTCATAGGATTTAATCCAGGCATCAAAGGATTTGGTCCAGTGGGATAAAATGGAGTTTGTCATTTATACTTTGTACTTATATTATTTTTACTCATGTTAGCACTTGAGTAGTTGTTTAGGGGCTATCCAGAGAGCTAAACAACATAGCAGCGCAAAAGCTAGCTACTGCTACAGTAACTGAATGTTACTGTAGCAGAGTAGCATCATAGTAGCAACCAGCGGCGGCAGTAGTAGTAAGCAGCAATAGAGCAGCAGCGGTCAGCGGCGTGGTGCCGGCACGGCCACGCGCGGGCACACGCGTATGAGGCCGCGGGCAGGGGCACACTGGGCTGAGTAGGGCGCGGGCAGCGTAGGGGTGCAGCCGGCAGCCGCGGGCAAGCGCGGCGCGCGATGAGTGGGACGGCGGCGGCCGACACGGGCTAGGCCAGGTGTCAGCGTGTCGTGGACGGCATGAGGGAAAGCGGCAAGCATGGTCTGCAGCAAGTGGACGCGCGGAGCTGTGCACGCAGCCGGCAGAGTAAGCAGCTGCGAGGCGGGCAGGGCGTGAGCGGGGAGGCATGGCCTCGGGCGCCGAGCGCGACAAAGGCAAGGCGCGGCAGCCGGAAGAGTAGGCAGCAGCAGCGGCTAGCAGGGGGGCTGCCGGCGCGAGGGGAACGGCGGGCCGACTCCAGCATGCCGGGGAAGCGGAGCCGGGGCCGCGGGGCTGGGGCCGACGCGGCCAGCGAGGAGGAGCGCAGACGGGCACAAGCTACGCACGGGAAGGATGCGGGACGAACGCGGTGAGCGGGAGTTCGGCTGTGTCAACGTGAGGTCGGGGCGGCGATTGCAGCGATGAGGAATTAGGGGAAACATGGGAAACGTGGGGGAACAACGAGGCTCACCCTGGGGAGGCCGATGACGAGCTCAGACGGGCCGGGGGCTTGCCGGAGCGCGGATCCGAGGCGGCGGAGCTCGGGGTCGAAGGTGGAAGAAGATGGTGATGGCGTCGATGCGGTGGTGATCCGGGTCAATCCGAACCCGTAGATGATGTAGTCGTGGATGACGGTCTTCCTCGACAGCAGCAGACGGCGCAAGATGGCTCCGAAGCACGACAACATCAATGGCACGGCGGCGGCCGAGTTCGGGCGACGGCTTCGAGCGAGGAGAGGGGCGAGAGCGAGGAGTGGAGGCGATCTAGGGTTCGGGGGACGTCGGGCGACGACTTTATAGGCCAGGGCAGGAGGCGGATGGCCGCCACGCACGGCCATCGCCGGCGGATGGCCGCCACGGCACCCCTGCCTCCTGTAGCCAGAGGTGGGAGGCAAGTGGGGGTTGGCCTGGGCCGTTTTAATAGATGGGCCAAGGGGCCCAGTAAATTAGGTTTCTATTCTTTTTATTACTACTACTAGTATTTTCCATTTACCTTTCTGTTTATTTATTTAGCTACTGTTTGGTACTTTCCTTTTGCATCAAAATACTTTTATAAAATGTAACACCTTTCCATATAATTACTATGTATTATTTTGCACTTCCACAAAAAGTTTGGGTTCAAAATAATTATTAAGTTTGAGTTTATATTTAAATGGGGAAAAAAGTGTTGTTGGTCCACTATTTTAATATCCAGGGACAATTTTATATTTTAAAAAATGGTAATTCTTTCATGAAAAGTTGTTAGTGAATATTTGCATGCCACCAAACATGTTTGTTTTACCGTTTGAAGAAATAATAATTTGACTTTATTTTAAATTTGAATTTGAATTGGTTTCGAATCAACACGAGTTTATAAAAAGTAACTGAGGTGACGTGGCATCATTACTAGAGGTTCAATGTATCTTATTTATCCGGGTGTCACAATTCTCCTCCACTACAAGAAATCTTGTGCCGAGATTTAGGAGGGGGGGTAAGGGGAAGGGATTTGGTTACGAAATTCTAACGGGTCTTCTCGGTCTTGGTTGCTCTTCTCTAAGAGGTCGATCCATTAAGTTGGTGCCTTAATTCCTCTGATCTAGGTCATCATGATGAAGTCGTCCTCCTTTCTTCGGAATCTTCATCGTACTTACGAATAGGTAACGGGGCATATCGGCAACGACAGAATGTTATAAGGGTAATAATCTGGGATTAACCCATGAATGAGCATATGAGTGCCTCTCGAGTTGAACAAATAAAACACATCGAGAGTAAAGTTTGAAGGTATAATAAGAAGTTTCAAGAAGCAAGGCGACCGTTCAATGCCTAGTCAGAAGGTGAAAGGGTTTCAAAGCAACGGAATAATTATTGCGTCCGATGCCAGAATTGATGATCTCATTGGAAGGTGGCCCATGAATTACATACGAGTCCACGCGGGAGGAATAACTTTGGGAATAGGGGGTGTACATGAGAGTCAGGTTTCGATCCTGTGGAACTGTGGGTTATGGGCCCACCACGTGGGTTAAAAGTAGAAGGAGTGGTGGCATCTTGCGTGATCATGTAAGCAAGGCATTTCAGAGGATAGCCTGTCATTTATGTCGGCAACAACATCGGTACCAAGGGCGAGGGACAAAGAGAACCATTTTCCTGCTCGTTGAAATGAGGCGGACCAATAGGCAAAGTTCTCGTCCGTCGGTGGTTACTAGAATATCAACAACAATAGTTAGAGGGTCTTACTGACCGAGTTGTACATCATGGTGTTTACATAAGTAGAAAAATATTACAGTAGATCATATAGATCACAAGAAAGGTTAAACGATGCAATGGGAAGGAAAATGTGATCAACAGATTAAACAGATCAACGGAAAGGAAAATGTGTTTAAACACATATTTCAAGAGTATATCCTTCCCAAGGACAAGTAGAGCATGATATACATGACCAGATAGAAAGTAGAAAACCATTTGGCTAAGGGGAGAGGAATTTCAAGACATTACCCATACAACGGTGTTTGGATAATGGACAAATAAAATTTAGCATTGTGCTTCAAATGCTCTTATTGAAAATCGGAGTACCACAGACATGCTTCGAGATAGCATTGTCATGGTCTTCAATCAAAGTTAAGACTTGGGATACATGAAGGATCCATCAGGAACAACATGTAGAATAAGTCATACAATTTCGTCATGGAAGAATGGATAACCTTGCTAATAAGGAAACTATAACAGCAGGTCATCCAGCCAGGTGTGCTGGGCATGCCATCACCTTACCGGGTCATAAAAGACCAGTGTTATAACTCTTGGAAAAATGTTCCAACCATCATATCTGACCGAGAATCAGATCTGATCGGTGTTAGGATACCTCAGACTCAGGATGCCTGAGAAGAAAAGGTGCAAAACAAATTAACGAGATGACATTGTAAGATTCTCGAGAAATTTACTACGGAAGCGAGTTCCGAAACAAAAGCTCATCAATAAACCAATGAAGGGATAAGGAGGTAGCTGATGAACTCAGAGACAATTCATCGAGACTTCCAAAAGATGGGTTTCCACAATTATGTGAACAAGGAGATAACATTAGTCAGATCAAATGATATAATGATGTATGCTCGAGGAAAACATACACAGGTAAACATTGGTTGAAAGGTGCACCAGAAATATGGGCTTAAGTAGCATGATCAATGTTAGAATGGTGGTTCGATAACCAATGATCTAAGAATGAAATGTCGACCATTAACTTCAAAGCAATAGGGTCGCTATAAGTTTTAAAATCACACATCCAAGTTCAATTGTCGGTTTTTCGGTTGGAAACAACACGGGGACCAAGAAGGAATGGTGATGGTGAGAAGTATCACTTGTATCAAGAATTCTCAAGAGGTGGTAAAATTCCCACGACATTCTTGACATAAAAGGTGGTAATACTCAAAGGTAGAACACAACATAAGCTCGATAGCAAGGAACTCAAAGTACAACACAAAACATGAACAAGTTTGTGTGGGAGGGAAGGCAATAATGTTGTCGATGATAACACAAATCATCGAGGGGCAAGGAAGGTATTTGTCATCATGAGTTCGATTGATATCCTGGAAGAGCTTAGAACATTCATGATGATCACGATACATTTGTCTAGAAGTTTCATGAAGATGTAATCAATCGACGATGGCATCAAGTCAAAGAATGATGAAACAAATGGCTATTGGAACCATGGGTACGACACAAACTCGAAATCAAGCTTGCTGTTCAAGGTGAAATGATATGACAAGGAAAATTGACGTAAGCTTAGCTCGTCGTTGAAAGTGGTGCTCCGAGAATAAGGACCAGGTAGCACAGTTAAAATCATCACGACAATGATATAGCCATACAAGCTAGGAATGGCGTGATTGGGTACAAACTCGTACTTAAAGAAGATTATCAAGAGTTGTTGAACCGTAGTGCAGACTCGGTTCAGTTATCGGTGTCTTTGAGTGTTTAATAACTCAGAGCCCATGAAAAACTGTAATCAGTGAGAATGTTGTACTTGATGAAGAAATCAGAAGAAGTTATGCAGTTCCAAGATAATGTCGAGATACCTGGGGGTAATACTCGACGACAGATCAAAGTAGAGGTTGGGGTAGGGTATTGCTCTACAGAAGACAAGTGCTTAAACTTGCATGAGAAATGGTATTTAAAGAAGAACATGGTCAGAACCACGATTGCAAAAGGCCAAGTCGCAGGTATAAGAACTTATACCAAGGGAATAATTAATTTAAGAGAAGCTTTAATGATAAGATCTACATCGTGTCCATGGACATGAACACAAAGTTCAAGGTCAACTCCCACTTCTTCAATGCATAACCATTCAATCACTGCTCTAGATAAAAATGATTTCAGTGTCAAAACCTACCTGGTGAATTACTAGAGTATGACCCGTGAAAACTTTCAAGTTCACACAGATTAAGGAAGGCATAGGTTCAACCCATCGGGGCATCTTAGAACATATACCACGAACTTCAAGTGTAAATAACACAACCTAGAGAGAAGGAATAGGATTAACCGAAAGCAGTAACATGCCACACTACTCTAATGCAAGCAGTAGAGAGAAGGAATAGGCGATATCTCGTAATCAGGGGGGTTGCCTAGTTGCTCTGGCAAGGAGGAGGGGTCATCAACACAGTTGTCGACCGGGGGACCAGTAGTGGCGTCAGGCTTGTAGTCTACCAGAGAGAAAAGGGGGGAGCAACAATGAATACAATGCAAACAGATGCATCATGATGCATGACATAACAAGTAACGGTGCCAGGTGTGCCCTAACATAGTAGGAGGTGATATCGGTGAAGGGGGAAACATCCGGGAAAGTATTTCCGGTGTTTCGTGTTTTCGGACAGATGAAGCGGAGAGGGAAAGTTGCATGTTTGCTATGCTAGGTATGTGTGGCGGATGAACGGGATGCTTATTCAAATTTGTCTCGTCGTTCTGAGCAACTTTCATGTATAAATTATTTTCATCCGAGCTATGGATTATTTTATATTAATTTTTAAAGTTTTAATTCATTTTCTAGAAATTACTGGATTTAATTTAATTCGAAATTATAACAGTAATTATTTTTGTCTCCTACTGTTACTCTAGCCTATGAGTATGCCTGTGGGGCCAATGGGGTGAGTTGACCTAGTCAAAGATTGAATAGTCAAAGGATGAATAGTGTAGGCTGGTCCCAGATGCCATTGTCTCAAATGCTAATAAAACAACTCACTAATTTAATCAAGGGGGAGTCCCACATGTCATCTACTAGTAGATAACCTAACTACTAATTAATCCTAAACTAATTGTACATGGCTGGAAATTAGTCACGGCCGGCCACACACACAGAAAACACATACGCACACACACGGAACACATAGCTAGGGGTTACTTCTGTTCCCTGTTAACACAACAAAGCATTTTGCAATTTTAATAGGATTTAATCCACGCATCAAAGGATTTGGTCCAGTGGGATAAAATGGAGTTTGTCATGTATACTTTCTACTCATATTATTTTTACTCATGTTAGCACTTGAGTAGTTGTTGTTTAGGGGCTGTCCAGAGAGCTAAACAACATAGCAGCGCAAAAGCTAGCTACTGCTACAGTAACTGAATGTTACTGTAGCAGAGCAGCATCATAGTAGCAACCGGCGGTGGCAGTAGTAGTAAGAAGCAGCAGATTCAGCAGAGCAGCAGCAGTCAGCGGCGTGGTGCCGGCACGGCCACACGCGGGCACACGCGTATGAGGCCCCGGGAAGGGGCGCGCCGGGCTGAGCAGGGCGCGGGCAGCGCAGGGGTGCTGCCGGCAGCCAAGGGCAAGCGCGGCCCACGATGAGTGGGACGGCGGTGGCCGACACGGGCTAGGCCAGGTGCCAACATGTTGTGGACGGCATGAGGGAAAGCGGCAGGCATGGTCTGCAGCAAGCGGACGCACGGAGCCGGCAGAGTAAGCAACTGCGAGGCGGGCAGGGCGTGAGCGGGGAGGCATGGCCTCGGGTGCCGAGCGTGACAACATCAAGGCGCGGCACCCGGAAGAGTAGGCAGCAGCGGCGGCTAGCAGGGGGGTGCCGGCGCGAGGGGAACAACGGGACGACTCCAGCATGCCGGGGAAGCGGAACCGGGGCCGCGGGGCTAGGGCCGACGCGGCCAGCGAGGAGGAGCATGGACGGGCACCAGTTGCGCACGAGAAGGAGGCGCGACGAATGCGGTGAGTGGGAGTTCGTCCGCGTCAACGTGAGGTCGAGGCCGCGATTGCAGCGATGAGGAATTAGGGGAAATAGGGGAAATATGGGGGAACGGCGAGGCTCACCCCGAGGAGGCTGATGACGAGCTCAGACAGGCCGGGGGCTTGCCAGAGCGCGGATCCGAGGTGGCGGAGCTCGGGGTTGAAGGTGGAAGAAGATAGTGATGGCATCGATGCCACGGAGATCCGGGTCAATCCGAACCCGTAGATGATGTAGTCGTGGACGGCGGTCTTCCTCGACAGCAGCAGACGGTGCAAGGTGGCCCCGGAGCGCGACAACGTCAATGGCGCAGCGGCGACCGAGCTCGGGCGACGGATTTGAGCGAGGAGAGGGGCGAGAGCGAGGAGGGGAGGCGATCTAGGGTTTGGGGGACGTCGGGCGATGTCTTTATAGGCGAGGGCAGGAGGCAGATGGTCGCGACGCACGGCCATCGCCGGCGGATGGCCGCCACGGCACCCGTGCCTCCTGTAGAGAGAGGTGGGAGGCAAGTGGGGGTTGGCCTGGGCCGTTTTCATAGATGGGCCAAGGGGCCCAGTAGATTAGATTTCTATTCTTTTTATTACTACTACTAGTATTTTCCATTTACCTTTCTGTTTATTTATTTAGCTACTGTTTTTTACTTTCCTTTTGCATCAAAATACTTTTATAAAATGTAACACCTTTCCATATAATTACTATGTATTATTTTGCACTGCCACAAAAAGATTGGGTTCAAAATAATTATTAAGTTTGAGTTTATATTTAAATGGGGAAAAAGTGTTGTTGGTACACTGTTTTAATATCCAGGGACAATTTTATATTTTGAAAAATGTTAATTCTTTCATGAAAAGTTGTTAGTGAATATTTGCATGCCACCAAACATTTTTGTTTTACCGTTTGAAGAAATAATAATTTGAGTTTATTTTGAATATGAATTTGAATCGGTTTCGAATCAACACGCGTTTATAAAAAGTAACTGAGGTGACGTGGCATCATTACCAGAGGTTCAATGTATCTTAGTTATCCGGGCGTCACAATTCTCCTCCACTACAAGAAATCTTGTCCCAAGATTTAGGAGGGGGAGTAAGGGGGAACGGATTTGGTTACGAAATTCTAACAGGTCTTCTCGGTCTTGGTTGCTCTTCTCCAAGAGGTCGATCCATTATGTTGATGCCTTCATTCCTCTGATCCAGGTCATCATGATGAAGTCGTCCTCCTTTCTTCGGAATCTTCATCGTACTTACTAATAGGTAACGGGGCAGATCGGCAACGACAGAATGCTATAAGGGTAATAATCTAGGATTAACCCATGAATGAACATATGAGTACCTCTCGAGTTGAACAAATAAAACACATCGAGAGTAAAGTTTGAAGGTACAATAAGAAGTTTCAAGCAGCCAGGTGATCGTTCAATGCCTAGTCAGAAGGTGAAAGGGTTTCAAAGCAACGGAATAATTATTGCTTCCGATGCCAGAATTGATGATCTCATCGGAAATTGGCTCATGAATTACATACGAGTCCACGCGGGAGGGATAACTTTGGGAACAGGGGGTGTACATGAGAGTCAGGTTTTGATCCTGTGGAACTGTGGGTTATGGGCCCACCATGTGGGTTAAAAGTAGAAGGAGTGGTGACATCTTGCGTGATCATGTAAGCAAGGCATGTCAAAGGATAGCCTGTCATTTATGTCGGCAACAACATCGGTACCAAGGGCGAGGGGCGAAGAGAACCATTTTCCTGCTCGTCGAAACAAGCCGGACCAATAGGCGAAGTTCTCGTCTGTCGGTGGTTACCAGAATATCATCAACAATAGTAACAGGGTCTTACTGACCGATTTGTACACCACGATGTTTACATAAGCAGAAAAATATCACAGTAGATCATATAGATCACAAGAAAGGTTAAACAAAGCAATGGGAAGGAAAATGTGATCAACATATTAAACAGATCGACGGAAAGGAAAATGTGTTTAAACACATATTTCAAGGGTATATCTTTCCCAAGGACAGGTAGAGCATGATATCCATGACAAGGTAGAAAGTAGAAAACCATTTAGGTAAGGGGAGAGGAATTTCAAGACATTACCCATACAACGGTGTTTGGACAATGGACAAAGAAAATTTAGCATTGTGCTTCAAATGCTCTTATTGAAAATCGGAGTACCACAGACATGCTTCGAGATATCATTGTCATGGTCTTCAATCAAAGGTAAGACTTCGAATACAGGAAGGATCCATCAGGAACAACTTGTAGAATAAGTCTTGCAATTTCCTCATGGAAGAATGGATAACCTTGCTAATAAGGAAACTATAACAGCGGGTCATCCAGCCAGGTGTGCTGGGCATGCCATCACCTTACCGGGTCATAAAAGTCCAGTGCCATAACTCTTGGAAAAATGTTCCAACCATCATATCTGACCGAGAATCAGATCTGATTGGTGTTAGGATACCTCAGACTCAGGATGCCTGAGAAGAAAAGGTGCAAAAAAAATTAACGAGATGACATTGTAAGATTCTTGGGAAATTTACTACGGAAGCGAGTTCCGAAACAAAAGCTCGTCATTAAACCAACGAAGGGATAAGGAAGTAGCTGATGAACTCAGCGACAATTCATCGAGACTTCCAAAAGATAGGTTTCCACAATTATGTGAACAAGGAGATAACATTTGTCAGATCAAATTATATAATGATGTATGCTCGAGGAAAACATACACAATTAAACATTGGTTGAAAGGTGCACCAGAAATATGGGCTTAAGTAGCATGATCAATGTTAGAATGGTGGTTCGATAACCAATGGTCTAAGAATGAAATGTCGACCATTAACTTCAAAGCAATAGGGACGCTAGAAGTTTTAAAATCACACATCCAAGTTCAATTGTCGGTTTTTCGGTTGGAAACAACACGGGGACCAAGAAGGAATGGTGATGGTGAGAAGTATCACTTGTATCAAGAATTCTCAAGAGGTGGTAAAATTCCCACGACATTCTTGACATAAAAGGTCGTAATACTCAAAGGTAGAACACAACATAAGCTGGATAGCACGGAACTCAAAGTACAACAGAAAACATGAACAAGTTTGTGTTGGAGGGAAGGCAATAATGTTGTCGATGATAACACAAATCATCGAGGGGCAAGGAAGGTATTTGTCGTCATGAGTTCGATTGATATCCTGGAAGAGCTCAGAACGTTCATGATGATCACGACACATTTGTCGAGAAGTTTCATGAAGATGTAATCGATCGACGATGGCATCAAGTCAAAGAATGATGAAACGAATGACTATTGGAACCATGGGTACGACACAAACTCGAAATCAAGCTTGATGTTCAAGGTGAAATGATATGACAAGGAAAATCGAGGTAAGCTTAGCTTATCGTTGAAAGTGGTGCTCCGAGAATTAGGACCAAGTAGCACAGTTAAAATCATCACGACAATGATATAGCCACACAGGCTAGAAATGGTGTGATCGGGTACAAACTCATACTTAAAAAAGATTATCAAGAGTTGTTGAACCATAGTGTAGACTCGGTTCGGTGTCTTTGAGTGTTTAATAACTCATAGCCCATGAAAACTGTAATCAGTGAGAATGTAGTACTTGATGAAGAACTCATAAGAAGTTATGCAGTTCCAAGATAATCTTGAGATACCAAGGGGGTAATACTCGTCGACAGATCAAAGTAGAGGTTGGGGTAGGGTATTGCTCTGCAGAAGACAAGTGCTTAAACTTGCATGAGAAATGGTATTTAAAGAAGAACATGGTCGGAGCTTCTTAGAATTACCAGAGGAGTATGACCCGTGAAAACTTTCAAGTTTGCACAGATTAAGGAAGGCATAGGTTCAACCCATCGGGGCTTTTTAGAACATATACGATGAACTTCAAGAGTAAATAACACAAGCTCAAAAGTAGAGCATGATTGACAAGAGTAGATGATACAATTTAGCAAAGGCATTATGTATCAGGTAAAGAACTCACAAGAATTTAGGTTGTGAAGGACACTATCGGATAATAACCCGGCAATGGGTATAGCGGTCCACAACGGGATGATGTGAGTATTGGCACTCAATTAAAGGAAGAAGGAATGCCAAGGCATCAGATTATAGAACCAACTGACTAATTCAAAGCTTAATGCAAAGAAATTTTATGATTTCCAAATCAAGGGATCAAAAGCAATCGTTCTAATCGAAAATGAATAAGTTCAATAGACTTAGAAGCACAACCAATCAAGGCATTGATTGGTCAAGAACCAGCTCATATCCAAATGACGTCTGAGCCAGAAAGATAATTTAAAAGGATCAACCGATGATTGCGTGCATTCGCACTCATGTTGAATCAATAGGATCAAAATGACGGTGTCAAGGGAGACTAATGAATATTGCTACACATATGGGAAGCATCCATAATAAAAGTAGACAAGTATTTGCAGAGCAATAAAGCTACTAAGGATTTTCGGAGGATCAAATAGTATTTCGAAGACTTTTGTGAAACACTTGAACAACTGGGGATGAGCGGATACTCGGTAAGTGCGAGGAATTATCCATAGGGGTATTCATGTGTCAAACAACTACAAGGCAGTAGGTACAAAGTATTCTCGAAACAATAGAGTGAATTTTGAGGTATCTTATAATAACAAGATCAATGGGATTGAATGTAAGAATGGAAGGTGTATGTAGTTATCCATAAGGATATAATAGTGGTAGGCAATTTGCAAAGGCGATGGGCATAAGTGTCTCGGGAGAACATCGTAGAGTATCTTCAAAATCTTCTGGCGCAGTAGGCGATCATCGGTAATAAGGTGCTCTCCGGGTGAAAGTGATCACGAGATCCTAATGTTAGATTTAGCAAAATTCATTTAACCCGAATAGAAGAGAGATTAGAGCCCTAGAGTAAATATCAAGGAGTAAAAGATCCTAATACCACCCAATGGCGATGTGGGCCCATGGGCCGCACAGCCATGTTAGTAAAACAGTTTTCATCGACTAGACTCAACTTCGGCCAAGGAGTGTGGAAGGGGGATTCCTACAGGTAGTCGGCTCTGATACCAACCTGTGACGCCCCCGATTCAATCATACACTAATCATGCATGCAAACGTGTACGATCAAGATCAGGGACTCATGGGAAGATATCACAACACAACACTAAAACATAAATAAGTCATACAAGCATCATAATACAAGCCAGGGGCCTCGAGGGCTCGAAAACAAGTGCTCGATCATTGATGAGTCAGCGGAAGCAACAATATCTGAGTACAGACATAAGTTAAACAAGTTTGCCTTAAGAAGGCTAGCACAAACTGGGATACAGATCGAAAGAGGCACATGCCTCCTGCCTGGGATCCTCCTAAACTACTGATGGTCGTCGTCAGCAGCCTGCACGTAGTAGTAGGCACCTCCAGTGTAGTAGGAGTCGTAGTCGACGGTGGTGTCTGGCTCCTGGGCTTCGGCATCTGGTTACGACAACCAGGTAGAAGGGAAAAGGGGGAAAAGAGGGAGAAAAGCAACCGTGAGTACTCATCCAAAGTACTCACAAGCAAGGAGCTACACTACATATGCATGGGTATATGTGTAAAGGGCCATATAAGTGGACTGAACTGCAGAATGCCAGAATAAGAGGGGTTAGCTAATCCTGTCGAAGACTATGCTTCTGGCCACCTCCATCTTGCAACATGTAGAAGAGAGTAGATGGTAAGTTCACCAAGTAGCATCGCATAGTATAAACCTACCCGGCGATCCCCTCGTCGTCGCCCTGTTAGAGAGCGATCGCCGGGTTATATCTTGCACTTGGAAGGGTGTGTTTTATTAAGTATCCGGTTCTAGTTGTCATAAGGTCAAGGTACAACTCCAATTCGTCATGTTACCAAATATCACGGCTACTCGAATAGATAAACTTCCCTGCAGGGGTGCACCACATTACCCAACACGATCGATCCCGTTTGACCGGACATACTTTCCTGGGTCATGCCCGGCCTCGGAAGATCAACACGTCGCAACCCCACCTAGGCACAACAGAGAGGTCAGCACGCCGGTCTAAATCCTATGCGCGCAGGGGTCTTGGCCCATCGCCCATTGCACACTTGCATGTTGCGTGGGCGGCCGGAAGCAGACCTAGCAACCTCCATTGCAAAGGAAGTTTCGTTACGCCGACCAATCCGGCGCGTGCCGCTCAGTCACTGACGTCACGAAGGCTTCGGCTGATACCACGACGTCGAGTGCCCATAACTGTTCCCGCGTAGCTGGTTAGTGCGTATAGGCCAATGGCCAGACTCAGATCAAATACCAAGATCTTCTTAAGAGTGTTAATTGACGTAACCGCGGACACCAACCAGGGCCAGGCCCACATCTCACCTAGGCGGTCTCAACCTGCCCTGTCGCTCCTCCACAAAGATCCACCCAGAGGGCCATCGGGACAAAGGTCCTTTCAGCCCCCAATCCGTGAATCACTCGCGGGTGCTCCACGAGCCAACCCGACTTTAGTCATCACATGTATCATGTATAAAGTATATAGTATAAACCCGTGATCACCTCCCAAGTGATCACAGCCCGATAGGATAGCACAGTAGACGGACAAGAATGTAGGGCCATAGATGGAATACTAGCATCATATACTAAGCATTTAGGATTGCAGGTAAGGGTAACAACTGTAGCAACAATGACAGGCTATGCAGTAGAATAGGATTAACCGAAAGCAGTAACATGCCACACTACTCTAATGCAAGCAGTAGAGAGAAGGAATAGGCGATATCTAGTGATCAAGGGGGGGGGGCTTGCCTGGTTGCTCTCGCAAGAAGGAGGGGTCGTCAACACAGTAGTCGATCGGGGCACCAGTAGCGGTGTCTGGCTCGTAGTCTACCAGAGAGAAAAGGGGGAGAAACAATGAATACAATGCAAACAGATGCATAACGATGCATGACATAACAAGTAACGGTGCCAGGTGTGCCCTAACGCAGTAGGAGGTGATACCGGTGAAGGGGGAAACATCCGGGAAAGTATTCCCGGTGTTTTGTGTTTTCGGACAGATGAACCGGAGAGGGAAATTTCCATGTTTTCTATGCTAGGGATGTGTGGCGGACGAACAAGATGCGTATTCGGATTTGTCTCATCGTTCTAAGCAACTTTCATGTATAAATTATTTTCATCCAAGCTACGGATTATATTATATTAATTTAAAGTATTAATTCATTTTCTAGAAATTACTGGATTTAATTTAATTTGAAATTATAACAGTAATTATTTTTTTCTCCTACTGTTACTCTAGCCTATGAGTATGCCAGTGGGGCCAGTGGGGTGGGTTGACCTAGTCAAAGATTAAATAGTCAAAGGATAAATGGTGTAGGCTGGTCCCATATGCCATTGTCTCAAATACTAATAAAGCAACTCACTAATTTATTCAAGGGGGAGTCCCACATGTCATCTACTAGTAGATAACCTAACTACTAATTAATCCTAAACTAATTGGACATGGCTTGAAATTTGTCACTGCCGGCCACACACACAGAAAACACATACGCACACACACGGAACACATAGCTAGGGGTTACTTCTGTTCCCTATTAACACAACAAAGCATTTTGCAATTTTCATAGGATTTAATCCAGGCATCAAAGGATTTGGTCCAGTGGGATAAAATGGAGTTTGTCATGTATACTTTCTACTCATATTATTTCTACTCATGTTAGCACTTGATTAGTTATTGTTTAGGGGCTGTCCAGAGAGCTAAACAACATAGTAGCGCAAAAGCTAGCTACTGCTACAGTAACTGAATGTTATTATAGCAGAGCAGCATCATAGTAGCAACTAGCGGCGGCAGTAGTAGTAAGCAGCAGCAGATTCAGTGGAGCAGCAGCGGTCAGCGGAGTGGTGCCGGCACGGCCACGCACGGGCACGCGTGTATGAGGCCCCGGGCAGGGGCCCGCCGGGCTGAGCAGGGTGCGGGCAGCGCAGGGGTGCGGCCGGCAGCCGCGGGCAAGCACGGCGCGTGACGAGTGGCGCCTTCCACCCGTCGGCCTCCTCCTCCCTAGATCTCGGCTGGTCGATCCTACCCGTGGGCGCGTGGCTGGACCGCCCGACACCTCAACTCTGGCGCCAATGGACCTGCCATCCTCCTCACCTGCCCGGGATTCCCGTGCGCTTCAGAGCAACGCCCTGCAGCAGCTCTCCCCTGGTCAGCCCCTCATATTTCCCTCTGTATTTTTCATTGCAAGTACAACAAATTTAGATTAAAAATACATCACATGGGCATTAGTACTACGCTATACATACAACATAACATAAGGATGCTGATTTTAGTTTGAAAGTAGCAGACTAATTTTCCCTTGCTTGCTGTTTTATTGGTATGTAGAACCACACATTCGTGGAGGTCAGTAGCATAAAGGTATGCTATGTTCTTGAGCATAAGTTAAACAATCTGGTTGTTAGTTTTCAGCTGTGAATATCCGTACTGAAGCTCATGGTTACTTGTGCCAATATTTTGCCAGGAGATTATCATATTATCCCTGAATATTTGTACTGAAGATCACTTGTTGGATGCATTTTTAGATGGTCTTATATCTCTAAATAGCCATGCAAGAATATTGTTTCTCATGGAAAATTGTTCCTTTTTACTAGCTAGAATTAGACAGGGTAGTAAGGCATAAGAGGTTAGTTGGTTGGTTTGGTCAACTTTGAATTTATGAAGAGTGAAAATGTTAACCACCAGTATATGCACAACATGTCACTGAATTCTAGCTGTCTGAATGTTATCTCCTGAATTTCAGTTATCCCTAAATATCACCAGTACATACTTGGCATCAGTCGGTGTACAAGTATACATAAATAACATCAGCACATGAATTTCACTATACCAATACTCGGAATCAGTGAAGAATGAATGTGGATATACATGAAGCAAAATCCCTGTGTTATCCATGTCACTGAAATGATAGAAAAGACTTCCTGTACATCCACATTCATTCAAGTATTTTCTGTAGATCCACACTGATTCATGTGCAGCAATAGAACTAGTATTTGTGTGCACATCCACATTCATTCTATTACAACAAAACATCAGCAATTTCTCTGTCAAACATCAGCAAAACATTCACATGGAGCAGTTTTGACGGCAAGCAAACCACCGCGCATGGATGCAGCGCCACGGCCGCTTGGTTTCCCTTGTGAGTGGGCAACGTCCTGTCGCCGTCGCATGGATGCAGCGCCGCAGTCACTTGGTCTCAATCGCCGACTCGCGTGTGGGTGTAGCACCGGGTCGCGGAGGACGCCACCGCCCGGAGGCATCACCATGGCATCGGGTCGTAGCTGCATGGGGCAAGCGCGGTGCTGCCATCGCATGTGGTCAGTACCAGACCACGGTCGCGTCGGGCCGCTGCCGTGGCCTGCGGGTCGCCGTAGCTAGGGGAGCGGCACCGAAGTCAGTCAACGTTGAATCCCCGTGGCGTCCAGGTCGCCCTCACAGCTGGAGAAAAAGCAGGAAGGGGATAATTTCATGTCACATGTACTACCATGTGACAGTAACACTATTTCTTGTTCCATCAACCAAATTTTGCTTTACAATGTATAGATAAAATTTTCTTTACCATGTGACACTAATACTATTATGTATGTATCCCTATTGTCTTGTCTTGTGATGCAGCTAGTGATGCTATTGACTAATGCAGCCGTTATGTTTTTTTAACAGGACTGGCTTTACGGAGATAAGGCAAAAATGACACGAGATAAGAGCTGGATGGACAGGGAAAGAGATTTTGTTGAGTGGCAAACTGAAATGAAGGATTTCTTGAATTTTTCTTTCGATGGTGCTCACCCAGACTCAACAGCACAATGTCCATGTAGGAGATGTTTCTATGTTGTTTAGAAAAAGAAAAGGGATGTTCCTGAACTTTTTTGATGGTTACCTACAAGTAGTATCTCTCCTGAAGTTTAATCTGATGTGAAATAGGTTCAAACAAGGCACCCATGTATAGTGTCATCTGTTGTGGCAAATGGGAACAGAAGCTAGTGCCCACCACCAACAGTTTGGTGATGAAGAGAAGAGAAGAGTAGTTGCTGTTCTTTTAGTGATGTTGCTATTTTGACAGTGATGCTATGTATAAACTATTGCTACGAACTTGTGGTTTTTTAGTGTTGTTGCTATTTTCATTACTTTGCCATCAACTTATGGTCTTTTGTGTGAACAATCTTTACAAGTATGGCTGCGGAAACTTGTGTGTTGTCATGTTGAAACATGAGTTATATATCTCGCTGAGATGATTTGTTATATCCTACTAAAATCTTGTGTCATATGTCCTTATATATATCTTGATGTAATGGTGTTAATCTGCTGATGAATTCTTGCTAGAAATTAGGCTGGGATACAGCTGCTATGCTGCTCAATTGGTGGCTGGAGAGCTGTTTAAATGGAGTCTGGGAGTGTTTAAAACAGCTAGTACGCAACCTTGATCAATTTCTCTGTTTAACACATAATTTTATACGGAATCTCATTTTTTATTAACAGCACACATAAATACATACAATCACATCAAGCAAGATATAGAAAAATTAGGAAGAGAATGTGAGGATTTGTTGCTCAGTGCTCACGACTCACCTTTGTGAGAAGGGCTCTAAGTTTGCCGTCTTTTGGGTGTCGAGGATGACGTTGCTACCGGACAGTGGTGGATCCAGGACCCAGGCCGGGGGGCTGGGCCTGGGGCATGGTGATGGATTACTTCATTGACTGCAGCAAATTGCGCACTGTAGAGGCACTGTAGCAGCCTGGGTCCGCCCCTGCTACTGGAGGAGGTCAGTAGGGCGAGTGGAGGAGACCCTGGTGGTGCAATAAACCCTAAAGTGAAGGGCGTCGCGAGTGTGGAATGCTTCGCATGCGCGTAAGCCAGCGTTCCTCAAAGTTGTGGTGTCACCGATGTCCAGTTTGCAAGATATGTGACTAAAATGCAACTTAGGTGCAAGTTGTGGTACCTAATGTCTTAATACCTCTATAAACTAGTACGCCCCTTTCATCAGATCGTGAGAAATAGTATAATAAATAAAGGAAAAATCAGGAGCACTGTAGAGAATATCGCTGCAATATCCTGCTCCTTTTGGCAACATTAGAGGATTGTTGCATCATGTTGTACGTATTACCATGGATGCTGAATTTGTTGCAATATGTAATAGTTATTGCAACGCAATCAAGGTGAGGCAAAAACTCACCCTATTACAACCAATACATGCTTTATTGCAATATGAAGCCATGTTTTTTGCAACAGTATCTATGAATAGTGCTACATGTCAGAATTGTTGCAATATATGTCTAAATATTACCACAAAGATGTACTTTGTTGCAATACCTAGCCTTTATTGCAACAAGATGACGAAGTCACGCAACGGGACGGAACTGTCGCAATATCACTACCATATTACAACGCCGATGCATCTTGTGGCAATACATGGCTTCTATTGCAACAAAATGAGTACTTAGCGCAACAAAACAAAATTGTGGCAATATGTAGAGCCTATTACCACAAATTGGAATTTCATGGTAATATAGCATTTTATTGCAACAAAAGATAGTTGTAGCAATAATTTTTGTTACAATAGACCAGAATCCTTATAGTGCCTCCACCGGCTACTATTCAACCAGCCCTTCACCGAATACTGTTCAACCAGCCCTCCACGGGGTCCTGTTCATCCAGCCCTCCACGGGGTCCTGTTCTTCCACCGACTCGATCGACCGGGGTCCTGTTCATCCAGCGGCAACGACCTCTACTACCACGAGGTCCTGTTCATCCAACCCCCCACTGGGAACTGTTCAACCAAACCCCCCAACAATGCTCACCATTCATCCAGAGGCAGCATTGATTGGCTTCAGGTAGCAGCAGTAGTGAAGGAATCACTCGGGTTCAGTTAACAGCAAGGGATCGATCGATCGCTCGGGTTCAGTAACGCGTAGCCTGCAGTGCAATCGCTCGGGTTCAGTTAGAGCCCAACGCCTCGCTCGGGTTCAGTTAGAGCGCAACGCCTCACACACACGTGTGTACGTACGAGAGAAACGCACATCGCTCGGCCCCCGACCACCCACCGTAACCGGGAACTCCCCGATATTTTCCTCGCCCTCGCTTCAACCACGATTTTTTCCGTCATGGACAGCCCAAAGAATGTCATGCAGCTGCGTCTCCAGCCTGCCCAAGACGAAAAGCCCATTCTCTGTCATGATTTTTTGTCATAGAAGTAGGATCCCACTACATCTATGATGATACTGGGTTCTGTCACAATTATCGTCATAGAAGTGTCACAAGCATGACAGAAAAAAAATTCGTTTAGCCCAAAATGTCACGGATGTGTCTTTTTTTTGTATTGTTTCATCATGGCATCTATGATATGTTTAGTAAAAGCTTTATTTTCTTCATAATCTTGGGTTGAATTTATCATGGATTGCAACAAAGAAATACAATCAATCAAAGAGCAATTATCATAATTAAAGTCTTTGTAATCCAAAAGAGTGGGCACATCACTAGATAAAGTTTTGACCTCTCCAAACCCACTTTTATCTATTTTTTCATCAAGATTTTCACCCTCTGAATTATCGGGATGCCTTCTAACTAAAGCTGACTCTTCTTCAGGCCCTTTATCATCAATTTTAATTTTACTAAACAAGGAATCAATAGAAGAAACACCAATCATTTTAAGATCTTCATCATTTTTATGAAAGCAATCACTAGAAAACGCTCTCTTTCTAAAAATTCTCTTTTAGCTCTAAGCATAGAGGTTCTTTTCTTACTTTCATCCATATAGACATATATAGCTTTAGTTGATTTTCAACTTGAGATTTTCTACATCTTGAGAAATTCTATCAATGCTTCTAGACATATCATCAATCTTATTCAACTTTTCTTCTATCGTAGTATTCAAAACTTTTTGAGCATTGATAAATTCTTTAATATTATTACCAAGATCAGAGGTGTTCTTGTTATTATTGAAAGAAGGATTACCATAATTATTAGAGGAATTTCCCGGGAAAGGCCTAGGATTAAAATTAGCTCTATAAGCATTGTTATTAAAATTGTTTCACCCACATCTACAGAATCACTATTTTGCTCAATCAAAGTAGACAAAGTCACATCATCAAGATCAATAGGAGCACTTTTATTAGCAACCAATTTCATATGAGCATCAACTTTTACACTCAAAGTGTGACACCCTGGTTTTTGCCCTCTCTTCTTTCTCTCATTTTTATTTGGTTTTGATTTGAATTTGGAGTTTTGAATAACTTCAGTTGGACTTAAGCACTTGGGCATCACCTTGATTTTCACCCAAGTGACTCATTTCTCTCTCTAGCCATCATTTCTTCTCTGGTCAACCTCAAACTAATATTATGAATATTTTTCTTAAATGAAAAATATTCATTTTCTCCTCCAAAACCCTAACCAGCCACTTGTGCTCCAAAGAAACCCCAATTTTTCTAGCCCACAAAAATCTGAGAAAATTCCCAAATATTCTTTGAACCCTAGGGCACCTTCCCGAGCAAAAATATTGCATCACTTTTTGGAATATTTTTGCTACAGAAAATATTTTCTATTCTGGACATAAATGGTGGTTTCTACAGCAACTACCATTTTACTTGCTCCAATGATGCTGATTTTTCTTATGCATCACTACCTTCTTAGATGATTGCTAACCTCCAAAGCTCATCTCCCAACTCTTAGTAGTTTGATCACAGTTAACTCTGAAAGTTACTGTCCAGAAACTTACTATGAAGTAACACTCCAACTTACAGCAGCTGAGCTCGACTCAAAGCATTGGCACAACCCTAAGCACTAAGGACTACACGCCAGATATGAAATTGGGGCTAGCCGTGGCTCTATGCTGAAGTGCACACGGTGACCACGCGTGTGCATGGTGCCAGCCTGCTAGCCGACGTGCTCTGGGTGCCGCCGAGCGCTCTGTGCGTCGCGTGCCCGCTTCCCCGGCTGCCGCACCTGGCCAAACCTCGCCGCCACCATCGTCTCTACTCCCTTAACTCCCTCCTGGCGCTCGCCAATGCCGGAGCTCGCCGCAGCGAGCACGGGCGCGGTCCAACCAATAGAACAATGTGTCGTGCACTGTGTTCGTCGCCACCCTCTCGATCCTGTGCTCGTCGCCGCCCACCCATAGTGCCCACATGAGCTGCGTCACCTTCCCCCTCTCTCACTGACGTCGTTCGTCGCCGGGCGCCGTGTCCAGGTGTCCTCTGGCGGAGCCTGATCCCCTCCTATCGCTCGCCTATAAATGCAGGCCTCCCCAGCCCTCTCGAGCATCACCAACCCACCTCACACACTCCACAAGACCGTAGGAAGCCGTAGCTCGGCCGGGCATGCCTCGGGCCGCCGTCCCTGAGCTCGAGCTCGCCGGTGATCCCCTCGGTTCATCTCCACCGCTCCAGCCCCTCCCAGGCTCGGGCCACTCTTCTAGGGCCTCCGCCGTGCTTCAGTGGTGCCGTCCGACTCGGTTGGAGCCACTGGTGCAGCTTTTGGTCACCGTCATCCCCAACTCCGGCGACCTCCGCTCTCTGCCGCCACTAGAGATGTCCGTTCCAACGCCGTCCGACCACCCCTAGCTAATCTACGGGTATGGGCAGGTGTGCCTCAGTCTTCTCTCTCGATATATCCCTTTAGCTCCGGCTAAGATGCCCTCCTTGCCGGCGTGCGCTCCAGCGGAGCCTCGCTGTGCTTTGTTTCCTTCTCCCCCTCTCTCTCACCTGGCTAGCGAGGCCGCTGTCAGCCACTCCGGCCGTGCTCAAAGCGGTACGAGTGGAGGCGCCCCGTGGGTTTACGTCTTCGACGTCACCCCCAGTTCTGTTTTTATTTAAATCGAAATCCAAATTTAACCAGAGAGCTTCAAACAGCCACAACTTTTTAACCACAAGTCCAAATGAATTGATTCTTTTTTCATTGTGTTGTTTATGAAAATATCTAGAAGCACACCAAAAATGAGATTTTTCTCTGCCGTCTAGATTTTATGGTGAATTTTAGAGTGTTTCTTGATGTTTTCCTTTTATGTTTTTAATTGTTTTCAGAAGGTGAAGCTTGTCTTGAGGATCACCGTGAGGAGTGTGAACCTCACGTGCACTAAGGCAAACCACAGCAACATTTTCATGGTGCCATTGCAATATTTGTGATTTTTCAACTTGAATGAATAATTTAGTTCATGCATTTAAATCACTAAAATAAATATACATTTATTCTGTTGAATGCTTGTTTGTGTTGATATGTTTTGTTTACAGAAGGTTAAAGCTAACTAAGTTTGTTTAAGTCATTAGAAGTTATATTTGATTATGAAGAAATAATTTGCTTATGAAAACGAATTAGTTTGGTTAATATTTTCTTCAGTGAAAAACGAATTATGCTAAGTTATTGTCATGGTTAGTTTGCTGAGTAAACATAACCAGAAAAGTGTTATGAGTTTCTGATATGTATGGTTAGTGCTTGATATAGTTGATCCGTTATTGTTCAAATGATAAGTGATGCATGTTATATGATTGCATTTGCATGGCATATCATGACACCGATTATTTTTGCTTTAAGTTCAACCTGATAATAACGCAACTTGAACATATCGTTGATCGGGTCATGGTGCCATTGAGTCGAGTTTTTCCCCAGTGCAACCTGATACGTCTCCAACGTATATATAGTTTTTGATTGCTCCATGCTATATTATCTACTGTTTTGGACATTATTGGGCTTTATTATCCACTTTTATATTATTTTTGGGACTAACCTATTAACCGGAGGCCTAGCCCAGAATTGTTGTTTTTTGCCAGTTTTAGGGTTTCGAAGAAAAGGAATATCAAATGGAGTCCAAACGGAATGAAACCTTCGAGAACGTGATTTTCTCAACGAATAAGACCCAGGAGACTTGGACCCTACGTCAAGGCACAAGAGAGGAGGCCACGAGGTAGGGGGCACGCCTGCCTACCCCAGGCACGCCCTCCACACTCGTGGGCTCCCAGTTACTCCACCGACGTACTCCTTCCTCCTATATATACCTACGTACCCCCAAACGATCATATACGGAGCCAAAAACCTAATTCCACCATCGTAACTTTCTGTATCCACAAGATCCCATCTTGGGGCCTGCTCTGGAGCTCCGTCGGAGGGGGCATCGATCACGGAGGGCTTCTACATCAACACCATAGCCCCTCCGATGAAGTGTGAGTAGTTTACCTCAGACCTATGTGTAACGCCCTCGATGCAACTATATCTCCTACGTGTCGAAGCATGACTTAGAGGCATTACCGCATTGAAAGAAATGTCGCAAGTAAGGCAATCTTCACAACATCCCATGTAAATAGGTAATAAAAGGGAAGGTACATAGTTGGCTTACACTCGCCACGCCAAACAAAGTACATAAATAGCATTACATCAACCAATCACTCATGGTCCGACTACGGTACCAAAATAAAAGATCAACCCAACATGCGACACGGTCCCGATCGCCCCCAACTGGGCACCACTACTAATCATCAGGGAAAGACACATGGTAACGGCGTGAGTCTTCGTCGAACTCCCACTTGAGCTCAAGCGCATCATCTGGAACGGAGTCATCAGGCCCTGCATCTGGTTTGGAAGTAATCTGTGAGCCACAGGGACTCAGCAATCTCGCACCCTCGCGATCAAGACTATTTAAGCTTATAGGTAAAGGCAAGGTAAATATGTGGAGCTGTAGCAAGCGACTAGCATATATGGTGGCTAACCTGTACGCAAAAGAGAGCGAGAAGAGAAGGCAAAGCACGGACGAATAACTATAGAACATCCTGCGGCAAACATTACTCCAACACCGTGTTCACTTCCCGGACTCTGCCGAGAAGAGACCATCATGGTTACACACGCAGTTGATTCATTTTAATTAAGTTAAGGTTCAAGTTATCTACAACCGGACATTAACAAATTCCCATCTGCCCATAACCGCGGGCACGGCTTTCGAAAGTTCAAATCCCTGCAGGGGAGTCCCAACTTAGCCCATGACAAGCTCTCACGGTCAAAGAAGGATAAACCTTCTCCCGAGACATTCCGATTAGACTCAGCATCCCGGTTCTACCAGACAACTTCGACAAAGACAAAACAAGTCCAGCAACACCGCCCGAATGTGCCGACAAATCCCGATAGGAGCTGCACATATCTTGTTCTCAGGGCACACTCAGATAGGTCAAGCTACAAGTAAAACCAACCCTCAAGTTTCCCCGAGGTGGCCCCGCAGGCTGCCCGGTTCGGACCAACACTCAGAGGAGCACTGGCCGGGGAGGGGGGGGGTTTAAATAAAGATGACCCTTGGGCTCCCGAAACCCAAGGGAAAAAGAGGCTAGGTGGCAAATGGTAAAACCAAGGTTGGGCATTGCTGGAGGAGTTTTATTCAAGGCGAATGGTCAAGGGGTTCCCATTATCACCCAACCGCATAAGGAACGCAAAATCCGGGAACATAACACCGATATGACGGAAACTAGGGCGGCAAGAGTGGAACAAAACACTAGGCAAAAAGGCCGAGCCTTCCACCCTTTACCAAGTATATAGCTGCATTAATATAACAATATAATATAATGATATCCCAACAAGAAAATAATGTTCCAACAAGGAACGGTCTCCAATCTTCACCTGCAACTAGCAATGCTATAAGAGGGGCTGAGCAAAGCGGTAATATAGCCAATCAACGGTTTGCTAGGACATGGTGGGTTAGAGGTTTGTCATGGCAATTTGGGAGGCATGATAAGCAAGTGGTAGGCATCATAGCATAGGCATAGCAAAAGAGCGAGCATCTAGCAAAGCAAAGATAGAAGTGATTTTGAGGGTATGATCATCTTGCCTGCAAAGTTGTCAGAGTTGGCTGGATCCTCGAAAGCAAAATCAACGGGCTCCTCGTTAGCGAACTCGTCTCCCGGCTCTACCCAAACAAGACAAACAAGCAAAAGGAACGCAATCAACCACGTGCAAAGCTCAAACAACATGATGCAAACATGGTATGCTATGCGGGATGCAAGATTTGACAAGGAGTGAAAGAACCTGGCCTCAACATGGAAATCCAAGAGTGCCACTGGAAAGATGAGGTGATTTTGGTTGAAATCGATATAAAGAACACCGGAATTGGATGCACGGTTTGGAAATGGCAAGCAAAACAAATATTGCACCGGTCTGCGATAAACAGCAAGTAGCCATCTAGATGCAAGAAAATAGTTATGCTACATCACTCAAACATGGCAACAAAATACATGGCAGGGATTCACTCATAAAGCTTAACAAAAGATGAACACTGAGCTACGGCCAATTCATCCATTAACAGGTTCAAACAAGCATGGCAAAAGTGCAATTGGTAAACAGGTTTCAGACTTGGTGAAATTAACACAAGCCTGGAATTTCAGATCAGGCAGCACACTTTGGAGCAAGAAAACTATATGTTACAGGAACTTAACATGGCAAAGCAAAGTATGGCGTGGAGCTACTCAAAGAGCTTAACAAAAGTCGCTTAGTGACCTTGAGCCAAAAGAGATCGGAAAATACAATTGCAAGCATGTGAACATGGCAAAAACATAATCAGATCTCAGACTTAGAGAAAAACTGGAGCATGCAAATATGATAACGATTAGGCATGTTTACGAGCTCGATGCACTTACTACAGAGCAAGGCATGACAATCTAAGCATACATCCATCAAGAATACACATTGTATAAGCTAGACATGGCAAGAACAACAACATAGCATGCACGGATCAACAACAACATCCTCGGCAAAATCGCTAACAAGTAGACAATCTGCCCAGATTCACGAAATAGCAAAAGTAGAGCTCTATTGACTCAAGCTAGGGTGCTCCATAATTGCAAACAAAGACATGGATGGATAGAGCACTACAAGATTAACAAATCATCCTTACTGATCATCATCAAAAGAGGCACGGATAACTAGGAAACAACATGAACATATGGCATATTGATAAAACAGATCAAGGACTTAGTGAAATTGCTAAGTCCCTAAAATCAGCATTAACGAATGCACCACTTTGCAAGCTTGTGCTAGTTACCACACACATCACAAAAATACATGGATAGCACCTCTGTAAAGATGGCAAAGCATATAACAAAACACATGTAGAGCTCATGAGCATATCATGCACACAAAAATCATGGCAAAAATGACAAATAGCTATTTGGTGCAGCAGGTCTGACAATTAACTCAAATAGCTCTCTTCCAGCAGCATTTCGGGCATCAAGATGAGCTCAAATGAAAATGATGCAAAGAGATGAAATGATGTACTCTCTGAGACGAACATTTTGATTTGCTACACGCCCAAATGGAGCTACGGATGCAGAGATATAGCATGATGAAAAATGCAATTTATCTAGGGTTTCGGGAGAAAGTCAACCGTCCGGATTTCTCAGATCTAGATCTGGCCGGGCACGTGGAACGAGGATCGCCGGGGGAGCTCGGAGTCGCCGGAGAAGGAGGTCGCCGGCTTGCTTGAGTGGAGGAGGAGGGCGGGGCGGCGCCGGAGTTGGTGGTGGTGGTGGCGGGTGTGGGCACCGGAGCCGCGGCGGCGGGGCGGCGCCGGAGCTCGGCCGGAGCTCGGGCGACGATGGCGTGCGGCGGCGGCGCGCGCCGGAGTTGGAGGAGGCACGCACGAGCGGCGGCGCGCGGGAACCGGGCCGGGAGGGCCCCTCCTGGGCCCAGGCGGGTCGGCGCGACGATGATGTGGGCACGAGGCGGCGGCGAATGGGGGCGTGCCACATTGCGGCGGGGTTGGAACCGGACACGTCCGGCGCTGGCGGACGTTGTCCGGCGCGCGGAGGAAGACGGAGGCTAGGGTTTCGGGGGAGAGATCCGAAATTTCGGGGGTGGGTCTTTAAATAGACATAGAGGGAGCTAGGAGAGTCCAAATGAGGTGCTGTTTTCGGCCACGCGATCGTGATCGAACGCTCTAGATGATGGAGAGGGTTTTGGTGGGTTTTGGGCCAAATTGGAGGGGTGTTGGGATGCAATACACACGAGGCCTTCTCGGTCCCTCGGTTAACCATTGGAGCATCAAACGGAGTCCAAATGGTACGAAACTTGACATGCGGTCTACTGGTAGTAAACCAAGGCCGCTTGGCAAGTCTCGATCCGATCCGGAAATGTTTAACCCCACACACGAAAGGAAGGTAGAAAGGACCACCGGAGGAGATAGGAGCACCGGAATGCAAAACAGACAACGGGGAAAATGCTCGGATGCATGAGACAAACATGTATGCAAATGCAATGCACATGATGACATGATATGAGATGCATGACAACGAAAACAACACACGGAGACAAAAACCCGAACCCGAGGAAATAAAATAACTTAGCGCCGGAAACAGCAAGAGTTGGAGTACATATTAGGTAAATTACATCCGGGGTGTTACACTATGGGTCCATAATTAGTAGCTAGATGGCTTCTTCTCTCTTTTTGGATCTCAATACAATGTTCTCCCCTCTCTTGTGGAGAACTATTCAATGTAATCTTCTTTTTGCGGTGTGTTTGTTGAGACCGATGAATTGTGGGTTTATGATCAAGTCTATCTATGAATAATATTTGAATCTTCTCTGAATTATTTTATGTATGATTGGTTATCTTTGCAAGTCTCTTCGAATTATCAGTTTGGTTTGGCCTACTAGATTGATCTTTCTTGCAATGGGAGAAGTGCTTAGCTTTGGGTTCTATCTTGCGGTGTCCTTTCCCAGTGACAGTAGGGGCAGCAAGGCACGTATTGTATTGTTACCATCGAGGATAACAAGATGGGGTTTTCATCATATTGCATGAGTCTATCCCTCTACATCATGTCATCTTGCTTAAGGTGTTACTCTGTTTTAACTTAATACTCTAGATGCATGCTGGATAGCGGTCGATGATTGGAGTAATAGTAGTAGATGCAGGCAGGAGTCGGTCTACTTGTCTCGGACATGATGCCTATATACATGATCATACCTAGATATTCTCATAACTATGCTCAATTCTATCACTTGCTCAACAATAATTTGTTCAACCACCATAGAATACTTATGCTCTCGAGAGAAGCCACTAGTGAACCCTATGGCCCCCGGGTCTATCTTTATCATATTGATCTCCTACTACTTAGTTATTTACTTTGCCTTTATTTTACTTTGCATCTTTATCACAAAAATACCAAAAATATTATTTATATCATATCTATCAGATCTCACTCTCGTAAGTAGCCTTATAGGGATTGACAACCCCTATTTGCGTTGGTTGCGAGGATTTATTTGTTTTGTGCAGGTACGAGGGACTCGCGCGTAGCCTCCTACTGGATTGATACCTTGGTTCTCAAAAACTGAGGGAAATACTTACGTTACTTTGCTGCATCATTCCTTCCTCTTCGGGGAAAACCAACGCAGTGCTCAAGAGGTAGCAAGAAGGATTTCTGGCGCCGTTGCCGGGGAGGTCTTCGCAAAAGTCAACATACCAAGTACCCATCACATACCCTTATCTCCCACATTACATTATTTGCCATTTGCCTCTCATTTTCCTCTCCCCCACTTCACCCTTGCCATTTTATTCGCCTCTCTCTCTCTATCCTCCCTCTCTTTCTCTATTTGCCTCTTTTGCTTGTTTGCTTGTGTTACCATGTGCCTTCCATTTGCTTGCATCTTTGCTTGCTAAAAATCTATTGATATGGATCCACTTAAAGTGTTCTACTTGGATCATCTTCGATCCTTATGTGCTCGTGCTGAAACCCCAACTAGCCTAGTTGATGGGAAATCTTTAGATGAGCATGCTCATTTTGTGCGTCATCGTTTGTCTGAAAAAGGGAAGCCCTTATGGTATCATATAAATAGTTTGCTATACTATGCTTGGAATCTTTGTGAAATGTGTGATTTTACTTGTTGCTCTAAGAACCCTAAAAACACCTTCCCTAGCTTTGTGAGTTCAATGATAATGAAATCTTATCTTCTTATGCAAAGGGTGTTTATAGTTACTATGATATCAAACAAATTGAAGAATTTGTCGTTTTTAAGGGTGCTCATGAAGTTGCTTCTTTGATTGAAAAGTATGATTTTACTCTCAATAAATCTGAAAATTCCTCATACTTAAATATTGCAATGAAAATTTTGCTCATAATGTCCATGTCCAAGAATTTATTAAAAGAATGACCGTTGCTTTGGAAGAAAATAATGATATGCATGAATCTATAGATAATGATGATTCCGATGATTTGGTTGAAATATCCCTTGATGAACATGATGCTTGCTATTCTTGTGGCCATGATGCCAATATTTATGAAGATGAATTTGCTATAGTTCCTTATGTTAAACATGAGATCGTTGCTATTGCACCCATACTTGATAGTTCCTTCGATGAAAAGCATGATTGCAATGATGTTATTATAAATTCTCTTAATGTCAATTGTGTTAATGATGTGCAAAACCCTAAGCTTGGGGATGCTAGTTTTGCTATGACTACTATTTATTGCAATGATCATGATTGGGGTGATTCTTCTTTTAATCTTGAAAATTTATTTAAGCCCCATGATGAATATGAGATTGATAATAGTGTTTGCAATATTATTAAAAGTGAGTTTGGAGAGGTCATGACTTTAGTTAATGTTAATCCCACTATTTTGGAAGAGTGTCAACTTTGCATGCATGTGGATCATGTCGAAAATATTTTATGTGATAGCTATTTTGTTTAATTTTCTTATGATCCTACATGTAATTATTATGAGAGAGGAAAATATGGTGGTAGAAACTTTCATGTTACTAAATTACCTCTCGTTATATTGAGATTGCTATTGTTTCTTTCCGCTTCCTTGCATGCTAGTTTTTGATTGCCTTGATAATTTGTTTGCCTATAATATGCCTATGCATAGGAAGTATGTTAGACTTAGATGTGTTTGTCACATGTTTTATGATGCTCTCTTTGTGCTTCAATTCTTGTCTTTCATGTGAGCATCATTAAAATTATCAATGCCTAGCTAGGGGCGTTAAATGATAGAGCTTGTTGGGAGGCAACCCAATTTCATTTAGTAATAAATAATTTATCTAGCCTCTGATTTGGTTGTGTTTTTTTGTTTAAATAGTGTTTGTGCCAAGTAGAACCGTTGGGAAGACTTGGGGAAAGTCTTGTTGAACTTGCTGTAAAAAACAGAAAATTTAGCGCTCACGAGAACTGCTGTAATTTCTATTTGGAGAGTGATATTTAGTTAATTCTTCTTTAAGATGATTAATAGAGAAATTTCTCACGTCTAGCAATTTACTTTAGAATTTTTCGGGTTCCAGATCTTGCGCTAGCTACAGATTACTACAGACTGTTCTGTTTTTGACAGATTCTATTTTTCGTGTGTTGTTTGCTTATTTTGATGAATCTATGGCTAGTAAAATAGTTTATAAACCATAGAGAAGTTGTAATACAGTAGGTATAATACCAATATAAATAAAGAATGAGTTCATTACAGTACCTTGAAGTGGTCTTTTGTTTTCTTTCGCTAACGGAGCTCACGAGATTTTCTACTTTAAGTTTTGTGTTGTGAAGTTTTCAAGTTTTGGGTAAAGATTTGATGAATTATGGAACAAGGAGTGGCAAGAGCCTAAGCTTGGGGATGCCCATGGCACCCCCAAGATAATCTAAGGACACCTAAAAGCCAAAGCTTGGGGATTCCCCGGAAGGCATCCCCTCTTTCGTCTACTTCTCTCGGTAACTTTACTTGGAGCTATATTTTTATTCGCCACATGATATGTGTTTTGCTTGGAGCGTCTTGTATGATTTGAGTCTTTGCTTGTTAGTTTACCACAATCATCCTTTATGTACACACCTTTTGATAGAGCCATACATGATTTGGAATTTGTTAGAATACTCTATGTGCTTCGCTTATATCTTTTGAGTTATATAATTTTGCTCTAGTACTTCACTTATATCTTTTAGAGCACGGTGGTGGATTTGTTTTATAGAAACTATTGATCTCTCATGCTTCACTTAGATTATTTTGAGAGTCTTTAATAGCATGGTAATTTGCTTAAAATCCTAATATGCTTGGTACACAAGATTAATAATAAAACTTTCTTATGAGTGTGTTGAATACTATGATAAGTTTGATACTTGATAATTGTTTTGAGATATGAAGATGGTAATATTAAAGTTGTGCTAGTTGAGTAGTTATGAATTTGAGAAATACTTGTGTTGAAGCTTGTGATTCCCGTAGCATGCACGTATGGTGAACCGTTATGTGATGAAGTCGGAGCATGATTTATTTTTTGATTGCCTTCCTTATGAGTGGCGGTCGGGGATGAGCGATGGTCTTTTCCTACCAATCTATCCCCGTAGGAGCATGCGCGTAATACTTTGCTTTGATAACTTGTAGATTTTTGCAATAAGTATATGAGTTCTTTATGACTAATGTTGAGTCCATGGATTATACACACTCTCACCCTTCCACCTTTGCTAGCCTCTCTAATACCGCACACCTTTCGCCGGTATCATACACCCACCATATACCTTCCTCAAAACAGCCACCATACCTACCTATTATGGCATTTCCATAGCCATTCCGAGATATATTGCCATCCAACTTTCCACCGTTCCGTTTATTACGACACACTCCATCATTGGCATATTGCTTAGCATGATCATGTAGTCGACATCGTATTTGTGGCAAAGCCACCGTTCATATTTCTTTCATACATGTCACTCATGAGTCATTGCATATCCCGGTACACCGCCGGAGGCATTGATATATAGTCATATTTTGTTCTAAGTATCGAGTTGTAATTTTTGAGTTGTAAGAAAAATAAAAGTGTGATGATCATCATTATTAGAGCATTGTCCCAGTGAGGAAAGGATGATGGAGACTATGATTCCCCCACAAGTCGGGATGAGACTCCGGACGAAAAATAAAAGAAAGAAAGAAAGAAAGAAAAGAGGCCATAAAAAAAGAGAAAAGGCCCAAATAAAAAAATGAGAGAAAAAGAGAGAAGGGACAATGCTACTATCCTTTTACCACACTTGTGCTTCAAAGTAGCACCATGATCTTCATAGTAGAGAGTCTCTCATGTTATCACTTTCATATACTAGTGGGAATTTTTCATTATAGAACTTGGCTTGTATATTCCAATGAGGAAGCAAGTTGGATGCACACCCACTTAGTTTCTTTTTGAGCTTTCATATACCTGTAGCTCTAGTGCATCCGTTGCATGACAATCCCTACTCACTCACATTGATATCTATTGATGGGCATCTCCATAGCCCGTTGATACGCCTAGTTGATGTGAGACTATCTTCTCCCTTTTTGTCTTCTCCACAACCACCATTCTATTCCACCTATAAGTGCTATGTCCATGGCTCACGCTCATGTATTGCGTGAAAATTGAAAAAGTTTTGAGAATGTCAAAAGTATGAAACAATTGCTTGGCTTGTCATCGGGGTTGTACATGATTTAAATATTTTGTGTGGTGAAGATGGAGCATAGCCAGACTATATGATTTTGTAGGGATAACTTTCTTTGGCCATGTTATTTTGAGAAGACATAATTGCTTAGTTAGTATGCTTGAAGTATTATTATTTTTATGTCAATATGAACTTTTGTCTTGAATATTTCGGATCTGAATATTCATACCACAGTTAAGAAGAATTACAGCACTCCGCATCAAAAATTCTGTTTTTATCATTTACGTACTCGAGGACGAGCAGGAATTAAGCTTGGGGATGCTTGATACGTCTCCAACGTATCTATAATTTTTGATTGCTCCATGCTATATTATCTACTGTTTTGGACATTATTGGGCTTTATTATCCACTTTTATATTATTTTAGGGAATAACCTATTTACTGGAGGCCCAGCCCAGAATTGTTATTTTTTACATGTTTTAGGGTTTCGAAGAAAAGGAATATCAAACGGAGTCCAAACGGAACGAAACCTTCGGGAACGTGATTTTCTCATCGAATAAGACCTAGGAGACTTGGACCATATGTCAAGTCACAAGAGAGGAGTCCATGAGGTAGGGGGCGCGCCTGCCTACCCCAGGCGCGCCCTCCACCCTCGTGGGCCCCCTGTTGCTCCACCGACTTACTCCTTCCTCCTATATATACCTGCGTACCCCCAAACGATTAGATACGGAGCCAAAACCCTAATTCCACCGCCGTAACTTTCTGTATCCACGAGATCCCATCTTGGGGCCTATTCCGGAGCTCCGCTGGAGGGGGCATCGATCACGGAGGGCTTCTACATCAACACAATAGCCCCTCCCATGAAGTGTGAGTAGTTTACCTCAGACCTACGGGTCCATAGTTAGTAGCTAGATGGCTTCTTCTCTCTTTTTGGATCTCAATACAATGTTCCCCCCCTCTCTTGTGGAGAACTATTCGATGTAATCTTCTTTTTGCGGTGTGTTTGTTGAGACCGATGAATTGTGGGTTTATGATCAAGTCTATCTATGAATAATATTTGAATCTTCTCTGAATTCTTTTATGTATGATTGGTTATCTTTGCAAGTCTCTTTGAATTATCAGTTTGGTTTGGCCTACTAGATTGATCTTTCTTGCAATAGGAGAAGTGCTTAGCTTTGGGTTCAATCTTGCGGTGTCCTTTCCCAGTGACAATAGGGGAAGCAAGGCACATATTGTATTGTTACCATTGAGGATAACAAGATCGGGTTTTCATCATATTGCATGAGTCTATCCCTCTACATCATGTCATCTTGCTTAAGGCGTTACTCTGTTTTAACTTAATACTCTAGATGCATGCTGGATAGCGGTCGATGAGTGGAGTAATAGTAGTAGATGCAGGCAGGAGTCGGTCTACTTGTCTCGGACATGATGCCTATATACATGATCATACCTAGATATTCTCATAACTATGCTCAATTCTGTCAATTGCTCAACAGTAATTTGTTCACCCACCGTAGAATACATATGCTCTCGAGAGAAGCCACTAGTGAAACCTATGGCCCCCGGGTCTATCTTTATCATATTGATCTCCTACTACTTAGTTATTTACTTTGCCTTTATTTTACTTTGCATCTTTATCACAAAAATACCAAAAATATTATTTATATCATATCTATCAGATCTCACTCTCGTAAGTGGCCTTATAGGGATTGACAACCCCTATTTGCCTTGCTTGCGAGGATTTATTTGTTTTGTGCAGGTATGAGGGACTCGCGCGTAGCCTCCTATTGGATTGATACCTTGGTTCTCAAAAACTGAGGGAAATACTTACGCTACTTTGCTGCATCATCCTTTCCTCTTTGGGGAAAACCAACGCAGTGCTCAAGAGGTAGCACAACCACATTTTCCTTTGTGGGAAGGCCTTTATTCGGTCTGTTGTCATGCCTCTGGTCGGTACCTCCAATGGGGGAAGGTTATGGGCGTGTGTTACACTGGCCCGGTAACCATACATAAACTTGTGTGCCCGTTGTTGTTATGGTACCTTGTCCCCGTTTGGGACCGTTTATGTTTTGCCACGACGGTGGCCGTTGGTGTCTTTGGTAGACACGGGGCCACCCAGGACTTAGACCAGTGGGGAGTGAGTCATAGTGCTCGGGAGAGTGTCATGGCAATGGAGGGGTTATGTCGGAATGTCATTGGTCCACCCGAATGGGAGTGCGAGGCCATGGGTTCCTTGGTGTGGGTACAGTGCGCTACCTCTGCAGAGTGTATTTAATCTATCGATAGCCGAGTCCACGATTATGAACACGCTCGAAAGTAGGTCACAGCATGGGTCAACGTTCAAATAATTTTGCACACTAAGATAATAACTTTGCACTATTGGAAAGAGGATGGTTGAGGAACCAGTTTGATGCTGGAGACCAAGTTGTTTGTCAGTTTGTGATCCGAGAAAGATCACCGTTTGGTTACGAGGTAACCCGATTAAAGACCAAGATGCTGGTCCGTTTGTGATCTGAGAGAGATCACTGTTTGGTAAGAAAGTCCGTGAGACTTGAGTTCACGAGATCATGATCACTGCATTTCTAGTATGATTTTGCATTGATGGTTAAATTGGTTAATTGTCTTGATATTGTTTGTCATTATGTTTATGCTTGTTGTGAGCTTGCAAGTACATTCAATGTACTGACCTGGCGTGTCATGCCAGCTTTCAGGAAAGTCTCCTTGGAATGGAGTGCTGTCCGAGTCTAGATCGTGTCCACATCGATGTCCCTATGCTATGGAGTCCCACTTCATCGTCGTTCTGCTGCAGCGTAGTTGTCGTGATCGAGGCCCCTTTATGTTCACTAAATAACATACATATTCTTCAGCCGCACCGTGTTTGCCACTTGGCCTCGCAACTTGTTGTAATATGAACCATGTTCCGCTAGCATCAATAAAGCGGTTGTATTCGGTACCAAGATGTTGTGTGTTGCCAGAAGACATGGTCTCTGGGCTGGCAGTACAAGGTAAACGGGTTGCTCTCAGCCGGGGTGCCACACAAATTACTAATTTCTCCAATCGAATTAACTTTTTTACTAGTAGGTGCTCATTTGGTATGCCATTGTGAATAATTTCCCATAATATCATCAAGAAATTTAGTAGCTTCAACCAAAGTAATTTCCATAAAAGTATCACCCACGGCGAAATCTAAAAGATTTTTAGAAACAAAGTGCAATCCCGTATAAAAAATTGTATGATAATCCAAAGATTAAAACAATGATTAGGACAATTTCTTATCATCAACTTCATTTTTTCCCAAGATTGCGGAACATGTTCATGCTCAAGTTGCTTAAAATTCATGATTTGAGTTCTAAGGGAAATAATTTTCGTGGGCGGAAAATACTTAGTAATAAAAGCATCTTTGCACTTATCCCAAGAATTGATACTATTGCGAGGCAAAGAGGAAAACCAAATTTTTGCACGGTCTCACAAAGAAAACAGAAATAATTCTTGGAAAGAGGAAAACCAAGAATTGTCCACATCTTTTTTATTTTTCATATCACATAATTCTACGAATGTGTTAAGATGGAACATTGAATCCTCATTAGGAGTACCAGAAAATTGATCTTTCATGAGAAGATTCAACAAAGCAGCATTAATATTACAAGACTCTGCACTAGTGGCGGGAGGAGCAATCGGAGTGCTCATAATATCATTAATATTGGCATTGGAAAAATCACACAACTTGGCATTTTCTTGAGTCATCGTGACTACGTAAACAAGACTGCACACAAAAACAGATCTGGCGAGAAAAATGGCAAACAAAAAAGAGAGCGAATAAAATGGCAATTTTTTGTGAAGTGGGGGAGATGAAATCGAGATGCAAATGGAAAATAATGTAAATTGCAAGGGAGATGAGACTTGTGATTAGGAACCTGATAGATGTTGATGATGTCTCCCCGCCAACGGCGCCAGAAATTCCTTTTAATATCGCTTGAACTACGTCGGTATTTCCCCAAAGAGGAAGGGATGATGGAGCACATCTACGGTAGGTATTTCCCTCAGTTATGAAACCAAGGTTATCAATCCAGTAGGAGAACCAAGCAATACAATGTAAACTGTACCTGCACACAAAGAACAAATACTTGCAACCTGATGCGTAAGAGGGGTTGTCAATCCCTCCATGGTAAAAAGATAAATAAATCTGTGGTAGATCGGATAAATATCTCTCTATAAAACATGAAATGCAGCAAGGTATTTTTGGGTTTTTGGAATAATAGATCTGGAAATAAAAGTGAATAAAAATAGATCCCAAAGCAAATATGATAAATAATAGACCCGGGGGCTGTAGATTTCACTACTGGCTTGTCTCAAGAAATAGCATATGGTGGGTAAACACATTACTGTTGCACAATTGATAGAATATGAAATAATTATGACGATATCCAGGCAATGATCATTATATAGGCATCCTATCCAAGATTAGTAGACCGACTCCTGCCTCCATCTACTACTCTTACTCCACACATCGATCCCTATCTTGCATGCATCTAGTGTATTAAGTTCATCGAGAAACGGAGTAATCCAATAAGAACAATGACAAGATGTAGACAAGATTTATGCTCCCATCTTGTTATCCTTAATAGCAATGACACATGCGTGTCTTGCTACCCCTTCAGCACTGGGAAAGAACACCGCACGATCAAACCCATCACAAAGCACCTCTTCCCATGGCAATAAAAATCGATCTAGTTGGCCTAACTAAACCAAAGATTCGAATATGAAATACGAGACTATAAGTAATCATGCATATAAGAGATCAAAGAAGACTCACATAATATTCATGGATAAAAGATCTAATCATCAACTCAAAGTTCATCGGATCCCAACAAACACACCGCAAAAAGAGTTACATCAAATAGATCTCCAAGAGACCATTGTATTGAGAATCAAAAGAGAGAGGGGAAGCCATCTAGCTATTCACTACGGACCCATAGGTCTATAATGAACTACTCACACATCATCGAAGAGGCACCAATGAGGGTGATGAACCCCTCCGTGATGGTGTTTAGGTTGGATCTCGTGGTTCTGGACCTTGCGGCGGCTGGAATTGTGTTTCTTCCATTCCCCTAGGGTTTTTGGAATATTTGGGTATTTATAGGGTGAAGAGGCGGTGCGAGAGGCCACCAAGGTGGGCACAACCCACCAGGGCGCGCCTAGGCCACCAGGCGCCCCCAGGTGGGTTATGCCCCCCTCGAGGTACCCCTCTTGTACTTCTTTGACACATGTTGTTCCTTCTGGTCCATAAAAATTCTCCAAAAAGTTTCGCTGCGTTTGGACTCTGTTTGGTACTGATATTCAACGAAGTAAAAACAAGCAAAAAACAGCAAGTGGCACTAGGCTAGTGTCAATAGGTTAGTCCCAAAAAATGATAAAAAGTTTCTATAAAATGATTGTAAAACATCCAAGAATGATAATATAACAGCATGGAACAAGTAAATGTTATAGATACATTGGAGACGTATCACAATGTTTTGACATCCATCTGCCATATTTCATAATCAAAAAATGCAGCTATTGCCAACATGATTGTGACGGACTTAATCATCTCTACGAGTGGTAAAGTCTCATCGTAGTCAACTCCTTGAACTTGTGAATACCCCTATTGCCACAAGTCGAGCTTTATAGACGGTGACATTACCATCCGCGTTCGTCTTCTTCTTGAAGATCCAATTCTGAATGGCCTTGCGCCTTTCTGGTAATACTTCCAAAGTCCATACTTTGTTTTCATACATGGATCATGTCGGTGTCAAAACCGGCGGATCTCGGGTAGGGGGTCCCGAACTGTGCGTCTAAGGCGGATGGTAACAGGAGGCAGGGGACACAATGTTTACCCAGGTTCAGGCCCTCACGATGGAGGTAATACCCTACGTCCTACTTGATTGATCTTGATGATATGAGCATTACAAGAGTTGATCTACCACGAGATCGAAGAGGCTAAACCCTAGAAGCTAGCCTATGGTATGATTGTCTGTTGTCCTATGGACTAAACCCTCCAGTTTATATGGGCACCGAAGGGGCTATGGTTACACAAAGTCGGTTACAAGGGAGGAGATCTACATATACGTATTGCCAAGCTTGCCTTCCACACCAAGGAGAGTCCCATCCGGACACGGGGTGAAGTCTTCAATCTTGTATCTTCATAGTCCAATAGTCCGGCCAAAGGATATAGTCCGACTGTCCGGAGACCCCCTAATCCAGGACTCCCTCAGTAGCCCCTGAACCAGGCTTCAATGACGATGAGTCCGGCGCGCAGATTTGTCTTCGACATTGCAAGGCGGGTTGTTCCTCCGAATACTCATAGAGGATTATGAACACAAGGATAGTGTCCTGCTCTGCAAAAAAAGTTCCACATATCACCGTAGGGAGAATAATATTTCCACAAATTTAATCTGCTGACATGTTTAGCAACATGACATCATGCCATGGCCCGATCATTATTCAAACTGTTTTTCTCAACCAGCTACTGCACATATCGCGAGGTGGTTTCCTTGGCACGTCTTGTCGAAGCAGAGATCGTGTCCCCTCATCACGGGATTCTCATCAATACGGATGTGGGTAACCCAACCGCGCCATCAATTAAAACGCTTGGGGAATAAGAGGTTTTACCAGGTGAGTGGGGAGGCGCATCGCCTCTTCGCCCTTATAAAGGGACAAGGATTTACTCTTTTCACCTACGCCTTCTTCCTGATTCATTCCCTTCTGCTCAGGCTCCAGCGCCCAAGCATTCACCATCTCTGCCCACAAAAAGGTCTTCCAAAGATGTACGGATCCGGAGCAGGAGGCAAATGGATGGCCTCTACCATCCGAGAGAAGGATATCAAAAAGCTTCGGCAGGCTGGGTATCTGGCCAAGAAAATCAGCCACCGTCTCCCGACGGTGGGACAGATCGTCCCCACTCCGGAACCCCACGAGAGGGTTGTATTCCTCCCTCACTTTGTCCGCGGGCTAGGGTTTCCCCTCCACCCGTTCGTTCATGGTATCATGTATTATTATGGGATCGATCTTCACGATCTGTCCCCTAATTCCTTCCTCAACATCTCGACGTTCATTGTCATGTGCGAGGCTTTTCTCCGCATTTTGCCGCACTTCAGTTTATGGCTGAAGGTTTTTAATGTGAAGCCCAAGGTGGTGGGCGGCGAGCACGCCGAGTGCGGGGGCACTATGGTGAGGAAAATGCCCAACGTCATATGGCCAACAGGAACCTTTAATGATTCTGTCAAGGAGTGGCAATAGCAGTGGTTTTACATAACTAAGCCGTGCGGCAAGGAATGGGCCGCCTCTCCCGAGTTTCGATCCGGCGCCCCTCTGCGGCTTACATCCTGGGTTAAGAAAGGCCTGGACTGGTTCTCGTCCAACGAACTATCGGTGCTTCGGACGCGCGTTAAATATATGAGAGATAAGAACATTGAACTTGTCAACGTAGTCCAGGTGATGTTAGTCCGCCGGGTACTTCCTTGTCAACACCGGACTTGCAATCTATGGGAATTCGATCTGGCCAGGCACCGAACCTTGCGAGGGTTCTTCGGCTCCTCGCACAAGGATATTTGGAAGGTTCTTTTCAAGTCCAGCAAATCATGGCCGGACTTTGTCGAGGACCGTGGCTACCAACTGTCCCGTCCTGCAAGTTCGGTGAGTTTATTCAACTTTTCTATCCGCATGACCCAAAGGAAGCACTTGACGCGTGTTATTCAACTCTCCCAGAGCTGGACGAAGAAGGCGAAACGGATCCATTGTCCGGCCCTGCTGCCCAAAGACCCGACCATCCCACTTCTGACAAAGATGCTGGTCCCGGCGCCTTGCAAGGTGCCGAAGAAGACGGCCGAGAAGGAGGCCAAAAAGACCCGGGGCGGCCTTCATCGCCACAGCGCTTCGGACACAATATCCAAAGGTTCTGGTGCCCATTGCACCTCCGAAGAGGATGAAGAGGAGGAGGAAGATGAATCCCTTGCGGGGGGGAAAAGGAAGAGGACGACCTCCGTACCCTTGGAGGCCGAACTCCCCAAAAGGGGAAGGGCACCTCTTCCGGAGGAGTCCACTGCCGCTGCCGACAGCGGCCCGGCCTGGGATCCTAGGGTCCAGCCCCTGGTGAACTCGTAAGTATATAAAATCCGAGGACGTTTAAGCGTCCGGATTCATCGTGGCTTAGTATTTTAGCCTGAGCATATATATTTTTTTGTAGTCCGGCGAGGTCTCGTGCCAAACAATCCTCATGAGAGGACCTGCTGAGCTCAAATGCTATGGAGAGCGGGATGCCCCCAAAGGCCCTTTCCTCCAAATAGGTGCATAACACCGAGGCTTCGTCCCAGAAGGACTCCAGCTAGGAGGAAAGGAAGAAACCGTGAAGGCGGCACCTGGAGGTCAAACCGCAGGGGCCGAACACGTGGGGGAAAAGATTCCCACAGGGTCTGACGGCGGGGGCAATCCTGAGTTCGGCTCCCCACCGGATGCGATTCCAGAGACCTATACGGCTCCAGAATCAAGAAGGCATCCTCCTTTGGCTGGAGGGGGCATGTCTGTTCCGCCGGCGACCTCTGTCCATCCAGAAGTGTCGGATGCTTTGTTGGTGGCGTTGCAAGACGCCTCCATCGTTGATGAACACCGTGCCCTTATGGGTGCGGTGATTGAGAAGATTCGGTCAACTGAGAGTGGACTGAACGAAGCCTGTATAAGCCTAATAAGAGGCTTTGAGGTATGTTTTATGAGTTGTCGAAGAGTGTCATAGTATAGATAGTAGCCCCTGATACACTGTTCGGTGAAAGAAAGAACCGGATAGGGGATCGAATTAATGATCGCAGGAAGACTCATTGAATGACATTGATTTCTTTTCTGTTTCAAGAAGGTACCTATAGCGTCTGCTGCCTCTCGTGCTGCGGAGATCTCCGAACTGAATCAACGTCTGGAGCGGGCCATAGAAGAACTTGGCCAAGTGAAAATGTAGTTGAGGGATAAACAAGGTATGCACAAGCGTTACGCTCATTTATTGTGAAATAAATGTTAAGTATGAAATAAGCCGCATAATTTGTGCTAGGGGTTATGACTGAAGTCAAGGCCCTCAAAAGGGCCATTGCCGAGGCCAAGAAAAAGGTGGCCACAGAGCGGACTCTTCATGAGGAACACAAGACCAGAGTTATTAAAGTTGAGCAGGAGCTGCAAGAGGCTGTAAGTAAATGCGAGACCTTGGAGCAGAGTTTAACGGAGAAAGAATCCGAACTCACCAAGGCGCGTCAAGCCATGAGCGATGCCCGGGGGGAAACCCAAAGCGCCCTGCAGGGGGTCCAAGAGGCGAGAAATATCGCGGCAGGTAAGGCTTTTCCCGTGTAAAGCAAGTATTTGAAGGGAAAACTATGTTTCTGATTTTGAATCCGGATTTCTCAGGTGTATTTGCCGAGCTACCTTGTAGCATATCAGATGCCGCCCAATTCTACCGAGCCGATGAAGGGAACACCGTAGATAAGCTCTTCTGGTCGCAGTATTTGGCGCCGAATTATCCGGTGCCTTTTGCCGATCAACTGAAACAGCTGATCGAACTGCATAAAGCGGCAGAACTAGCCATGAAAGATATGGTTATCCGGCTATGGCTTGCCGAGCTGATTCCAAGCAGCTACTTCGGGCTTGTGAGGCAGCTTGTAAGCGATTGCCCTCAACTTGACGTCATTAAGCGGTCGGTCTGTATAGAAGGAGCACGAATGGCCTTCGCCTGCGCAAAGGTGCACTGGGGGAAGATGGATGCCGAAAAGCTGGTGACCAGAGGACCGCCAGAGGGAAGGAGCACCCCAAGCCCGAATTATATTATAAGAGTGTCCTGAAAGGATCCTACCTTGCAGCGGATCTATGCACCAAGGACGTTATATTTCCATGAATGCCAATCATGTTGTCCTTTGTAATGTTTGAACAAGGTCGTTTATTTGTCGCTTGTTATATAAAAGTTTACCCTCCTGTGCGGACGTTTTATATTAAACCTGAGAGTTGGCCAGTCGTCGGCTTCTGCCCCCATGTAAAAAGTATGGGGGTGTTCGGGATAAACCTGAGCACTCTTTATCCTAGTTTTGGGTCCTTCGAAGGAGGTGCTCAGCACAACGAACCAGGCAATCGGACTATAGGGATTTATCACTCTCACTTATCCATAGGAGCTTTAGTATGGTCGGCGCAGCCCCTTGTGTTCGGAAGACCGTACTAGGGGCTCTATAGGCTCCTGATCGGAGAGAAAACCGATCCATCGCATGCTGCATTGGTTATGGCATTATGCGGGAGAAATCCTTAAAGATTTTGTAATCGCTCGAACAGCTGACCAGCTCTCGCCGTATCATGACAGTCAGTTTTCGGCTTTCTCTACTAAGGTGCTCATCCAGAAGAACCGGGACACAATCGTAGTAGTTCTCCCAGTGCTACCTTAGCCGATATAGCAGAACGTAAGGTACCAAAACATGGGAGCCGGGCAAACCCAACTATTGACCCAAGACATGATTCGGAGCTGATGCATATAATGCTATAGGTTCGGGGTGCCGAACTTCCATGAAGGTATTCAGACTTTTGTTGTCGTGTTACGGGAAGAACGAAGTCCCTGGCACATTTAAGGCATATCACTGTGTACGGATGCCATTTGACAAAATGATTTTGATAAGAAATAATCAGCAGGTAAACATCATATAAATCCACATGTTGTATTTGAATAATACTTCTATGTGTATGGGTACAAGTAATGTGATGAAAAGGGGTTGTGATAGCCGAACCTGCTGTGACCAGGGGAAAAGGTTGAGTACGGATCCGTAATATAGCTGGACGGTCACTGCAGGGAATGTCTAAGGATTCCCTAACGCGTTCAAGCTGCCTCCGTGTAGTCCGTCCTGGTCGGTGCAAAGGCGAACCTGCGAAGGAAATATAAGAAATGTTTACGTGCTAGAGGGCGGTTGAACCGCTGAGTTCAGCCTGTCATGGCCTTCGCCGGAGTGTTTAGTTGAGCTCTGGACGAGCCGGGTATCCTTCCTCAAAGTAATTTGGAGCCCCTTGACGGTGTCTAGGAGCCTGGACATTGACTCGAGGTTCGGCTGCAAGGTGCTGCTCGTTGTTTCTGCTGCTAAGGCAGTGGTGTATTTGTTGGTGCCAAAGGAAGGTTCGGCCTTGCCGTGAACCGTGATGATGCCGCGTGGACCGGGCATCTTGAGCTTACGGTAGGCATAATGTGGCACCGCATTGAATCGAGCGAATGCGGTTCGCCCGAGCAGTGCTTGATAGTCACTGCGGAAAGGGGCGATTTCGAAGATTAACTCTTCGATACGGTAATTTTCTGGTGATCCGAGGATTACCTCGAGGGCAATGGAGCCTGTACAGCTAACCTCCATACCTGGTATGATGCCTCTAAAAGTGGCTTTAGTGGGTTTGGTCACTGAATGATCGATGCCCATATTGCACACTGTGTCTTGGTAAAGCAGATTTAAACCGCTACCTCCGTCCATCAGGACTCGAGTGAGGTGGAACCCGCCTACTATTGGGTCGAGGATTAGTGCGGCTGGATTTCCCTGATTGGCGTTAACCGGACAATCTGTGCGGTTCAAGGTGACCGGCCCTAGTTTATATTGTGGGACGGTTAGTTCCGTTGAGTCGCCATCCCTAAGGGTGCATATCTGGTCCGAGTTGGCAATTTGGGTGGTATTAACCACATTCACCGATTCAATATGGGGGGGGGGAGGATATTCTTTTGCCCTCCTGTGTTCGGTGATCTGGGCTCTTCGTCGCTATCGTCGCTTTGAGACCCCTCTTCATCTTTGGCGCCTGCCTTGCCTGCTTGTTTGAAGACCCAGAATTCTCTGTTAGTATGGGTGGCTGGCGTTTCTGGGGTGACATGAATTTGGCATTGGCGATCGAGTATGCGGTCCAGACTAGATGGACCCAGATTATTATTTTTGGGTGGCCCTTTCCGCTGACCAGAATTTGAGCCCCTGAACCCGACATTAACTGCCGTATTTTCGGCGTTTTCACCATATTTGTGGTGCTTGTGTTTGTTGCGTCGTGGTTTGCCGTTGCTATCCCTAGCTTCTGATATGCCAGGTTTCCTTGCTGTATTGGTGCTACAAGCCAACCAGCTATCTTCGCCCGCACAAAAGCGGGTCATAAGTGTTGTGAGGGCCGTCATGGATTTTGGCTTCTCTTGGCCGAGGTGCCGGGCGAGCCATTCGTCACGGATATTGTGCTTAAATGCCGCTAAGGCCTCTGCATCCGGACAGTCGATAATTTGGTTCTTCTTGGTTAGGAACCGGGTCCAGAATTTCCTAGCCAATTCCCCTGGCTGCTGAGTTATATGACTTAAATCGTCAGCGTCTGGCGGTCGCACATAAGTGCCCTGGAAATTGTCCAGGAATGCCTCTGCCGGGTTCTCCCAACTTCCGATGGAATTTGCTGGCAAGCTATTGAGCCAATGTTGAGCCGACCCTTTAAGTTTTAGTGGGAGATACTTAATGGCATGTAGGTCATTCCCATGGGCCATGTGAATGTGGAGGAAGAAATCTTCTATCCATACCGCGGGGTCTGTAGTATCATCGTTGTGATAGCCTGGCTTATTAGGGATGATAGACTACTCATATCAATAAGGAATTCCTTCTTTTCCGGAAGCCCATTTAGACAGAACTCCAAAGTTAAGCGTGCTCAGCTTGGAGTAGTGTTAGGATGGGTGACCGACCGGGAAGTTGCTCCCGGGTGCGCACGAGTGAGGACAAAGTGCGCAGAAAAGACTAGTATTGATCTGTGGGGCCAGTCTAGATCCTGCCAGGAGTAACGACCACCGGCGGGTGTGTCCGGGGCGTTACAAGTTGGTATCAGAGCCATGAGTGTTTGGATGATGTAATGTTATTTATGTACTTGATTGACGTGGCGAGTGTAAGCCAACTATGTTATCTCCCCTTTATGATTTATATTACTTGGGATGTTGTGAAGATTGCCTAACTTGCGACATATGCCTTCAATGCGATTATGCCTCTAAGTCATGCCTCGACACAAGGGAGATATAGTCGCATCGAGGGTGTTACAATCGTATGATTCAATGTTTACGGGTTTAAACCCTTCTAGAAATTCGTGATCCATTACTTCATCAGTGAAGCATAAGGGGTGTGCGGCGCCTCTGTGCCGGGCTTTATCACGACGCGGTTCATACAAGTCTTTTCTGCCGTGTTCGGCTCGGCTGGATTTGCTTTTAGTGTATCCGGCGTGACGATCATCGTCGTGTGTTGGTGCGCGCCCCCGTGACCGTAGATCGATCTTGCATGTTTTACCTTGTTTACCAATACATCTCGCCTTGGTATTTTTGTTTGAGTGGCGGCGGGGTGCGGGCTGAACTTCAGGCTGAAACACCTCTCTGGCTCGGCCACGAGGTGGCCGGTCAGCCGCATCGTACACTAGTGATGTAGGTTTCAATTCTTCCTCCTCGACGTGGGGTAGCAACCAGCGCTTTGGGTAACTTTTGGAGGGGCGCTCGAGTTCGTTTTCCTCGGCCGCAAGGACTTTGGTCCATCTGTCTGCTATAGATCTTGATTAGCTTGAAGCTGTTGTTGCTTTTTCTTCAAGCTATTTGCTGTGGCCATAAGCCGGCGTTTGAAGCGCTCCTGCTCGACAGGATCCTCAGGAACGATAAATTCTTCGTCGCCGAGGCTCACCTCGTCTTCGGAGAGAGGCATGTAATTTCCCCCCTCCGATTCTCCATCTGCTGCCCGCTCTGGAGGGCTAGCTTGTTCACCCTCCCGCTCTAAATCGTGCTGGAGGGGATTATTATCGTCTTCGGCACTATCCGGAGTGTTATTGTCTCTTGTGCCGGTATCACTACTTTTGCTATGGCAGGACTTAGAGTGGCGCCGGTGACGTCGGCGCTTGGGTTGCTTCTTGGAGGTGTCATCCTCTGCTGTCTCGTCGCCATTGCCTTCTTTGGGGGTGTCCACCATGTATATATCATATGATGAGGTGGCGGTCCAGCGCCCTGTGGGCGGTGGTTCCTGTTCGTCTCCTACATCATCGTCCATACCGTCAATGTCTTCAGAGTCGAAGTCGAGCATGCCGGTTAAATCATCGACAGTGGCTACTAAGTGGGTGGTGGGTGGGGAGAGAATTTCTTCGTCGTCCGCATCCCATTCTAGCCGGACGTAGTTCGGCCAAGGTTCTCATGTCAAGGAGAGAGATCTTAATGAATTTAGCACATCGCCAAAAGGCAAGTGCTGAAAGATATCCGTGGAGGTGAACTCCATGATCGGCGCCCAATCGGATTCGATAGGCATGGACGCAGGTGGCTCAGAGTCCGTGGCCGGAGACGAATCCAGTGGTTCGGCAACACGGCTCTCGTAAGGGGTCAAGTCAGTATCCGGCTCCATCGCCACTAAGAGTGCGGCCTCCATGGCGGGGTCTATCCACCCGTCCTCTGATGGCGCAAATTGCTCCAGGTTGAAGGCCCGAGTAGTTGCATGTGTGATCTCCCGAACACTGTCCGACGGCAGAGTTAAATCATGCTCGTCGTGATCGTGCGGCGCACCTGACATAGGCTCGAATCCGTCGAAGATCAAGTCTCCGTGGATGTCGGCAGTGTAGTTTAAGTTTCCGAACCTGACCTGATGGCCAGGGGCGTAGCTCTCGATCTGCTCCAGGTGGCCAAGCGAGTTGGCTCGCAGTGCGAGGCCGCCGAATACAAATATCTGTTCGGGGAGGAAGACCACACCCTGGACTGCATCGTTACTGATGATCAAAGGAGCCATCAAGCCTTATGGTGATGGCACAGTGGAACACTCAATGAAAGCACCAATGTCGGTGTCAAAACCGGCGGATCTCGGGGAGGGGGTCCCGAATTGTGCGTCTAAGGCGGATGGTAACAGGAGGCAGGGGACACGATGTTTACCCAGGTTCGGGCCCTCTCGATGGAGGTAATACCCTACGTCCTGCTTGATTTATCTTGATGGTATGAGTATTACAAGAGTTGATCTACCACGAGATTGAAGAGGCTAAACCCTAGAAGCTAGCCCATGGTATGATTGTCTGTTGTCCTACGGAGTAAACCCTCCGGTTTATATGGACGCCGAAGGGGGCTAGGGTTACACAAAGTCGGTTACAAGGGAGGATATCTACATATCCGTATTGCCAAGCTTGCCTTCCACGCCAAGGAGAGTCCCATCCGGACACGGGTCGAAGTCTTCAATCTTGTATCTTCATAGTCCAACAGTCCGGCCAAAGGATATAGTCCGGCTGTCCAGAGACCCCCTAATCCAGGACTCCCTTAGATCCCATCTCGGATTTCATGGCCTCTAACCATTTGTCGGAATCCGGGCCCACCATCGTTCCTCTATAACTCGTAGATTCATCATTGTCCAACAACATGACCTCTAAGTAAGGGTTACCGTACCACTCAGGAGCAGTACGAACCCTTGTCGACCTACAAGGTTCGATAGTAACTTGATCTGAAGCTTCATGATCACCATCATTAGCTTGCTCTTCAACTGACGTACGTAGGTGCCACAGAAACATCTTTATGCATCGCGCTACTCTCTTGTTGAAGTAAAGGTTCAACAACCTCATCAAGTTCTATCTTCCTCCCACTCAATTCTTTTGAGAGAAACTCTTTCTTGAGAAAGGACCCGTTCTTAGAGACAAACACTTTGCCCTCAGATCTGAGATAGAAGGTATACGCAACCGTCTCTTTTGTGTATCCTATGAAGATGCATTTGTCTGCCTTGGGTTCGAGCTTTTCAGACTGAAGCCTTTTGACATAAGCATCATGATACGCCTCCAATGTATCTATAATTTGCGAAGTATTTATGCCATGTTTACAACAATTCTATATGATTTTGGTATGATCTGATTAGAACTAACCCGGACTGACGCTGTTTTCAGCAGAACTACCGTGGTGTTGTTTTTGTGCAGAAATAAAAGTTCTTAGAATGGGCTGAAAATTTACGAAGAATATTTTTCGAAAATATAAAAGATACTAGAGCAAAAGGATACCAGAGAGGAGTCTCGGGGTAACCACAAGGGTGGGGGGCGCCCCCACCCCCTAGGGCGCGCCCCCTACCTTGTCATCGCCTCGCGGGCCCCCTTGACTTGTCCCCGATGCCAACACCTCTTATAAATCCAAAAATGCCCAGAACAAAACCCAGATCGGGAGTTCCGCTGCCGCAAGCCTCTGTAGCCATAAAAACTGATCGAGGGCCCGTTTCGGCACCCTGCCGGCGGGGGAAACCATCACCGGTGGCCATCTTCATCATCACGGCGCTCTCCATGACGAGGAGGGAGTAGTTCACCCTCGGGGCTGAGGGTTTGTACCAATAGCTATGTGTTTGATCTCTCTGTCTCTCTCTCTCTTGTGTTCTTCATTTGGCACGATCTTGATGTACCGCGAGCTTTGTTACTATAGTTGAATCATATGGTGTTTCTCCCCCTCTACCTTCTCGTGATCAATTGAGTTTTACCTTTGAGATTTCACTATTATTGGATTGAATACTATTATGGATTTGACAACACTTGATGTATGCCTTGCGTGGGATGCTCATGGTGACAATGTGGTGTTCTATTGATTCATTTGATGTATGTTTTGGCACTCAACTCGCGGATTCCCGGGGTGACATTGTTGTAATCTATGCATAGGGGTTGATCCACATTTTCGTCCTTGTTTCTCTGGTAGAAATCTTGGGGCACTCTTTGAGGTTCTTTATGTTGGATTGAATATTATGAATCTGGAGTTGTTTGATGCATATCGTATAATTGACCCACGGATACTTGTGGTGACATTGGAGTATCTAGGTGACATTAGGGTTGATTGATGTGTGCCATATGGTGTTATTGTACGATGAACTCTAGGGCTGTTTGTGACACTTATATGAATAGCTCAATGGATTGATTAGAAACAATAACTTTGAGGTGGTTTCATACCCTACAAGCAATTTTATATTATGTTCTCCACGATAGGAACTTTGGAGTGACTTTTGTCACACATTGAGGGATTGCCATATGATCTAATTATGTTCTCATTGTTGAGAGAACTTGCACTAGTGAAAGTATGAACTCTAGGCCTTGTTTTCAAGCATTGCAATACCGTTTTCGCTCACTTTTACCACTTTGCTACCTTGCTGTTTTGATATTTTCAGATTACAAAAACCAATATCTATTATCCATATAGCACTTGTATCACCATCTCTTCGCCGAGCTAGTGCACCTATATAATTTACTATTGTATTGGGTGTGTTGGGGACACAAGAGACTCTTTGATATTTGGTTGCAGGGTTGTTTGAGAGAGACCATCTTCATCCTACACCTCCCACATATTGATAAACCTTAGGTCATCCACTTGAGGGAAATTTGCTGCTGTCCTACAAAACTCTGCACTTGGAGGCCCAACAACGTCTACAAGGATAAAGTTGCGCAGTAGACATCAAGCTCTTTTCTGGCGCCGTTGCTGGGGAGCAATAGCGTGGGGTTGATATTTTTGTGTATGCTTGTTTGCTTTCTTCACTAAGTAGATTTTGTTTCCCCTTTTGTTTTTGTTTAGTTGTGGGTGAAACAAATAAAAAAACTTTAAAATAATGAAAATACAAAAAGATTTACTTGCCTCTTATACCTAAAAACTTTTTCAAAAAGAGAAGTGATTGGAAGGTTATGCATTGGAGAAGTGATGGTCGACCTTGAACAATTGTGTTCATGCTCATGGAAACTGTTGGGGATATAGCTACCAGGAATGACCCGCCCAGGAGGGGCCGGGTCAATCCTAATGGTGGGTTGTTCAGGGAAGCCCAGTAATATTAAATGTGATAGTTTATAAGAATTGTAGAAGGCCTAAGCCCATAGGCGGCTTAAGGCCCAATATTGTAAACCGCCATATGTAATGAAAGACATGTAAAGAAAGGCATGCACAAGAAGTCACCGAGCCGGACATGTTTTATGAGCCGGCCGGGACTCTGTAGGCCGCCAGGCATCAACCCGTGTATATAAGGGGACGACCCGGCGGCGGCTTAGGGACAAGAATCAATAGATCGATAGCCAAGCTAGTGGATTCGCTCCTTGGTCATCTAACCCTAGCAATACAACATCAACTTGACTAGGCCTTACCTTCACCATAAGGGGCCGAACCAGTATAAACCTTCTCGTGTCCTTTGTCCCGATTAACCCCTTTAAGCTTCCTAGTTGCAATGGCCATACGACTAAGTCCTTTCGCTAGGACATCTGTCGTGACAATTCCACGATAGTTGGCGCCCACCATGGGGACAGCGCACGGTGGATTTGAGTTCTTGAAGGGCAACTTTGAAGGGCTCAAGGGATACGCTGTGGGCCGGATGACCAAGAGTCGTCGCGGCAAACTCTACATCGACGACGAAGGCTGGTGCCCCGATGCCGGCTCGATTGAGTATGGGTACCGGGTCCCCTTCGGTGGAATCCATGTCTTCATCAGCCGGATTGGCGAGTCAGGCCCTGAGCCAGACGTCTGCACCAACCTCATCGAGACGGCTCATCGGGTGAGACCCGCCCGGGCTCGACCCGCCGTGCGGCGGGCCTTCGTGGGTTGCATCCATGGAGGGGAATTTTCCGAAGGATCGAGAGACAGTGGTGAGACGGCCATCTGTTCTGACGGTGCATCGTCCATAGGCGAGACAGATTCTTTGTATCAGCTACAAGATGGCGTGCTTAATTAGGGGCTGTTCCGATGGCAGCAGTATTCCGGACCCTCTGAGCCGCCGAATCGAGTCGGAGTCTTCATGGCTGGCACTCAACCCGGGAAGAATTCTACGGCTGCGGCAACAATAACCACCGGGTCGGTAGCAGCGGGTCAGGAGACCCCGCGCGCCCCCCGGCTCAGGTACTGATGGACCTCATGGATAAGATGACGGCTCTATTGACTGTTGTGGTTGAGCCGGCGGATAAGGCTCAGCATGACACGGGGGTGGCATGACTACGTGAAGAGGTAGCGCAGGCCAAGGAAAATTTAGCAGCGGAAAATGTCAGGATGGCCGTAGAACGGGCGGCTCTGGATGCACATGCTCAGCAGCTTCAAGCGGAGACATTCCGGCTCTCGGTGGATCTGAACGCGTCAAACGAGGTCATGAGGAGAAGACACCAGAAAACTCAGTCACGTCTTCCTCTGACTTACGATCCTAGGAACCTTTTCCACATACCTGGGGCCGGTCCCAGCAACCCGCCGAAGGCAAACCAGATCACAACACCCGGGACGGGGGTGCTGGTTTAGCCAAGGGCCATCGAACCACCCCGTGTGAATACTGCTCCGCCTCATTACACGCCGGTACCACCGGGTCACTTCTCTAACCCTTTGGAGAATTTAATTGCTGCGTCGGCTCGTCTGGCAGCTCTCCCAATGGAAGGCGACTCTCCAATGGCGATCGAAACACGAAGGGTCGGAGAACTTCTTCAGACAGCCCTAGCACAGCAGGACGCGTACTCTTATAGTCGAGACAGAATCCATTCAACCCCTCGCCCAAGCCAGAGCCCGAGCTATAGCAGGCATATGGACTCAGTGGCTACGTCAAGCAATGCCCAACGCTGTAACCAACCGCGCAGGCATGACCCGGCGCAGGATGGAGCCTTTAACTTAGTGGACCGAGAGAGGATCCGTCAGGAAGCTGAGCGGGAGGTTCAATTGGCAGCTGAGCAGGCAGCTCATCAGGCTTTTCCGGTTTATCCAGCAACCTCTGTTGAGGCAGGAGTGGCCACAAGGATAGGAGGTGTCCCTTGCCTCGTGCCGGCTCTTCGTAATGAGCACTTGCCAAAAGATTTTAAGGGGCCTTGTAAGGTTCCTAATTACACGGCCGACTTGCAGCCTGGGGCATGGATTGAAAGTTATGAGATGGAGATGGAGCTATTGGAGGTCAGCGATGTAGCAATGGCTAAATATTTCACTATGATGTTGGATGGAATAGCTCGCACTTGGTTGAAAGGGTTGCCACCCAACAACATCGGCTCAAGGGCAAAGTTAAAGGCCCGGTTCATTCAGAACTTCAAGGACACATGTAAGCAACCTATGTCAATCATGGACTTGACTAACTATAAACAAGAGGAAGGTGAGTCCACGACCCACTGGGTGCGCCGGGTCAAGGAGATAATACATTCATCTGATAAGATGGATGCCGGCTCTGCGGTCTTAATGTTGGAGAAAAGTGCCATTTTGAACCTTTGAAGAAGAAGCTGGGCAGCTCAAGCGTGATTGTCATGACATGGGCCAGTTGATGGCGGCTCTAGTCAAATATGTTGATTCAGATAGTACCAAGGATCTCGCGTCTGATGAAGAGAAGGCAGAGAAGGGAAAAAAGAACGGCAATGGCAAGGGTCGTCAGCATAACCCGACGAATCAAGGAGGTAATAAATGTAAGGCCGACGAGTTTGTGGCTAACGCCAGTACACATGGCAACAACCAACGGCGCAAGGGGAGGCCACCTCCTCGGTCAGGCGGGTCAGGTCCCACCCTTGAGAAACTACTGAATGAACCCTGTCCGAAACACGGCACTTGGGAGAAGCCGACTACCCATCTATGGAAGGACTGTATGATCGTGAAGGCGTTTAAAAATTCAAACATGTTCGATAGTAATCACGGACCTAGCGGCGGTTCAGGCGGTGGCGGATTTCATGGCCTGGGCGCCGGCTCAGGCGGAGGAGGTTTTCACGGCCAGGGCCATCCGGGTAATCAAGGTGGTTATAATCAGCAATATGGCCAAGTTAATCAGCAGCAACAACAGCAGCAGTCCGGGTATCAGAGTAACCGAAAACAGCTGAACAGTGGGTAGTACCACGTATTTACCACTAGTTTGTTGTAACACCCCGGATGTAACTTTCCCTTTTTGTACTCCAACTCTTGCCGTTCCGGCGTTAAGTTATATTTATTTCTCGGGTTCGAGTCTTTGTCTCCGTGTGTTGTTTTATTTGTCATGCATCTCATATCATGTCATCATGTGCATTGCATTTGCATACGTGTTCATCTCATGCATTCGAGCATTTTCCCCGTTGTCCGTTTTGCATTCCGGAAAGGTTCCCCTGTATCCCCAACACCTGATTGCATAACCGGAAAGGTTCGGGAGTTTCATAGGTGGGAATTCTAGTAGCTCTAGTTCTTCTTCCACGGATATTGGTTTGAGATTGGGATTTCTTACCGATTATTCGTTCTCGAGCCGTATCTTGTTGTTTTACTTCTTCTACCTAATTCTACGTGGCTTCTCAATTTATGGATATGTGACCACTTCAAGAGGAGTGCATTCGTTCATTTTGTTCGGATGTGAAGACTATATGTTGCAATTTTCATTCCGTTGGATTCAGCTTCAATATTTATCTGTCTATGTGCTAACGGTGGTCAACCTCTTCAGGATGGCTCCCGCTAAGAGCACCAGTCAGAACTAGAATCAAGATCCGCCACCACCTCCACCTCCTCCAGAGGCATGGCAAGCTGTGATGGCCGCAACTAATGCAAACACTCAGCTGATCATGCAAATTCTTCAAGAGCGCAATCAAGGTAGTCAAGGGAATCAAGGCAACAATCAGAGTCACTTTGCTACACTCAACCAGTTCCTTGCTAACGGGCCAAAGACTTTCAGCAATTGTGTTGAGGCAACCGATGCTGACGATTGGCTTGTGGATCTGTGTAAGCATTTTGAGTGCAGCGACGTCAGGCCTGAGGACTTTGTGAAGTTCGCTTCCTTCCAACTCAAAGATCAAGCTGCAGAATGGTTCCAGCAGTACAAGGATTCCAGAGGTGGACGTGTTATCACTTGGGATGATTTCCGTCGAGATTTCCGAGCTCATCATATTCCGCAGAGCGTGGTTGAAAGCAAGCGTGAGGAATTCCGCAATCTGAAGCAAGGCTCTTTGTCTGTCTATGACTACAACAAATTGTTCCAGAAGCTTGCCCGCTTTGCCAAGCAGGACGTGCCTGATGAGAAGAGGATGATATATCAGTTCAGGGGTGGTCTCAGAGAAGATATTCAGCTCGCTCTGGTTCTCTTCGAGCCCTTGAGATACGATGAGTTCTACAACATGGCACTGAAGCAAGAGGCTGCTCAGTTGAGGTGTGATGCTTCCAAGAAGCGAGTCAGAGATGTTATTCCTTCTTCCTCTACTCAAGTGGCCAAGCAGCAGAAGTTTTGGCTTCCTCCTCCTCCGTTTCGTCAGCCGTTTCAGCAGAAGAGCAGAGGTGGCAGTGGTTCTTCCCACCCACCCAACCCTGGCTTTCAGAACAAGACTTCGTCTCAAGCTCCAAGATCGAGTGCTCCGTATCACCGTCCGCTTTCAGAGGTCACGTGCAACAAGTGCCAACAGAAGGGTCACTATGCCAACAAGTGTTTCAACCAGAGGCGTCTTCCTCCTCCTCCTCCTGTCAGATCGGCAAGTACAGCTGTGGTCAAGCATAACCCCAAGTTTGCCAAGGTCAATATGGTGAATGCAGCTCAGGCAGAGGACTCACCAGATGTGATCATGGGTAACCTTCCTGTTAATGATATTCCTGCAAAAGTTCTTTTTGACACGGGTGCATCGCATTGCTTCATTTATAAACCTTTTGCATCAAAGTATGAGTGTGATTATCAGTATCTACAAAGTTCCTTGCAAATTGTGTCATCGGGCAAGCAGATGACAACTAACACCTGCGTCCCTGAGGTTACTATCACATTGGGTGACTACAAGTTCCTTTCTTCCCCAATTGTTCTTGGTAACTCGGATATTGATCTTATTCTCGGGATGGATTGGCTTTCTAAGCACAAGGCACATCTTGATTGTGCTGCCAGGCAGATTCAATTGACTCATTCGTCTGAGGATGTAATTGTCTTTGCCGCTCGGGATAATACCATTCGTCTATTTTCTCTCAATGAGAAGGGTGAATTGGAGGCCATCTCTCAAATTCCAGTCGTTTGCGAATATCAAGACGTCTTTCCAGAAGAGCTCCCAGGAATGCCTCCGCACCGGCCAATGGAATTCGTTATTGAACTTGAGCCTGGCACGGAACCTGTGTGCAAACATCCTTACAAGCTCGGACCTGAAGAGTTGAAGGAGCTGAAGAAGCAACTCAATGAGCAAGAAAGAATGGGTCTTATCCGGCCTAGTTCTTCTCCGTGGGGTTGTGGTGTTCTTTTTGTGAAGAAGAAGGATGGAACGGACCGACTTTGTGTTGATTACCGTCCAGTGAACAAGAAGACCATCAAGAACAAATACCCACTTCCCAACATCAATGAGCTGTTCGAACAACTCAAAGGTGCCCAAGTATTCTCCAAGCTTGATCTCTGTATGGGTTATCACCAGATTCGCATTTGTGAAGAAGATATTCCAAAGACAGCATTCAGAACAAGCTTTGGTTCATATGAATACACTGTCATGTCTTTTGGCCTCGCCAACGCTCCTCCGACGTTCTCCCGCATGATGAACTTCATCTTCAACGCCTACACCAATGACTTCATTTTGGTCTATCTCAACGACATTGTGGTTTTCTCAAAGAACAAGGAAGATCATGCCAAGCACTTGCGTTTGGTTCTCGATAAGCTCAGGGAACATCAGTTCTACGCCAAGTTCTCCAAGTGTGAATTTTGGCTTGATGAGGTTCTTTATCTTGGTCATATCATCTCTGCCAAGGGCATTGCCGTGAATCCTGAGAAGGTGTCTGCAATTGTGAATTGGGAACCTCCTCAGAACATGAAGCAACTCCGCAGTTTTCTCGGTCTCGCAAGCTATTGCCGAAGATTCGTTGAAAACTTTTCTAAGATCGCGAAGCCTCTCTCAAATCTTCTTCGGAAGCACGTCAAGTACGTTTGGTCTCCGGAGTGTGATATTGCTTTCAACACTTTGAAAGAGAAGTTGATCACTGCTCCAGTTTTGACTCCGCCTGATGAATCCAAGCTGTACGAGGTCTTTTGTGATGCCTCTCTCCAAGGTCTTGGCGCAGTATTGATGCAAGAGAAGAAAGTTGTTGCTTATACATCTCGCCAGTTGAAGCCTAATGAGAAGAACTACCCCACTCATGATCTCGAGTTGGCGGCAGTTGTGCATGCTCTTTTGACTTGGAGACATCTTCTTTTGGGAAGAAAAGTGGACATTTTCACTGATCACAAGAGTCTCAAGTACATCTTCACTCAGCCTAATCTCAACCTCAGGCAAACTCTTTGGGTCGAAATGATTCAAGAGTATAATCCGAGTATTGAGTACACTCCAGGCAAGGCCAATGTGATTGCTGACGCTTTGAGCAGAAAGGCCTACTGTAACAGTCTGATTCTCAAGCCTTATCAACCCGAGCTTTGTGAAGCTTTCCGCAAACTTAATCTGCAAGTTGTTCCTCAAGGTTTCCTCGCCAACCTTCAAGTCTCTCCTACCTTAGAAGACCAAATTCGCCAAGCCCAGCTTCTTGATGCTATGGTGAAGGTGAAGATTGGGATTGCCAAGAGTCAGTCCAAGTACAAGTGCTACCGCCTTGATGACAAAGACACTCTCTTCTTCGAGGATCGTATTGTTGTTCCTAAAGGTGAACTTCGTAAAGTGATCATGAACGAGGCTCACAATTCTCTCCTCTCCATCCACCCTGGGAGCACGAAGATGTATCAGGACCTCAAGCAAGCTTATTGGTGGTCTCGAATGAAGCGCGAGATCGCTCAATTCGTGAATGAATGTGATGTCTGCAGAAGAGTGAAGGCAAAACACCAAAGGCCAGCTGGTCTCCTCCAACCTCTTGCCATTCCAGAATGGAAGTTTGACCACATTGAAATGGACTTCGTGACTGGGTTTCCAAAGTCCAAGCGTGGCAATGATGCTATATTTGTTGTCATCGATAAACTCACCAAAGTGGCTCACTTTCTGCCTATCAAGGAGTCGATCACTGCAGCTCAATTGGCGGAACTCTATACCTCTCGAATTGTCTCTCTGCATGGTATTCCTCAAGTGATATCTTCAGACCGTGGCAGCATCTTTACCTCGAAGTTTTGGGATTCTTTTCAGAAGGCCATGGGCACCAACATCCGCTTCAGCACTGCTTTCCATCCTCAAACAAGCGGTCAAGTCGAGCGTGTCAACCAGATTCTTGAAGATATGCTCAGGGCTTGTGTGATCTCCTTCGGCATGAAGTGGGAGGATTGTCTTCCTTATGCTGAATTCTCCTATAACAACAGTTTTCAAGCTAGTTCGGGCAAGGCCCCATTTGAAATTCTGTATGGCGGGAAGTGCCGTACCCCTCTCAACTGGTCCGAAACCGGTGAACGTCAACTTTTGGGTAATGACTTAATCACAGAAGCAGAAGAAACGTGCAAAATCATTCATCATAACCTCAAAGCAGCCCAATCCCGCTAGAAAAGCTACTATGATAGTAAGCACCGTGATCTAGCTTTCGAGATCGGAGATCATGTTTACCTCCGCGTCTCTCCTATGAAAGGTACTCGTCGCTTCGGTATCAAAGGGAAGCTTGCCCCTAGATACATGGGACCTTTCAAGATTGTCAGCAAGAGAGGCGACCTCACCTATCAACTCGAGCTTCCTTCAAACTTTGCAAATGTTCATGACGTGTTCCATGTCTCTCAGCTTCGAAAGTGCTTCAAGACTCCTGACCGCACCGTCAACTTCGAGGACATTGAGCTCCAAGAAGATATCTCTTATCGTGAGCACCCAGTTGCTATTCTTGAAGAGACTAAACGCAAGACTCGCAACAAGTCAATCAAATTTCTCAAAGTCAAGTGGTCGCACCATTCCGACCGTGAAGCTACCTGAGAACGCGAGGATCACCTCCGTTCTGAGTACCCGTAGTTCTTTCAGTCCTAGATCTCGGGACGAGATCTTTTCGTAGTGGTGGAGTGTTGTAACACCCCGGATGTAACTTTCCCTTTTTGTACTCCAACTCTTGCCGTTCCGGCGTTAAGTTATATTTATTTCTCGGGTTCGGGTCTTTGTCTCCGTGTGTTGTTTTCTTTGTCATGCATCTCATATCATGTCATCATGTGCATTGCATTTGCATATGTGTTCATCTCATGCATTCGAGCATTTTCCCCGTTGTCCGTTTTGCATTCCGGCGCTTCGTTCTCCTCCGGTGGTCATTTCTAGCTTTCTTTCGTGTGTGGGGATTAAACATTTCCGGATTGGACTGAGACTTTCCAAGCGGCCTTGGTTTACTACCGGTAGACCGCCTGTCAAGTTTCATATCATTTGGACTTTTTTTGATACTCCAACGGTTAACCGAGGGACCGAAAAGGCCGCGTGTGTGTTGCAGCCCAACACCCCTCCAATTTGGCCCCAAACCCACCAAACTCTGCTCCTTGTCCTAGAGCGTTCGATCACAATCGTGTGGCCGAAAACCACACCTCATTTGGACTCTCCTAGCTCCACTTATGCCTATAAATAGACCCCCCGAATTTCGGATCTCTCCTCCCCCACGAAACCCTAATTTTTTCCCTCACGCCGGCCGGACGTGTCCGACCCGTCCGGACTTTGTCCACCTCGCCGCCGCAGCCAACCGGCTCCCGGCACATGGCAGGCGCCACCCGCCGCCGCCGCCGGCCCGCCCGAGCCCGCGGGAGGCCCCCGCGGCCCAGGTCGGCGCCACCGCCGCCCGCCATCTTCCTCCTCCCGCGCTCCCGAGCCACCACCACCTCCTTCGCCGGCTCCGGCCACCGAGAGCCGCGCCGCTGCCTTTCCCGGCCGCCGCCTCGGGACACCGCCGCTGCCACGCCACCGCGGGCCGCCGCCGCCGCGCGGGTCGCCGCCCCCGCCGCCCGCTCCCTCCTCCGGCGACGAGCTCCGGCCACCGCGACCCCCCTCGGGCGAGCCCCGCTCCGGATCCGGTCACCTCCCTCCTCTCCGGCAGCGATTCCGGCGAGATCCACCGCCTTAGTTCGCGTGCACCCGACTGCTACAGTAAACCCTAGATCTCGCACGGTTGACTTTTTCTCCCTCTCCCCTGATTTTTGTGCCTACTTTGACCGGCCGTATCTCCACATCCGTAGCTCCGATTTGGACATATAGTATCTCAAAATGTTCGTCTCGTCGAGTACATCATTTCATTCCATTGCGTCATTTTCATGTGAGCTCATCTTGATGCCCAAAATGCTGTTAGTAGGAGGCTTCGTGAGTTAATTGTCAGATCTGCTAGTTCATCTTAGACTTGTCATTTTTGCCATGATTATTGTGTGCATGCTATGCCTGTGAGTCCTTCATATGTTTTGTTAAGCATTTTGTCTTCTTTCCAGAGGTGCAACCCATGCAGTTTTAGGATGTGTGTGGTGACTTGTGCAAGCTTGCAAAGTGAGGCAGCCGGTAAATCTGTTTTCAGAGACTTAGTTGCTTTCACTAAGTTTGGGGTTATTTACTTCATGATGCCATATGTTCAGCTTGTTTCCTAGTGATCCGTGCCTCTTTTGAGGATGATCAGTAAAGGAGTTTTGTTAATCATGTTATGCTCTATCCATCCGTGTCTTTGTTTGAAATTATGGAGCACCCTAGCTTGAGTCAATCGAGCTCTACTTTTGCTTCGTGGTGAATCTGGGCAGATCGTCAACTCGTTTGCGATTTTGCCGGCGTGTTGTAGTTGATCCGTGCATGCTATGCCCTTATTCTTGCCATGTATAGCTAGAATTTTATGCCTTCTTAATGGATGTATGCTTGCCTTGCCATGACTTGCACCGTGGTGAGTGCATCGAGCTCGTTTACATGCCTTCGTGAGTTATATTTCAGCATGTCTCAGTTTTGACTAAGTCTGGAAACTGATTGTGTTTTAGCTATGTTCGTGTGCCCGTTAGTATATTTTCTGAATCCTTTTGGCCCCAGGTCACTTTGGGTCTTTTGTTAAGCTTGTTGAGTAGCTCCATGCCATGTTCTTACTTGTCTTAATCAGGTCATGTATCATGTTGTTTTGCTGCTCCGAAGAGGGCTTCGTGATCTGAAATTTCAGACAAGTGTTAATTTCACTAAGTCTGGAATCTGTTTTGCATTTGCGTTTTTGCCATGCTTGTTTGAACCTCCTAATGGATGAATTGGCCGTGGCTTAGTGCTAGTCTTTTGTTAAGTATCTTGTGTGCATCCCTGCCATGTATTTTGTTGTCATATTTGGTGGCTGTAGCATGTTCACTTCATTGCATTTAGATGCCTACTTGCTGTAAATTGCAGACCGATGCCATCCTTAAACGCTTGCCATTTCCAAACCGTAACTCCGTTTCCAATGATCTTTATATCGTTTCAAGCGATTTCATCCCCTATTTCCAGTGGCAACCTTGGAATTCCAAGTTGAGGCCAGGTTCATGCATTTCCTGTCATATCTTGCATTTTGCATCCCACATCGCATCCCGCATAGCATATCATCATTTCATCATATTGCTTGGTCTTGCACGTGGTTGATTGTATCATTGTTGCTTGTTTGTCTTGTTTGGGTAGAGCCGGGAGACGAGTTTGCTACCGAGGAGCCCGTTGAGTTTGCTTGTGAGGATCCAGTCAACTCTGACAACTGTGCAGGCAAGATGATCATACCCTCGAAATCATTACTATCTTGCCGCCCTAGTTTCCGTCATATCGGTGTTATGTTCCCGGATTTTGCGTTCCTTACGCGGTTGGGTTATAATGGGAACCCCTTGATAGTTCGCCTTGATTAAAGCTTTCCAGCAATGCCCAACCTTGGTCTTACCATTTGCCACCCAGCCTCTTTTCCCTCGGGCTTCCGGAGCTCGCGGGTCATCTTATTTAAACCCCCCCGGGCCAGTGCTCCTCTGAGTGTTGGTCCAAACTAGAGTCCTGTGCAGCGCCCCCTCGGGAAACTCGAGGTTTGGTTTTAGTTGTATGGAGCGCTCATCTGAGTGTGCCCTGAGAAAGAGATATGTGCAGCTCCTATCGGGATTTGTCGGCACATTCGGGCGGTGTTGCTGGTCTTGTTTTAACCTGTCGAAGTGTCTTGAGTTACCGAGATACCGAGTCTGATCGGAACGTCTTGGGAGGAGGTCTATTCCTTCGTTGACCGTGAGAGCTTGTCATGGGCTAAGTTGGGACTCCCCTACAGGGATTGAACTTTCGAAAGCCATGCCCGCGGTTATGGGCAGATGGGAATTTGTTAATGTCCGGTTGTAGATAACTTGAACCTTAATTACTTAAAATGAATCAACCGTGTGTGTTACCGTGATGGTCCCTTTCCGGCGGAGTCCGGGAAGTGGACACGGTGTTGGAGTTATGCTTGCGCAGGTTGTTCTTCTAGATTCTCGCTCGCGCTTTGCCTCCTCTTCTCGCTCTCTTTTGCGTATAAGTTAGCCACCATATATGCTAGTCGCTTGCTGCAGCTCCACATAAGCTTAAATAGTCTTGATCACGAGGGTGCGAGATTGCTGAGTCCCTGTGGCTCACAGATTACTATAACTCCAGATGCAGGTCCAGGTGATTCCGCTCCAGGAGACTAGTACGAGCTCAAGTGGGAGTTCGACGAGGACTCTCAGCGTTATTATGTTTCCTTTCCCGATGATCAGTAGTGGTGCCTAGTTGGGGTTCGATTCAGGGCCTTGTCGCATGTTGGGTTCTTTTCTATTTTGGCGCCGTAGTCGGGCCATGAGTGTTTGAATGATGGATGTTATTTATGTACTCTGATGTGATGTGGCGAGTGTAAGCCAACTATGTTATCTCCCCCTTTTATTATGCATTACATGGGATGTTGTGATGATTGCCTAACTTGTGACATTGCTTTCAATGCGGTTATGTCTCTAAGTCGTGCCTCGACACGTGGGAGCTATAGCCGCATCGAGGGCGTTACATTTGTGCAAGAGGGACCGGAAACTTCATAAGAGGGCTGTAAACGCTGTTGAGCCAGCGGTTCCACGTTATTTGAGATGGTTAGAACATCCTATTGTGTGGAGTAGGGAGGATCACCCTCCCCGGGTTGATAATCCGGGTCACTTGGCTTTGGTGGTGGCGCCTCAGGTTGGTGGATATAATTTTACTAAGGTGCTCATGGACGGAGGCAGTAGCATCAACATCCTCTATTATGAGACATTTCGTCGCATGGGGTTGACTGACAAGAGTCTTAAACAATCCAACACTATTTTTCATGGTGTTGTACCTGGTAAGTCGGCATACCCGGTTGGTAAGATTGAGCTGGAAGTAGCCTTTGGGGATGAATACAATTCTAGGGTTGAGAACTTAACTTTTGAAGTGGTTAAGATCAAAAACCCATATAATGCCCTGTTTGGATGGCCGGCTTACGCCAAGTTCATGGCTCGGTCGTGTTATGTGTATCTGCAGCTCAAGATGCCGGGTTATAAAGGCACCATCATAGTACATGGAAGCCGGAAAATAGCCCTGGAGTGTGAAGAAGGTGACGCTGCTTATGCAGAGTCTGTGTGTGCAACAGAGGAATTAAAGTTTTATAAAGATAATGTTGACCCGGCAGACATGACGTCTTTGAAGAAGCCAACTACGGAGCATGAACCGGTGTTGAAATTCAAATCAGCTGATGACACCAAGATGGTTGATTTTGGGCCTAGCGATTCATCCAAACAGTTCATTATCAGTGCTAACTTGGATCCAAAATAGGAGAGCGCGCTCATCAAGTTCATCCGTGAGAACCGGGACATCTTTGCATTGAAGCCTTCTGACATGCCGGGTGTCCCGAGAGAACTCGCTGAGCACACTCTCAATATTGATCTAAAATTTAAACCGACCAGGTAGTTTATTCGACGGTTTAACGAGGAAAGGCGCAAGGCTATTGGAGAAGAGGTGGCCGGCTCTTGGCGGCCGGGTTCATTGTTGAAGTTTTTCACCCAGAGTGGTTGGCTAACCCGGTGCTTGTGCTTAAAAAGAACGACACCTGGCGCATGTGTGTGGATCACACAGATTTGAACAAACTTGTCCGGCTGACCCTTTTGCTCTCCCTCATATTGATCAGATCATTGATGGTATGGCAGGTTGCGAGCATTTGAGTTGTTTGGATGCCTATTCGGGTTATCATCAGATCAAGATGGCAGTTAAGGACCAGGAAAAGACAGCTTTCATCACTCCGTTTGGAGCCTTCTGCTATGTGTCTATGCCTTTTGGGCTTAAGAGTGCCCAGGCGACTTATCAACGATGTGTGCAGAATTGCCTTCACAATCAGATTGGGCGTAATGTTCATGCTTATGTGGATGATATAGTGGTGAAATCCAGAGAGAAGGAAGCCTTGGTAACTGATTTGAAGGAGACTTTTGATAACCTCTGGATCTACAAAATGATGTTTAACCCAGCTAAGTGTGTTTTTGGAGTCCCAGCTGGCAAACTCTTGGGTTTTTTTTGGTGTCTAACAGAGGTATTGAGGCTAACCCGGAGAAAATTAAGGCAATTACATCTCTGGCTAAACCGGCATGCATCAATGACGTTCAGCGGTTGGCGGGTCACGTCACAGCCTTAAGCCGGTTAGGGGAGAAGGCGATGCCTTTGTATCAAATGATGAAGAAGGCGGATGACTTTGTCTGGAGTGACGCTGCTAACTCTGCCTTTGAGGATCTGAAGAAACAGCTTGCTAAGCCGCCGATTCTTGTTGCTCTGGTTGAAAAAGAGCCATTGTTATTGTATGTGGCTGCTAACTCACGTGCTGTCAGTGTGGCCATTGTTGTGGAGCGCAAGGAGGTTGGCAAGGAACATCCAGTCCAACGGCCGGTTTACTACGTTAGTGAGGTGCTCATTGAATCTAACAAAGATATCCACATTGGTAGAAGCTTGTTTATGGGGTGTTCATGGCAAGCCAGAAGCTCAAGCATTACTTTCAGGGTCACCCAATTACTATGGTTAGCTCTGCTCCTCTAGGAGACATTATTCAAAATAGAGAAGCCACAGGACGAGTCGCCAAGTGGGCTGTTGAACTTGGGTCTCATAGTTTGAAGTATGTGCCACGTACTGCAATCAAATCTCAAGCGCTGGTTGACTTCATTAATGACTGGACAGAGTTGAAGATGCTAGAGGAGAAACCAGACAACACATAGTGGACGGTTCATTTTGGTGGGTCCAGAAAATTGGAAGGCTCGGGGGCTGGAGTTGTTTTAACTTCTGCTCGAGGTGACAAGTTTTGTTATGTGTTGCGATTGATGTTTCCTTGTACTAACAACGCAGCAGAATATGAAGCCTTGCTCCATGGTCTTCGAATGGCTAAAGAGATGAGTCTGAGCCGGGTACGGTGCCTTGGCGACTCAGATTTGGTGGTTCAGCAGGTGTCAGGCAAGTGGGATTCCAAGGATCCTCTCATGGCGGCTTATCGCCGCGAGGTCGATGCTATTGCGGGGCATTTTAAGGGCTATCAAGTGGAACACATTGACCGCAGAAAGAATGAAGCTGCCGATGCCTTAATCCCGTTGGGATCTCAGCGTAAGCCGGTGCCACCTAACACCTTTTTGGATGTTTTACATAACCCGTCTGTTAATTTGCCTATAGAGGAAGATTTGGCCATTCCTGACCCAGAGGCACAGTTGGTGGCATCTCTTCATGTCATTCCATATTGGACAGTACCGTTCTTAGCTTACATGACCCAGGGTGAGTTGCCAGAGGATGAGACCCTGGCCCAACAGATAACCCGGCGGTCCAAGTCAATGACAATTTCTGACGGTGAGTTGTATCATCGCAGCGTCACTGGAGTGTTTCAACATTGTGTTTCTCCTGAGGAAGGTCAAGAAATTCTTTGTGAGATCCATGAAGGGGATTGTGGTCACCTCGCCGGGTTAAAGTCTCTTGTGGCCAAAGCTTTTGTTCATGGTTTTTACTGGCTAACGGCTCACGCTGATGCGGAGGAACTGGTCAGTAGGTGTGATGGATGTCAAAAATTTGCACGACGGGCGCACATACCGGCTCAAGAGTTGCTGATGATTCCAATCACTTGGCCGGTTTGCAGTCTGGGGGCTTGACATGGTTGGACCTTTAAAAAGGTCCAAAGATAAAAAGACACATCTTTTGGTGGCAGTTGACAAATTCACAAAATGGGTTGAAGCAGAGCAAGTGAGCAAGTGTGATGCAGCCATGGCAGTTCAGTTCATGAAAAAGGTGATTTTTCGCTTTGGTTTTCCACACAGCATTATAACTGACAATGGCACTAATTTGTCCCAAGGTGCTGTGGAGGAGTTTTGTCAACGTGATCATATCTGGCTTGATGTTTCTTCAGTAGCTCACCCCCAATCTAATGGTCAAGCTGAGAGAGAAAATCAAGAAATATTAAAAGGTCTCAAGCCCCGGCTTATGGTTCCCTTACAACGTACACCGGGTTATTGTGTAGAGGAATTACGCTCGGTGTTGTGGAGTATCAATACCACTGCTAACAGGTCTACTGGTTATACACCTTTCTTCATGGTTTATGGAGCAGAGGCAGTGCTGTCTAGTGACATCCGTCATGACTCGCCTTGCGTGGCATGTTACGTTGAAGCTGATAATGAACAAGCCCGACAGGATGCACTTGACTTGTTAGATGAGGAGAGAGATTTGGCGGCGGCTCGATCAGCAATTTATCAACAGGACCTGCACCGTTATCACAGCCGCCGGGTTAAGTCCAGGACCTTTCAAGAAGGTGACCTAGTGCTCCGGCTCATCCAGGATCTGTCTGATGCACACAAACTATCCCCGCCTTGGGAAGGACCCTTTGTGGTCAGAAAGAACTTAAACAACGGGTCATATTACCTCATTGACGTTCGAGAGCACAAAGACTCACGTAAGTCGGAGGAGGAGATCCGCCGGCCGTGGAACATCGCTCAGCTTCGGCCATACTATACTTAAGCCACCGGCTCTCATCATGTACATACTTTGACGTTGTATATAGTATGATAAGTAATAAAGCAGGACCTTTGTCCTTTTCCCTTTCATGATCATATATCTTTATTATTTTCATCAAAATGACCAAAAGGGGGCTAATCGCATCCGAATCTAGCTTAACCCTTTTGGTCCGGCTCATGATCACATTCGAATCTAGCTGTAAACCTCATGGTCACTTGGGGGCTTCCTGTTCAAAGATAGGTCATATTCGAACCAAAGAGAACATAGCTGTTGTAACCCTCTTGATCGGCTCAAAGCCAAACTCATTAGGGGGCTTCTTGATCGTATCTGAATCATAGCTTAACCCCTTTTGGGTCCGACTTTGATCGTATTCAAATCAGGGTCGTTAAAAACCTCTCAAGGTCATTTGGGGGCTTCCTGTTCAAACATAGGTCATATTCGAACCAAAGAGAACATCACTGTCGGTACCCTCTTGATCGGTGCAACGCCAAAGCCACTGGGGGCTATATGATCGTATTCGAATCTTAGCTTAACCCCTTTGGTCCAGTTTACTGATCGTATTCGAATCAGAAGCCTCCAGTTTTATTTAAATCTTTTGATTTACGTTGTCTGAAGCCTAGTGTTTTATCTTGCTGTGTTTTATCATCTCAAATCTAACTGTCAGTATGGTATCAAATTATACTAGCTCGGTTATTTGTTAATGAGTTGCCAAGGCATAACAGTCCTCAGACATATAGAAGTATTAACTTCTACAAAAGATTGGATTATCAACCTCATCATCCGGGTCATGTAAACTGGCAGTCCAGATTCAAAGAACACAAGTATGACTGTCATTCAAGAATAGGTTTCTCTGTGCTTTTTCATTAATCAAAGGTGTTTTCAGCCTTGTTTATCTTACATCTGGTTCTGTCTTTTCCACTATGATAATTTCATAAGTCATATATCGGGTGGTTTTGACTCGTCCGGTGCTAAACCGCCAGGATAGTTTTTTCATCTTTTACTGGAACAGAGTTAAAACATTACAGATGTAACCACAGATGTAACACATATATTGACATCATGGGTAAAGGGTAATATGCAACATCTTATGCACGATGGCATAGGCAAAATATGCAGTTTTCAAACTAACCTATTACAAGGCATTGAGAGCCCAAAAGGTTAGACTGTTTTCTCTCCTAAGCAGGTCTTAAGCTAACAACTGGATTGTTTAGATGGTTATGACTCCCCCCTGGCCGGCTCACCTCCCTCCACTGGTTGGAAGCTGGGATTGGACTAGTCAAAGCCGTTTAGAGCAATGAACTCAGCCTCGTCATCAATTAGGCCGGCCGGGTCAATTTCCGGGACAAAAGTGTGTTGACGAACCGTCGGGATAAGATCCGTCACTTTATAATAGGGAGTATCCATCTTCTTATTCTTCATATCAAAACCCGGCTGATATTTGTAGATGTTGGTCTCCTCTCCAAGAATGGTAGCTTGAGGACGAACTCCCCTCACACAGGCAATAAAGTCATCTTGCTCAAATGGAGTCCCGTCTTCCTTCACGGTAGGGTACCCCTTAGCCACATCCACCGGGTCTAGATCCGGCACCCAAGCTTTGGAGCGGCTCTAGGCAGTCAGGGCTCCGGCTCTGGCACAGGACCATTTGACCTCTGTCGGTGTACAAAAAGAGGGGTACACTTTTTGTACCCCTATAACTGTGCACGGGCAGTCTGAGCCGCGGATACCACCACACCAAGTAAGGCAAGGGAGGTGAGCCAGGGTAAGACTAAAGCTCAAGAGAACTAGAACAATGCCAAGGCCAAGACCACGAAGAGCAAAGGGGACGAAGCGGACTCCCCGGCAAGATCCTTGCCGGGAGACAGTTCTAGCAGCCCCGTCAAGACCCTCGCCGCGGCGACTTGTCCCGCGCCTACGGAGCAAATCACCCTTGAGTCCACTGCCCCCAAAGGGCAAGGATTCGGGAGACATCCCCGTGGCGGCATGCAGATCTTTGTGAAGACATTCAAGATCAGATACGCACTAAGGAGACGACAACCCTTGGCGGGATCCCAGCCGAGGAAGACCACAAGGCCCCCGGCAAGCGCCTTGCCGGGGATGACAGCAGGCGCCTCAGCAAGACCCTTGCTGGGGCCCCGGCAAAGCCCTTGCCGAGGCCTCGGCAAGGCCCTTGCCGAGGACACCCGCAGGGCCACCATCAGGCCCACGCTGACTAAACCTCCACCACCGCATGCATGCAGCTGCCAACCCAACCAGCTGGGTAGGCACCCGTGTGGCGGCATGTAGATCTTCATGAAGACCCATCACTGCGCCACGTCAGCTGCCTGCCTACCTACGTGGCATCGCAGGCGTCGCTGGCCAGGGTGCGTGTCGACGCAAGAAGGAGCAGCGACGGACGAGATAGATCTCTCCCCCGTCCCCGATAAAGCAAGGACACCTAAGCAAGACGCATTAAATGCGCCTTGTCATGTAATGCGAGGGATAACCTCGCATCACTGTACCCTTTCCACCTCCTGTGGGCCCCTGTGGCAACCCTTTTTTCTATAAAAGGAGGCCCGAGGCGACCAGGAGAAGGAATCGGCTTTTTGGAGCTCCTCACGCCCCATAGCTAGCTCAAGAACACAGATATACAATCCACCAAAGCAGGAGTAGGGTTTTACGCATCCTCGCGGCCCGAACCTGGATAAACAAACTGTGTCCTACCTGTTAGATCCGCTCTTCTCACGACCCCGCGCCCCGCTAACCACAGTAGGGATTCTTTTGATCCCATAGGTGTCGTTCCCACCGACATCTTTGGCGCGCCAGGTAGGGGAAGCAGTTGCGAGAATCGGCTTTAGCAGTTAGTTCGACACTTCTTCATCATCATGGCGCCCAAGAAGAAGACGACGGTAGCGGTTGGCTAGTCGGAAGCCAGATAGCCCATCCTGATGTGGGCGAGCAGCGGACCGGTCGCAGAAAGGACCCTGGGCACTACTCGCGAACACCAACACCATCCCAGTAGTCGGAGTTTGAGAGGCGGCGATGTTTGTGTGCCTGGTAACGGGCCACACATCGCCAAATCCAAAGGCGGAGCCAAGCCCTTCGCGGGTGGAGCGGGGCCTTCCAAGGTCATCGCCGCCCCGCCCGAAGGCGATGCAAAGGCCTCCAAGACTCCCACGCCGGCGCCAACAGCGCGCTCCTCCCAGGCAGCGCGCGACGAACGGCATAATCACGCCGAAGATCCCGGGCGTCGCCACGGGAAGAGCCCCGAGCGCCACTCCCGGGACGTAGAAGACCTTCCCACTCGCCGAGGCACTGGTGAAAACGGCATGCGACTGCAGGGTCATGATAGAGCTCCTTCTGACATGGTCAGAAGTCGAAGCGCGTCGCGATCCGTGCATGTTTTGCCGCCACCGACGCCAGCAGAGGCCCTGGCGCGCGCGCAGTTGCTCCTCGACTTTCCTCCCACTACAGGGAAACTCGACGAATGGAGAGACACTATCTGAAGCCTTGTTGCGGTGGCCAACAAAGACGAACCAAGTCTGGAGGGGCCCCCGGGTCGACGCTCCGATGGAGTCCCGTAGACCAGTGGCGGAAAAGCTAGCGGCGCCGCGACCATGATGCATTCACCTGTTCCCCATCCGGTACCGCGGACGCCGTCTCGTCGCGACGTCGCGGGCGACAACATCTCCATAGCATCGTCTGACCCGCGAACCCACTGTGACCAGCGCCAAGTTCTTCGGGAACGAGCCCATGAAGACGCTCGAACCTCTATCGAGTGTCGGCGCGGAGCGCGCCACCAGTCAGACAGGCGAGTAGGGCCTGCTGTGAACCACCCGGCCCGGAGAGCCCTGGAGGCCTACCTTACGAGGTAGGCTGTCCGGCTTTTACCCATGAGCTGTGGAAGTTCCAGTGGCCTACTCACCGCACCTTCAAACCTGACGTTGGCGAAAAGTACAACGGCAAGACTCACCCATCTGAGTTCCTCAGCATCTAAACCATCGCGATGCAAGCCGCCGGAGCCCGCGACGATAAGGTGCTTGCGAATTACTTTCCGTTGGCTCTTAAACCCAACGCCATGTCGTGGTTGATGCACTTGCCGGTAGACTCTATTTCCTCCTGGTCGGATTTGTGCCATGAGTTTGTGGGCGCCTTTACTGGAGGTCACCAAGCCCATGGCCAAGCAAGCGACCTGCATGTCATTCCCCAGAAGGGAGGCGAGAGTCTGCGCAAGTATATACAGAGGTTCGGCCGGGTACAGTACAATATCCCTGATGTTCACCCTGCTGCCATCATCAACGCGTTCCATCAGAACATACGTAACCGCAAGATGCGCGAAGAACTGGCAATGAACAAGGTGAAAGATGTGGCAGAACTCTATGTTCTTGCTGACAGATGTGCCCGAGCTGAAGAGGGAAGGAAGTACCCCGGCGAAGATGCCGGCGTGGAAATCGACTCCTCAGATGAGGATACTGCCGCCCCGGCGAAGAAAGGCCGGCGCCGCAATAGGAAGCGCAAAGGTAAAGCTATGCTTGCCGTCGAGGGATCTGACGATGCTGGCTCCGCCAAGAAAACCAAGGCAGATGACCCCGGCAAGGAAATTGCCGGATGTGTCGCCTGCCGGGCCTTGGCGGCTGCCGAGAAGCCAGGAAACTCCGACAAGCAATACTGCAAGATCCATCGCACCAAAGGCCATGATCTCCAGAACTGCCGACAGGTTGAGCTCCTTGCTGAGAAGCAGAGGGCTGAATATGAGAGGCGGGACAAGGAGAAAGGCCAGGACGGTGCTGAGGGGTCCGGCAAGAAGCGTGACGGCCAGGCGGGCCGTCGCGGCAAAGATAAACAGCAGGAGAGGCCCGCCCGGGGCCGTGACAAAAAGCCAGAAGACGATGATCACGAAGAGGACGATGAGTCTGGTGACCAAGAATTTCAGAAAGCTACAGAGGCCATGTGCGTCGATGGCGGCGCCTCGCTGCATACCTCTCACCGCCAGCTTAAACAGTGGGCGCGTGAGATTACAGCGGCGGAACCGTCGTTTGATGCCCAAAGGCCGCTGAAGTGGTCCAGCACACCTATCATTTTTGACACTGAGGATCACCCTGATCGCACTACTGCAGTCGGGTGCTTGCCATTGTTGGTTTCACCAACAATACGCAACCTCAAGGTGACAAAGATGCTAGTCGATGGCGGGGCCGGTCTGAACTTAATCTCGCCTGCCGTGATCGAGAAATTGCAGATTCCTGATGAAGACCTCGAAGAGACGGGCACGTTTCAGGGGGTCAACCCGGGAAGAAGTCAACCAAAGGGAAAGGTCACGTTGCCCGTGACTTTTGGGAGTGATCTGAACTACAGGACAGAAAGGATTGTGTTCGACGTTGCCAAGATCCCCTTGCCTTACAACGGGATCCTTGGCCGCCCAGCGCTGGCCAAGTTCATGGCGGCGTCACATTACGCCTACAACACCCTGAAGATGCCGGGGCCTGTGACGATCATCACCGTCCCATCAGACAAGAAGGATGCGCTAATTTGCGCTGACCAACTCTACCAACAAGCAGTTGCAGCAGCCGCCACTGCTAAGGCGCTTGCTCCTGCCGCTGGAGCCCCGGGAAGGCAAAAGAAGAAGACCGGTGAGACCTCAGGCACCCACTCCGGCAAGCGCACCTCTTCGGAGTGTAGCGCTCCCGTCGAGGACGTGCCAGAGAGCTCCGCCGACAGAAACAAGAAGTCCAGGGCCACACCGCCGGGAACCAAGAAGGTTTCTGTCAAGGAGGACGGCACGGGAGGAGCTTTTACCATAAGCTCCACCCTTGACGACAAATAGGAAGACGCGCTCGTCACCTTCCTGCGGGCGAATGTCGATGTGTTTGCATGGCAAGCATCCGACATCCCCGGCGTTCCCAGGGAGGTGATTGAGCACCACCTTGCTGTCTGTCCTCATGCGCGGCCCGTCAAGCAGAAGGTCAGAAAGCAAGCTTTGGAACGACAAGAGTTCATCACAGAGGAGATCCGGAAACTGGAAGCAGCGGGTTTGGTAAGAGGAGTGCTCCATCCAACGTGGTTGGCCAATCCGGTGGTAGTGCGCAAGGCAAATGGGAAGTGGAGGCTGTGTATTGATTACACAGATATTAATAAGGCTTGTCCCAAAGACCCCTTCCCGTTGCCGCGCATCGACCAGATTGTTGACTCCACAGCTGGGTGTGATCTGTTGTCATTCCTCGATGCCTACTCCGGCTACCACCAGATCTTCATGACAAGGGAAGATGAAGAGAAAACGGCATTCATCACCCCATGTGGTACGTATTGCTTTATACGGATGCCTTTCGGGTTGAAGAGTGCTGGTTCAACGTTTGCAAGGGCGGTCCAGATTGGTTTTGAACCCCAGCTCCATAGAAATATGGAAGCTTATATGGATGATATAGTGGTCAAAACCAAGAACAGGGCAACCCTCATATCAGATTTACAAGAAACATTTGCAAACCTACGCAAGATCAATCTCAAGCTGAACCCTGAGAAGTGCGTCTTCGGCGTCCCGTCTGGCAAGCTTCTCGGGTTCTTTGTGTCACAGCGTGGGATAGAGGCCAATCCGGACAAGATCAAAGCTATAGAGCAGATTGAAGCGCCCAAGCGAGTCAAGGATGTGCGTCGGCTTGCTGGTTGCGTTGCCGCCATGAGCAGGTTCATTTCCAAGTCCGCCGAGCGCGCCCTTCCCTTTTTCAAGATTTTGAAAAAGGCGGGCCCGATGGAGTGGACGCCAGAAGCCGAAGCAGCATTGCAAGATTTGAAGAGGTACCTCTCCTCCGCGCCAATACTAGTTGCGCCTAGGCCACAGGAACCGTTGCTGCTGTACCTGGCGGCAACGAACCAGGTGGTCAGCGCCGCACTAGTGGCGCAGAGAGAAATTGATGATGAGGTAATAGCAGCGACGGAGCCCGATGCCACCGATGCCGAGACGATGCAGCCAATTGAAGTGCCGCCGAAGAAGAAAATGATGCAGCACCCGGTCTACTTTGTTAGTTCCCTCCTGCAGGGGGCTAGATCGAGGTACTCCGGTGTGCAGAAACTGCTCTTCGGCCTTCTTATGGCCTCGAGGAAGCTGCGTCACTACTTCCAGGCGCACGAAATCACTGTCGTCACTCGCCTCCCTCTGCAACGGATATTGCACAATCCAGACGCAACGGGAAGGATCGTAGAGTGGGCACTGGAACTGTCCAGCTTTGGCCTCAAGTTTGAGAGTACCTCGACGATTCAAAGCCGAGTCCTGGCGGAGTTCGTTGCAGAATGGACCGCGACGCCTGACGAAGAAACCCAAGAGACTGCTCTCCCCGGCAAGGAGGCAAGTTGCGACTGGATCATGTACTTTGATGGAGCTTTCTCCTTACAGGGCGCCGGGGCTGGCGTACTGCTTGTCGCGCCCACCGGAGAGCACCTCAAGTACGTGATCCAGATGCACTTCCCCAGGGAGGTGTCAACAAACAATACGGCTGAGTACGAAGGGCTGCTTGCCGGTCTTAGGATCGCGGCGGACCTCGGAATCAAGAAACTCGTCGTCAGAGGCAATTCGCAACTTGTCGTCAAGCAAGTCAACAAGGATTACCAGAGCCCGTTGATGAAGGCCTACGTCAATGAAGTGTAAAAGCTGGAAGAGCGTTTTGACGGTATATAGGCAGAATATGTTCCCCGAGCGGAGAATGATATCGCCGATTACCTGTCAAAACGCGCTGCCCTCAAGCTACCTGTGGAACCAGGTACCTTTGTGCTTCGTCTAACTCAGCCATCCGTTGATCCATCAACAGAGCAGAACAAGAGGAGAAAATCAGGGCCCGGCAAGTACTTTCCTGCCGAGCTCCCCGAAGCCGCCGGCAAGGATGTTGCCGGAGACACTGAGCCCGCCACGGGGGACGGCTAGCTCCGACAGAGCATCAAGCTCTTGCCATGGAGATAGCCGCTCTGATAGCGGAGGAAATGCCTTTAGTCCTCGCCGTCGAGCCCCAGGCTCCAGCGTGGGCACAACATACCGTCCGATTCCTCCAAACAGGGGAACTTCCTGAGGAGCAGGAAAAAGCAGAAAAAGTAGCCCGTCGCTCTACTATGTACCAGTTTGTCGATGACGTCCTGTACAGAAAGAGGCCGAACGGCGTGAAATTGAAGTGTATCCCTCGAGAGGAAGGACTGGGGCTGTTGGTGGAGATACATGGAGGCATATGTGGATCCCACATCGGGTCAAGGGCCCTTGCCGGCAAAGAGTTTTGGCAAGGCTTCTTCTGGCCCACCGCCCTCCAGGATGCGACGACACTAGTCACCAGGTGTGAAGCGTGTCAGTTCCATTCAAAGAAGCTTCATCAGCCAGCTCAAGCCCTTCAAACCATTCCTCTCTCCTGGCCTTTCTCGGTCTGGGGGCTCGACATACTGGGCCCTTTCCCCCGCGCTGTCGGGGGCTTTGAGTACTTGTACGTTGCAATCGACAAGTTCACAAAGTGGCCAGAAGTGGAAGCAGTGAGGAAGGTCACAGCACAGTCAGCCGTCAAGTTCTTCAAAGGACTGGTGTGCCGTTTTGGTGTACCCAATAGGGTTATCACCGACAACGGCACGCAGTTCACAAGCCACACCTTCATGCAATATATTCAAGACCTCGGCAGCAAGGTCTGTTTCGCTTCCGTTGCTCACCCACGAAGCAATGGTCAAGCTGAGAGGGCAAATGCTGAAGTACTGCGAGGCCTGAGGACAAAGACCTTTGACAGACTGCACAAGAGTGGAAGGCGCTGGATTGATGAATTGCCGGCGGTTCTTTGGTCAATCAGAACGACACCAAATCGAGCCACCGGCCAGACACCCTTTGCCCTGGTATACGGGGCAGAAGCAGTTCTCCCCATGGAACTCATATACGGGTCACCTCGAGTACTCGCTTATGACGAGCTTGAGCAAGAGCAATTGCGGCAAGATGACGCAACGCTCCTTGAGGAAGATCGTCTTCGGGCGGCTGTGAGAGCAGCGCGCTACCAGCAAGCCTTGCGCCGCTACCATAGCCGCAAGGTTCATGCCCGAAGCTTTGAGGAAGGCGACCTTGTTCTTCGGCGCGTTCAATCGGCCAAGAATTCCAACAAGTTGACGCCAAAGTGGGAAGGCCCTTATCGGGTAATACGAGTCACCAGGCCCGGCGCAGTCCGCCTGGAGACCGAAGATGCCGTTCCGGTGAGTAACTCCTGGAACATTGAGCATCTTCGCAAGTTTTACCCGTGAGGCGCGGCTTGCCGGGCCCCCCGGCAAGCCACCTTTTGTACGAGCCTTGCCGATGACGCATGTAACCCTTTGTACAAAGCCAGGCGCAGACCCTGAGCATAAATAAATGAAGCGCTGGCGCCCTAAGTTATAGCATGCATGCTAGGTCGAGTCTCGTCCTTGGTTAGGGTTGATAGTGCTTAGCGGCGACTAACCCCTAGCTTAGAGGTCGAGTGTGCGTCTCTTTGTCTTTCTTTTGTCTTCTTTGGTTCACAGGACACACAGATATCCGTGCCGAACCACTTGGGGAGAAAAAAAGAGGAACAGACCAGCATCTAGCCCCCGGCAAGCCAGTATTGCCGGGGGCTGCAAGAGCAAAGATTCACCCACGGCGAACCAGGGTTGCCGGGGACTGCAGCTTCAGATAAGTTCTTCATCCCTTATCATGCATTCCATTATGGACTGAGGTATGTGAAACCTCGTTTTCCCCTAAGCTACCGTGCTCCCCTAACTCTAGGCCCTAGGGCTCGTTCCTGGGGCCAAGTTTGGTCGTAGTCGCGGCAGCGAAAGGATGAAACAAGGAGCCTGAACCCGCCTCATCCCTGCCTCCGCCAAAGGCGTGAGGAAGGTCGAGCGAAGTGGGGAGACGGCAAGGCCTGTTGCCGGGCAAGGAAATGTTTATCTTGAAGATATCAAGGATTTACTCCTTGACGTGGGTTCCACCCGCAAACAAATGACCCGGCAAGCATCCCTTTTTCATTAAAAAAACATTCCACTCAGATACAGTCCATAGGGAATGAAAAACATGAATGATGGGATTACAAGTTTTAAATTCAACAAAGGCCCGAAGGCTTACAAACTAAAAAGAGATAAGGTACCCGTAATCCCTTTCTTGTCCCTCTCCTCAGGAGGCAGGTCAAGGAGGCGAAAGGGACAAAAGGAGCGCCTAGGCAAGCTACAAGTGGCAGAAGACACCAAGAGAACATCTTGGTGGCCGTCCAAAGGCTGGATGGTGATGGCGGCGCTGGAAGCAGAGCTCAAAGACGAGGCGGCAGGACGTCAGCACGCGTCGAAGGCGTCGGTGCCCGCGTACTCTGACTTGACGGCCTTGTCGCCCGCCCTCTTCCTCTTCCGCAGCCTCCTAATGCCAGCCGCCCAAGGAGACGACCCCGAGAAGTTCAGGGAGCCGGCGACACGGATGATGGGATCGCCGGTGCTGCACGGAGCGGCACCCGACACCTAATCGAACCCGTCATCCTACCGCCTACTACCCTCATCGTCGCTGCCGCTGTCCTCCTTGTCACTCCCGCCCGAGGAGGAGTCTTCACTATCAGAAGAGCTCTCCACGCAGCACCTTGCACGGGTCCCAAAGAGCCCGAAGACTTTGATGGAGAGAAGACCACCCTCCATCAGCTTAAAATGGAGAGTGACCCCCTCCGTCAAGCGGTCAATATGAGCAAACGTCTAACATACCCGACGAAGATACATCACGTGAGGGGCGGCGAAGTCGACGCGGACCCGCGTGCTAGTGATCCCGCAGCCCCTCATGTGCAGCCGCAACGACTCCGGCGGATCCAGCTCCATCTCCCGCACAAATGGAGTCGGGAGACGAAGGCGACAGCACGGCGGCCGGCGCAGCCTGACGAAGAACTCAGAAGGGTCATCCCCAACATGGCCCTCATTGGAGGAGGAGCTGCTGCCAGAGGCGAGGCCGGCGCGCCGCCCCGTCCTCCCCTTCCCCAAGCGCCCCGGCCTCGCCCACGGCCTCGCCCCCTCCCCCTTCCCCTCGCGGCTGGCTCTGCCACCGCAGGCGCAGGAGAAGGAGGGATGCGTTGTCGAGCGGCGACCCTCGCTACCACTGTTGAAGGACCGGGATTCCCTCTCTCCATGACGGATGGAAGGGAGGAGCAGAAGCTGAAGGAGAAAGAAGATGAAAGAATGCGGGACGCCATCCCCCCTCCCGCTCTTTATAAAGGATCGGGGTTGGGGCTCGGCCTCCCCGCTCGGCCAATCAAGATACATAAGGCGCAGGGAGCCAGGACTGACCCGCCGCCCCAACCAGCGACGGCCCGGTTTCCCGCCTCAACCATTTGCCACCCCAGGCGCATGGGAGACACGTGGCGGACGGCAGAACCAAGTGGACGCCTTGAAGACCGCGCCTCAGCCCCATTCAGTAAATGGGCCGCGCCTCCACGCCTCCCTCCGTTTATTGGGAAGGCGCGAACTACCCCTTTACTACAATGTGATGCATGCCTGTGGGAACCAACCCCACGCATGCCGCCCACGTCACACGCGCCTCCCCACGCCGCGCCACGCGCGAGAATCATGGGAAGCGCAGCACGCGAAGAATCTTACCATGGTAAAAACCGCCCCGCCTGCCCGCGCACTGTTTTGGGCCTAGCCCAACAACGCATTGCGCTTATGTGTGGCCCAGGCCCGGGGGCTCCTGTCGGTGTACAAAAAGAGGGGTACACTTTTTGTACCCCTATAACTGTGCACGGGCAGTTTGAGCCGCGGATACCACCACACCAAGCAAGGTAAGGGAGGTGAGCCAGGGTAAGACTGAAGCTCAAGAGAACTAGAACAACGCCAAGGCCAAGACCATGAAGAGCAAAGGGGACGAAGCGGACTCCCCCGGCAAGATCCTTGCCGGGAGACAGTTCTAGCAGCCCAGACAAGACCCTTGCCGCGGCGACTTGTCCCGCGCCTGCGGAGCAAATCACCCTTGAGTCCACTGCCCCCAAAGGGCAAGGATTCGAGAGACATCCCCGTGGTGGCATGCAGATCTTTGTGAAGACATTCAAGATCAGATACGCACTAAGGAGACGACAACCCTTGGCGGGATCCCAGCCGAGGAAGACCACAAGGCCCCCGGCAAGCGCCTTGACGGGGATGACAGCAGGCGCCTCGGCAAGACCCTTGCCGAGGACACCCGCAGGGCCACCATCAGGCCCACGCCGACTAAACCTCCACCATCGCATGCATGCAGCTACCGACCCAACCAGCTGGGCAGGCACCCGCATGGCGGCATGCAGATCTTCGTGAAGACCCATCACTGCGCCACCTCAGCTGCCTGCCTACCTACGTGGCATCACAGGCGTCGCTGGCCAGGGCGCGTGTCGACACAAGAAGGAGCGGCGATGGACGAGACAGATCTCTCCCCCATCCCCGATAAAGCAAGGACACCTAAGCAAGACGCATTAAATGCGCCTTGTCATGTAATGCGAGGGATAACCTCGCATCACTGTACCCTTTCCACCTCCTGTGGGCCACTGTGGCAACCCCTTTTTCTATAAAAGGAGGCCCGAGGCGACCAGGAGAAGGATTCGACTTTTTGGAGCTCCTCACGCCCCATAGCTAGCTCAAGAACACAAATATACAATCCACCAAAGCAGGAGTAGGGTTTTACGCATCCTCGTGGCCCAAACCTGGATAAACAAACTGTGTGCTACCTGTTAGATCCGCTCTTCTCACGACCCCACGCCCCGCTAACCACAGTAGGGATTCTTGTGATCCCATAGCTATCGTTCCCACCGACATCCTCTTGAAACCTGGCGGGTAAGATCGATAACTTCTTCAAAACATCACTCAACCGGTTGGGTCCTTGGTTGGCAGGGGAGATAGTAGCAAGTGCTCATTGAGCGCCAGTATACAATTGCTCCACCAAGGTATAAACTGCTTTCAGTTTCACGCTATCTTGGCTCAGATTTTTGCTACGTGGACCTGCGAGTGTTTTTTAACAAAGGCTCAGCAGGCGGCTTATATTCCTGGTCAAAATAAAGTATAAGTGATTAATACAAAAGACTTACCGAAGATGGCGGAGACCATTTGAGACACACCGTTTTTAAGCCGGTGAGCTCCGTGGTAACCTCGTCAAGAGCCGCCTCAGCTGTCTCAGCGCATTGTATCAACAACGTCTTTTCTTTGGCCTAGGATTTCTTTTTTGTAGCTAAGCTGGTCTTCAATTTCTCAGATTCAGAGAGGCTCAATTGATGTTTAGAGTCAGTGGTCTTTATCTCTGTCTCCTGCTCCGCCAACCGGGTCTTGGCATCCGTTAATTGAGAGCCCAACTCAGATAAGGCATTCTACAAAAACATTCACAAGTGTGTCAAGACTTAAACTAAAAGTTATAAGGGTTCAAGTCTCAAGTACTTTGCACCGCAATACCACTTGACACTTGGGGGCTAATGTCTGCCAAAGCAATTTTTTTATGACTTTTATATGTTTCAAGTCCCAAGGGTTTTACAAAGTAGCATCGCTTGGCACTTGGGGGCTAATGCATTATATTCAGAAAGTTTTTCAAGATTGAGACGGATCACAATACTTATTGGGACTAGTAAAAGACAGTTATGCAATTAAATACCGGTTCATTTATGCTAAATTGAGCCGGCCCTTGGGGACTACAGGTGAAGTTGACGCTATTCTATTGGATTTCCAAAAACCTAGAGGCAAAGTATCAACTTATATCATAAAGTCTACAGATCATTCAAGTTCATCATCTGAAGACTTGGGGGCTGGCAGAGTATAAGTAAACCGGAGAACATACCTCATATTTTAGCTGCAATTGTTTGACCATCTCGATTTCTGAGTCACGGCTGGGGTGCACATGACTGAGATAGTCGTACAGTACATCATTGACATTGAGGTGAGCGTAATGGTAGATATCAAACCACACTTTCTGCTTCTCTAAAGCCTCTTGCTTAGCGGTATGCCAGGCCAATACAGTGGGGGTCCCCGGTTCAACAAACCAGCTACCGGTAATCAAAACGTCAGTATCAGAAGTTGTTGGCGGGTTAGCTGAGCTAGATGGTTCAGTAATGGTCGGATTAAGGGTGGCCTCATCGACTGACAACTCAGGAGGGTCCAATTGAGTATGAACAGCCGGGTCTTCTGGTGCTTCAGTTTGAGAGGGAGTTGGCATGGCCGGCTCAGGTGTAGGAACTTTCGGGTCTTCTGACGGCTTAATCACCTTGGCCTTCTTGGATTTGGCTTGACCACTAAGAAAGATTTTATGAGACAGTTAGTGTAATGATGCAGTTTTAAAGATACAAACGAAACATGATTTTTTCCTTACCCGGGAGCAGTTTTAAAAGCCGGAAATTGATTCTGAGATGAGTCGCCAGAAGAGCGAGAAACCTCCTACAAAGGTAAAATAAAGTTAAAGAATATAAGGAAATAGATTCATGGATAAAAACAAAAGACAAAGATGAAAGAAACCTCATTCTGGCGTTTTCGAGGAGTTTGCTGTAAATCGGAAGGCGGTTCATCGTCGTCATTAGTCCGGGCCTGACGGCGGCTCTCATGTTGCTGCTTTTTCAAAAGAAAATGAGGGTCCAAATAAGCCAAAGGGTGCAAAAACCTTACTTTCCGGGTAAACAGTCGAAGTTTCTGTCTTGGCAAAGGGGCTGAGTTAGAGGAAATAGTTACCTCTTCTTCCACGGCCTGGCTGGCCCCCGTGTCATCCTGGGAATAGTCAGTGTCAATAAGATAGTTGAAAAATTGGCCAAGGGAGTCAAGGGCTACTTCAGACTCAGAATCATCCAGCTGGAACATGTCAGATGCAGTCTTCTTCTTCTTGGGCTTCCGGGTTGTTCTTCTAGCGGCTATGGTAGCGGCTCTAGCCTTCTTGGCAGCTTCGTGATCATACTTGGACTTCCAGAAGTCAGATTTGGCCTGTCAACAAATAAACAGGTTAAAACGTCATGCAAGTATTTAAACTACTGAGGGAAACACAAAAAGAGAAAGAGGTCAGGGATTTTCACCTTTGGTGCTGGGTTAAGTTTGCAGAAGGGGTTTAACCCAACCTTACTGCAGTCCTCATATTTGCCGTTCACGAGGATGGTTGACATTGCAACAACGTCTTCTTCAGTCAATTGAACAGAGCTATAATGCAAAGAGTCATTTGGGCCTCTGCCATACTCATACATTAACTTGGATCGGCGGCTTAGAGGGATGACCCGCCATGCGACCCAGCAACGGGCCAGGTCAACTCTAGTTAAGTCGTTCCCCAATAAAGCTTGAATCCTTTTAATAGATAGAATAAGTTTCCTGCGTTCAGCAGCGGTAAGCTTATTAGGGAGCACAAACTTGGAATCTAGACGCTCCACGCGATAACTCGGCAGTGGTTTTTCATTGGCTGGTGACGTATCTTGGCAGTAGAACCAGGTCTGATTCCAATCTTTGGGATGGCTCGGTAAGACTATTAAGGGAAAGATAGCGCCCTGTCGGCGCTGAATTGAGATTCCACCAAGCTCCAAACTAAGGCCGTTGGTGCAGTCGTTCTGGCGGTTCAGATAAAAGTATTATCTGAAGAGTTCCATGGTCGGTTCTTCTTTAAGATATACCTCACAAAGAACTTGAAAATTGCAGATATTGGATATAGAGTTGGGTCCAATGTCTTGTGGGCGAAGCTTCAAAAAAAATGCAGAACGTCTCGGAACAATTTTGAGTCGGGTGGTGAGAAGCCCCAGTTCATGTGATCAGTGAAAATGATAACTTCACCGTCTTTGGGCTGAGGCCGTTCTTCGTCCGAGTCAGGTGCACGATAAGACATAACATTTTTCGCTGGCAAAAATCCTATGGTGACAAATTCCTTCAAAGTATCCTTAGTAACTGTGGAAGGGACCCAGTTGCAGACAGTTGGTGCTTTTGACGGCATGATGAGCAAAGGACAAACTGAAAAGAGAGTAATGTGCCGGTTCAATTCAATGGTGAAATTAAAAGTTAAATGATGATGGTACAAATGAGTAATGGCGGCTTAAGTAAGGGCTAATGACATATAAAGGAAAAGTGAGCCGGCGTGATAAGCTGCCATGACTAAAGACATTCGAAGGAAGCCAGAAACAGAATTGGCTAAGTGTTGAGACAAACAAGTTTCCCAAGCTATTTCTATTATTCTTTATCAAAATGGGCCAGAAAAGAAAAATAAATTTAGACCTAAAAAACGAGTGTGGAGGAGTTCATCAGCTCTAAGAAGGTATCTGTACAAAGGAAAGGGATCTATTAGCATCTAAAATGGGTGTAAAACCACTACCGCATAAGTTTTACATTTCTTATAGATCAAAAGAGGGTACAGAGAAGAAGCTACAATAAGGTCTGCGATGAACGGTGAAGAACACTGATGAACTCGCAACCCTAATACAGATCTAAGGGCGCAGAAAGGTAGGAACTTACGAATGCAGATCTACTGCGAAGGGTTGCCATGGTTCTCTGGACAAGCTCAGGGTGATGCAGCACCCAATGTTGAGGGCGACGGTGAGCGCTATGGCAACGACCGAGTTCGAGAGGCAGAGAGGTGGCGAGAAGATGGAAGGAAGAAGAAAGAGGAAGGACCGACCGAGCCTATTTATAAGGGGATAAGTGAACAGGCAGGCACGAAAATTGAGGAAGACCAAAATAATGAGTATCCAGCTAAACGGACGCCTCGATTCTCAGAAGACATTAAAAGATAAAGATTCGTTGAAGATGACGTCATAGCAGGCTTTCATGTTTTCAGAAGATGACGTCATGGTGGGTTACAGATTTTTTACAGACAGAGGAAGATGGATTTCGTCTAAGTGTGGAAGATTGACAAAGAACAAAGCTCAAGTCAACCTAGGGCCTAATGTTGGGGATATAGCTACCATGAATGACCCGCCCAGGAGGGGCCGGGTCAATCCTAATGGTGGGTTGTTAAGGGAAGCCCGGTAATATTCAAGGTGATAGTTTATTAAGAATTGTCGAAGGCCTAAGCCCAGAGGCGGCTTAAGGCCCAATATTGTAAACCGCCATATGTAACGAAAGACTTGTAAATAAAGGCATGTACAAGAAGTCACCGAGCTGGACACATTTTATGAGCCGGCCGGGACTCTGTCGGCCGCCAGGCATCAACCCGTGTATATAAGGGGACGACCCAACGGCGGCTTAGGGACAAGAATCAACAGATCGATAGCCAAGCTAGTGGATTCGCTCCTTGGTCATCGAACCCTAGCAATACAACATCAACTGGACTAGGCCTTACCTTCACCATAAGGGGCCAAACTAGTATAAACCTTCTCATGTCCTTTGTCCCGATTAACCCCTTTAAGCTTCCTAGTTGCAATGGCCCTACGACTAAGTCCTTTCGCTAGGACATCTGCCGTGACAATTCCACGACACAAACAATGTAGAATTTTTCATGGAAGTTTCTCAAAAATAATTATCCCCTTGTATATATTCATTGTATTATAAAAGTATTGTGCCAAGGTTTGGCTTTAGAATGTTCAAATTTTCTTGTTTGGTGTGTGCAGCAGAAAAACAGAAACTGTTGTTGTAGTATTTGAATTTTTATTTTTTACTCGAGGATGATAAAATCTTGAAATTTTACACATTACTGTCCTGAAAAGAATTTAGATTGTCCTATTTTCTTATAATTATTGGAGTTATAGAAGTATACGAAAGTTCCAGATTGCTACAGTCTGTCCTGTTCTTGACAGATTCTGTTTTCTATGTGTTGTTCACTTATTTTGATGAATCTATGGGTAGTATCGCGGGGTATGAACCATGGTGAAGTTGGAATACAGTAGATATAATTCTAATATGAAATTTGAATGAGTTTACAACAGTACCTAAAGGTAGTGATTTGCTTTATTATACTAACGGATCTCACAAAGTTTTTGGTTAAGTTTTGTGTGGATGAAGTGTTCGAAGATCGAGGAGTTACTGATATGAGAAGAATAAGGAGAGACATGAGTTCAACCTTGGGGATTCCCAAGGCACCCCAAGTAAATATTTCAAGGATACTCAAGCATCTAAGCTTGGGGATGCCCCGGTTGGCATCCCTTCTTTATTCCTCAGCAATTATCAGTATACCTCAGTTTTTGTTTTGTTCACATGATATGTGTCTTTTGAGTTTATTTTTCCTTTATTTTCCTTTATGTACCATGCTAGTATGAGATAGTCATTCATTGATTTATGGAATGCTTCATGTGCTTTAGTTAAATCTTTTGAGTATGGCTTTATAGAATGCTCTTTGTCCTTCACTTAAATCTTTTGAGTATGGCTTTATAGAATGCTTCGTGTGCTTCACTTATATATTTTGAGCTCGTATGTTGGTAAATCTATATTAATTTTAGAATGCTCCATGAACTTCACTTATACATTTTAGAGTATGAATAAGACTATCATCGAAATTGGGCTTGGAAGAGTGTCATTAAAATATCATGCCTAGCTAAAAAGGCATTAAAGAAAAGTGCTTGTTGGGAGGAAACCCAATATTTACCCATACTGTTTTTATGTGTTCACATGATTAAGCTATTGTAGTAATCATTTTTTGTATTTTTTGTTTGAATAAAGTGCCAAGTAAAGCCTTTGGGGTAGTGTGGATGATAGTTGACTTGATTCTGTCCAAAAACAGAAACTTTTGCGCCCAGTCACAGAATTGTTTAAAATTACTGGAGCATTGAAAACTTCCAACTTTTTTACAAAAGATTGATATACAAATTGCGTACGTTCCTAATTTTTCAAAAAAATTGGAGTATCAGAAGTATGGTTGTTGTTCAGATCATTACAGACCGTTCTGTTTCTGGCCGATTCTGTTTTCAATGCATAGTTTGCTTGTTTTCTAGTTTCTATGGCTTATATTGCTCAATATAAATTGTAGAAATGATATGGTACAGTAGGAATTGTGTGAGAACAATTATGAATCTTGTCTTTGACAGTACCAAAGTGAATGATTTACTCTCTATCATACGAACCCATCTCACGAAGTTCCGTTAAGTTTTGTGTGATTGAAGTTTTCAAGTTTTGGGTGAGATATCGATTCGAGGAGAATAAGGAGTGGAAATATCCTAAGCTTGGGGATGCCCAAGGCACCCCAAGGTAATATTCAAGGAAGACTCAAGCGCCTAAGCTTGGGGATGCCCCGAAAGGCATCCCCTCTTTCATCTTCAAAACCATCGGTATACCTTACTCGGGGCTATATTTTTATTCTTCACATGATATGTGTTTTTCTTGGAGCGTATTTTCATTTTACTTGCTATTTGAATAAAATCATTGGATCTGAAATCTTGAATGAGAGAGAGTCCTCCCATGGCTAGTTAATTATTTGACTACTCATTGTTCTTCACTTATATCTTTTTGGAGTAGTTTGTCATTTACTCATGTGCTTTCACTTAAATCATATGAGTAAATGGTTGAATGAATTGAATATCATAGATCTAAAATTATACATGCTTCATATGCTTATCCCATGGGGAGTAATGACTTCACTTATAAGAAGTATAGGTGGTAAAATTTATTGAAAGTTAGCAAACTCAACATTGGTCACTTGAACAATTCATGAAAGAATATTGAAGGAAGAGAGATTTCACATATATATATATATATACTATCTTGGACATCTTCTATGATTGTGAGCCCCATTAATTATTTTCAAACTTGAGAAAATTAGTTGAAGTTGGAAAAGGAAGCCAATGTAATGAGTTATGTTTGGGTATATTTGAATAGAAGTTATATTGTTATGGATCCTCTAACATGTGGTTCTAGCTTAGGATCTTTTGCTAGCCAAAATATTGTACTAAGTAGAGATACTACTTGTGCATCTAGAACCCTTAAACCCCGTTTCATGCCATGAGTGTCCACCATATCTACCTATGGATTGAATAAGATCCTTCAAGTATGTTGTCATTGGAGAAAAAAGCAATAAAAATTGCTCCCAAATATGTATGATATTTTATTGTAAGGGAAAATAAGCGTTGTACGGACTTGTGAGGTAAAGAAATAAAAGTGACAGACAACGTAATAAAGGTTGCTATCACAAAGGGCAATACAACGTGACGTTCCTTTGCATTAAGGGTTTGCACATTCAACGTTTAAAAGCGCATCAGAACCTCTGCTTCCGTCTGTGAAGGGCCTATCTTTTACTTTCATGTATTTACTATTATGCAAGAGTCAATAGTATCCCTTCCTATTTCAACCTCAATTATTCTTTAGTTGGCAAGCATCATGCGGTGGGGAAAGATCCAAGCATATATGGACATTCAAATATATTTGATCATGAATTATTATTGTTGACAATTATCTATATGATAAATAAGTTGGGAGGCGAAACATTAAGCCCCTATCTTTCTCTGTGTTTGACGAATGCTATTTGTTCTAAAAATATGCTTTGAGTGTTAGGAATCATGGAAGACTATATGATAGTTGAGTATGTGGGATTTGCTAAATCAAAGCTCTTACATAGAGCCTTCCTAAAAATAAGATGAATTGGAATTGTTTGATGACTAAGAACATGGTTTGTTAGTTTTCAAGAAACTTTTTGGTCTATACTTTAACATGTGAATAACTTGTTACTTGATCATGAGAAGTTTTATGAGATGCACTACTATTATGATATGTAATGATGCTAGAAAAAGTGATTGAAATTATCATTTATCAAACTTGTGCACTTGCTAGCATTCACACTTCATAAATTATTTCTATTATCATTTACCTACTCGAGGACAAGCAAGAATTAAGCTTGGGGGTGCTTTTACGTCTCCAACATATCTATAATTTATGAAGTATTCATGCCATGTTTACAACAATTCTATATGATTTTGGTATGATTTGATTAGAACTAACCCGGACTGACGCTGTTTTCAGCAGAACTACCGTGGTGTTGTTTTTGTGCAGAAATAAAAGTTCTCGGAATCGGCTGAAAATTTACGAAGAATATTTTTCGAAAATATAAAAAATACTGGAGCAAAAAGATACCAGATAGGAGTCCCGGGGTAACCACAAGGGTGGGGGGTGCCCCCACCCCCTAGGGCGCGCCCTCCTACCTTTTCGTCGCCTCGCGGGCCCCCTTGACTTGTCCCCGACGCCCACACCTGTTATAAATCCCCAAAATCCCAGAACAAAACCTAGATCGGGAGTTCCGCCACCACAAGCCTCTGTATACTTGAAAAACCAATCGGGAGCCCATTCTGGCACCCTGCCGTCGAGAGAAACCATCACCGGTGGCCATCTTCATCATCCCGACGCTCTCCATGATGAGGAGGGAGTAGTTCACCCTCGGGGCTGAGGGTATGTACCAGTAGCTATGTGTTTGATCTCTCTCTCTCTCTCGTGTTCTTGATTTGGCACGATCTTGATGTACCACGAGCTTTGTTACTATAGTTGAATCATATGGTGTTTCTCCCCCTCTACCTTCTTGCCATGAATTGAGTTTTACCTTTGAGGTTTCACTATTATTGGATTGAATACTTTTACGGATTTGAGAACGCTTGATGTATGTATTGCCTGGGATGCCCGTGGTGACAATGGGGTGTTCTATTGATTCACTTGATGTATGTTTTGGCACTCAACTCGTGGATTCCCGAGGTGACATTGGGGTAATCTATGCATAGGGGTTGATGCACGTTTTCTCCTTGTTTCTCCGGTAGAAATCTTGGGGCACTCTTTGAGGTTCTTTACGTTGGATTGAATATTATGAATCTGAAGTTGTTTGATGCATATCGTATAATTGACCCACAGATATTTGTGGTGACATTGGAGTATCTAGGTGACATTAGGGTTGATTGATGTGCGTCATATGGTGTTATTTTACTACGAAATCTAGGGCTGTTTGTGACACTTATAGGAATAGCTCAATGGATTGATCAGAAAGAATAACTTTGAGCTGGTTTCGTACCCTACAAGCAATTTCATCTTATGTTCTCTGTGATAGGAACTTTGGAGTGACTTTTGTCACATGTTGAGGGATTGCCATATGATCTAATTATGTTATCATTGTTGAGAGAACTTGCACTAGTGGAAGTATGAACCCTAGGCCTTGTTTTCAAGCATAGAAATACCATTTTGGCTCACTTTTACCACTTGCTACCTTGCTATTTCTATATTTCCAGATTACAAAAACCTATATCTACTATCCATATTGCACTTGTATCATCATCTCTTCGCCGAACTAGTGCACCTATACAATTTAATATTGTATTGGGTGTGTTGGGGACACAATAGACTATTTGATATTTGGTTGCAGGGTTGTTTGAGAGAGATCATCTTCATCGTACGCCTCCCACGGATTGTTAAACCTTAGGTCATCCACTTGAGGGAAATTTGCCACTGTCCTACCAAACTTTGCAGGTGGAGGCCCAACAATGTCTACAAGGATAAAGTTGCATAGTAGACATCATGTCGCAACCCCAAACCTTAAGAAATGATAACTTAGGTTTCTTGACAAACCACGGTTCATATGGTGTCATCTCTACGGACTTAGATGGTTCCCTATTTAAAGTGAATGCAGCTGTCTCTCACGCATAACCCCAAAACAAAAGTGGTAGATTGGCAAGAGACATCATAGAACGCACCATATCCAATAAGGTATGATTACATTGTTCAGACACACCATTACACTGTGGTGTTCCAGGTGGCGTCAACTGTGAAATAATTCCACATTGTCTTAAGTGATTGCCAAACTCATAACTCAGATACTCTCCCCCTTGATCAGATCATAGGAATTTGATCTTGTTGTTACGATGGTTCTCAACTTCACTCTGAAATTGCTTGAACTTCTCAAACATCTCAGACTTATGATTCATTAGTAAATATACCCATATCTACTCAAATCATCGGTGAAGGTGAGAAAGTATAGATATCCACCGCGCGCATCAAAGCTCATCGGACCGCATACATCAGTATGTATGATTTCCAACAAGTCACTTGCCCGTTCCATTATTCCGGAAAACGGGGTATTAGTCATCTTGCCCATGAGGCATGGTTCACATGTCTCAAGTGATTGAAAATCAAGTGACTCCAAAAGTCCATCAGCATTAAGTTTCTTCATGCGCTTTACACCAATATGACATAAGCGGCAGTGCCACATGAAAGTGTTACTATCATTATCAACTCTACATCTTTTGGCATCAATATTATGAACATGTGTATCATCACTATCGAGATTCAATAAGAATAAACCCCTCACAATGGGTGCATGCCCATAAAAGATATTACCCATATAAATAGAACAACCACTATTCTCTGATTTAAATGAGTAATCGTCTCGTATTAAACAAGATCCAAATATAATGTCCATGCTCAACACAGGCAGTAAATAACAATTATTCAGGTTCATCACTAATCCTGATGGTGATCGAAGAACGAGTGTGCCCATGGTGATCACATCAACCTTGGAACCATTTCCCATGCGCATCGTCACTTCGTCCTTCGCCAGCCTTCGTCTATTCCACAGTTCCTGTTTTGAGTTGCAAATGTGAGCAACCGAACCGGTATCAAATACCCAGGCACTACAACGAGAGCTGGTAAGGTACACATCAATAACATGTATATCATATATACCTTTGTTGACGTTGGCCCCCTTCTTGTCAGCCAGATACTTGGGGCAGTTCCGCTTCTAATGGCCAGTCCCCTTGCAATAGAATCACTTAGTCTCCATCTTGGGTCCAGCCTTGGGTTTCTTCATGGGAGGAGCAACTACTTTTCCACCCTTCTTGAAGTTTCCCTTCTTTCCCTTGCCCTTCTTGAAAACTTGATGCTCCTTCTAGATGTCTGACTTGGCGACTTTCAGCATCGCGAATAGCTCAGAGAATGACTTGTTCATCCCTTGCATGTTATAGTTGAACACAAAGCTCTTGTAGCTAGGTGGTAGCGATTTAAGAACTCTGTGAGTGATAGCCACTAGCGGGAGCTCAACTCCCAACTTAGCCAGACGGTTGTAATACCCAGGCATTCTGAGTATGTGCTCATTGACAGACCCGTTCTACTACATTTTGTAGGCATATAACTTATCGCAGGTCTCATACCTCTCGATGCGAGCATTCTTCTCAAAGATAAACTTCAACTCCTAGAACATCTCATATGCTCCATGACATTCAAAACGCCTTTGAAGTCCCAGTTCTAAGCCATATAACATGGCGCACTGAACTATTTAGTAGTCATCAACACGCGGCTGCCAAGCGTTCACAACATCCACAGTCGCTAGAGGGGGTGGCGCACTAAGCGGTGCATCAAGGAAATAAGACTTTTGGGCAGCCGTGAGGATAATCCTCAGATTACGAGCCCAGTCTACAAAGTTGCTTCCATCATCTTTCAGCTTAGCTTTCTCTTGGAACACATCCCCCCGGTCGTCCGAGTGTAACACGATCCAAATTCACCAACCCAAGTCCGATCATCACGTGAGATGAGGTGGTTTCAATGGTGAACATCTCCATGTTGATCATATCTACTATATGACTCGTGTTCGACCTTTCGATCTCTTGTGTTCTAAGGCCATGTCTGTACATGCTAGGCTCGTCAAGTTTAACCCAAGTGTTCCGCGTGTGCAAAACTGGCTTGCACCCATTGTATGTGAACATAGAGTCTATCACACCCGATAATCACGTGGTGCTTCAAAATGACGAGCTTTCGCAGCGGTGCACACTTGGGGAGAACATATTTTTATCTTGAAATTTTAGTGAGTGGTCAACTTATAATGCTACCATCGACCTAAGCAAAATAAGATGCATAAAAGGGTTAACATCAGATGCAAATCAAAAGTGAGATGATATGGATATCATCTTATGCTTTTGATTTCTATCTTGAAAGCACCAGCATGATCTCCATCATCACCGGCATGAAACAATGATCTCCAGCATCATGATCTCAATCATCATGTCGCCATTGGGGTTGTCATGCAAACCATGCTTCTACTACTATTGCTACCATTTAGAGATAAAGTAAAGCATTACAAAGTGCATAATGATTGACACGCAGGTCATACAATAATTGAAGACAACCCTATGGCTCCTGCCGGTTGCCGTATTCATCGACATGCAGCTCGTGATAAAATATACAAACATGATCATCTAGTACATCAAATATATCTCATCATGTCTTTGGCCATATCATATCACAACATACCCTGCAAAAACAAGTTATACGTCCTCTAATTTGTTGTTGCATGTTTTACATGGCTTCTATGGGTATCTAGAAAGAACGGTTCTTACCTACGCAAAGACACAACAGTGATATAAAAGTTGCTATTTAATCTTCTACAAGGAACGCCTTTCGTCGAATCTGATTCAACTAAGGTGGGAGAGACAGACACCCGCCAACCATCTTTATGCAACAAGTTGCATGTCACTCGATGGAACTGGTCTCATGTACGTGGGCATGTAAAGTTGGTCTAGGCCGCTTCATCCCACAATACCGCTGAATTAACAAAAGACCAAGGAAGGAAGCAATCTTAATATCAACGCCCACAAACTCCTTTGTGTTCTACTCATGAAGTCATCTACGCAAAAACCTAGCTCATGATGCCACTATTGGGGAATGTTGCATGGGAAACAAAAAAATCCTACGCCCACCAAGATTAATCTAGGAGATGGACATATACGAGAGGAGATATTGGATCTACATACCCTTGTAGATCGCTAAGCAGAAGCGTATAACACGCGGTTGATGTAGTCCTACTCTTCGCGATCTGATCACGATCCAATCCGATATAGCACCGAACGGACGGCACCTCCACGTTCAGCACACGTATGGCTTGATGGCGTCTCCTCCTTCTTGATCCAGCAAGCTAGGGAGGAGAAGTAGATGGGATCTCAACCAGCATGATGACATGGTGGAGATGGTGGTGGGGCAATCCCAGCAGGGCTTCGCCAAGCGCCTCCGGAACTACGAACGAGGAAGAATGGGAGAGGTAGAGGAGGCCGTAGGGCATGGGAAATGGTGTGTCCAGCCCTTGACCCTCCTCCCCACTATATATAGGGGTGTTGGAGGGCTGGGGGAGGAGTGCCCTCCAAGCCAAGTGGAGGGCCCTCCCCCTTTGGGTTTTCCTTCCCCTAGGTGAATGGGCCTTAGGGGGTTGGTGCGCCTGGCCCAATAAGGCTAGGACGCCTCCTTACAACCCATGCACGCCCTAGGTGCTGGAGGGAACCTTCCGGACTCCTCCGGAACCCTCTGGAACCTTCTAGAATATTCTATAACCTTCCGAAAGCTTCACGGTACAATACCAGTAAAACCCAAAAGTTTTTTGGTAGCCAAAATATGACTTCCCATATATAAATCTTTACCTCCAGACCAATCTGGAGCTCCTCGCGACGTCGAAGATCTCATCTGGGACTCCGAACAACATTTGGTCACCAACGTGAATATCCCAATACTACTCTAGAGTCACCGAACGTTAAGCGTGCGGACACTACGGGTTCGAGAATAATGTAGACATTACCGAGACACCTCTATGGTCAATAACCAATAGCGGGACCTAGATGTCCATATTGGTTCCCACATATTCTACAAATGTCTTTATCGGTCGAACCTTGATGCCAAGGATTAAGCTAATCCCATATACAGTTTCCTCTGTCTATCGATATGTTACTTGCCCGAGATTCGATCGTCGGTATCTCCATACCTAGTTCAATCTCATTACCGAAAATTCTCTTTAGTCATTTCGTAATACAAGATCCCGTAGCTAACCCATTAGTCACATTGCTTGCAAGCTCATTGTGATGTTGTATTATCGAGTGGGCCCTGAGATACCTATCCTTCATACGGAGTGACAAATCCCAGTCTTGAGCCATGCCAACTCAACAGACACCCTCGGAGGTACCTATAGAGCACCTTTATAGTCACTCAGTTACATTGCGATGTTTGGTACACACAAGGTACTCCTCCGGTGTCAATGAGTTGCATGATCTCATGGTCATAGGAACATATACTTGACATGAAGAAAGCGATAGCAATAAACTTGATACGATCATATGCTACGTTTATAGTTCGGGTCTTGTCCATCACATCATTCTCCTAATGATGTGATCCCATTATCAAATGACAACTCATGTCTATGTCTAGGAAACCATTGCCATCTTTGATCAACGAGCTAGTCCGGTAGAGGCTCAATAGGGACATTTGTTGTCTATGTATCCACACATGTATTTGAGTTTCCAGTCAATAAAATTATAGCATGGATAATAAACGATTATCATGAACAAGGAAATATAATAATAACCACTTTATTATTGCCTCTAGGGCATATTTCCAACAACTTGGTTCTATTTCAGGAATGTCCCCGAAGCCAACAGTTAGTCAGGTCTTCCTCCGTAATCGCCAGAGAGAGTGCGGGCCCAAGTGTCCCTTACAGTGATGAAGGAGGAGAAGGTGGATGTGGGCATCCTGGCCAACACTATGGTTGGGGTTGTGAACGTCAGCGTCAACGGAATGGATCTGCTAGAGACATTCTCAGTCGGCAGATTCAATCGTTGTAGACCAGGGCGCACCCTATGTGGTTGCACGAGGGTCCGAATGACCCCACTCGGGTGCACCCGGAGCATATCGCCAAGAAGGACATGGGCGCCAAGATCAGAGCCATCACGTCTGCCTAAGACAACCCATGAGGGGCCAGGAGGGTACCCCCATATGACAAGGACACACCGCCGATTGAGGTAATCTTTCTTTTGATCAATCAGAACATCCGTAGGTTATTTCCTGTGCATCTGAATTTTGCTTCTATGTTGTTCTTGTTTCTTCAGATCTTTCAACAGTAGATCTTCGAGGTGTCGATGGTCGACCGGTGACCGAAGGATGAGATGAGTGACACAGAGCATCAGTACTCGGAGGGGGACGACGTGGACGAGGAGGAGAGCGATGATGGGAAGAGCACAAAGGAGGGGGAGCAGGTCGAGTCCTCATCGTCGTTTGACGGCCCTAGGGAGCCCCATACCAAGGGACAACATGACATGAGTGGGCAGGGGGCGAGTGCTCCGCATCCGGCTGTTTCAGGCCGCACGATGCGTACTTCGAAGCGCGGGCGACCAGAGGCGGTAAGCTCAGCCAAGAAGCAGCCCAAGCAAATCTCTACCAAGCCCCAGAAGGCTGTTGTGTCAAAGATCAAGGTGGTCATGCCGATGACTTCAATGTAAGTGACTCGCTAAACTCTCTTTTGTCTTCACTTCTTCCATTCGGCTGACGACTGAGTGATTTGGCGATTTGCAGTAATGAGACTTCGACGAGTTCAATGGACCCAAATGCCCCTAAGCAGGGTCAGGCAGAGGGTGAGGTCGCTGACATCACCATATCCAAAGGTAACAATCTTCTGAGTAATTTATCTTTCGTGTGTTATCTGCCTGAATGTCGGGTTAACACGACACCTCATATACCCATGCAGTGCCGACTGAAATTATCTAGTTGAACGATGATGAGAAGACCAACCCGCCGAACCTACAGTCCGACAAGAGGGTGGTGACCTACACCAATGTGATTATGCAGGAGGCCTCTCCCACCTGGAGAATGCTTCTCCTGCCAATACTACTGCGAAGCTCATCGGTTTGAGTCCTCTGGCTCAATCGAGCTCTGCGCTGGTGGCCACAGTGCCCACGCCTCAGCCCGCACTTGTTCAGCATCCGACTCCTGTCACCACCTTCATGCTGCACAGTGTCTCGGAGGACCAGGTGGGGGCAAGCAAGGAGGCTCTGATCTAGATGCAGCTGATGCACCAATAACTGAAAGAGGCATACGACGCCAGTGAGGCACTGCAGACCAATGTCCGAGTAAGTACCATCGCAAGTATGATTTCCAGTCAATGTTTTCAAATTTTCGAGTTCTTTTCTATCTTCTGAAAGGGTGGAAGTATTCATGGAAGTGGGTTTCCACGAGGCACACCCACTGGGTGTTTTCGATTCTAGTGGGGGCATGCTGAGTGCACCCACTAGGTGTAGTCCCCGAGACTGCGGTCGACTGGAAGCAGTCCCCGGGAGTCTTTAGAACTTATTTTTGTTTGATTACTGTTTTCACTCGGAGTTAGCCAGAGCGTGTCTGAGTCTGTTCAGTTCCAGTGGGGACACGCCGAGTGCACCCACTGGATGTAGTCCTCGAGACTACTGTCGACTAGAAGTAGTCGGTGCGAGTCTGAATATTTGGTGTCTTTGCTCTGAGCATGATCACCTGTCATTTTTTTGGTAAACCATCTGAATGGATGTCCAATAGAGTGGGCATGTTATGCACCCACTAGGTGTAGTCCGTGAGACTGCTGTCGATTATAGGTAATTGATGATGTCTATTACGCAACTTATTCTTGTAGACTCGTGTTGGGCCTCCAAGCATAGAGTTTTGTAGGACAATAGAAATTTTCCCTCAAGTGGATGACCTAAGGTTTATCAATCCGTGGGAGGTGTAGGATGAAGATGGTCTCTCTCAAACAACCCTGCAACCAAATAACAAAGGGTCTCTTGTGTCCCCTACACACCCAATACAATGGTAAATTGTATAGGTGCACTAGTTCGGTGAAGAGGAGATGGTGATGCAAGCGTAATATGGATGGTAGATATAGGTTTTTGTAATCTAAAAATATAAAAACAGCAAGGTAACTAGTAACAAAAGTGATAAAAAATGGTATTGCAAAGCTTGGAAACAAGGCCTAGGGTTCATACTTTCACTAGTGCAAATTCTCTCAACAATGATAACATGATTGGATCATATAACAATCCCTCAACGTGCAACAAAGAATCACTCCAAAATTTCTATCGGAGAATGTAGGACGAAAATGTGCATCAACCCCTATGCATATATTACCCCAATGTCACCTCGGGAATCCGCAAGTTGAGTGCCAAAATATACATCAAGTGAATCCCATTATCACCACAGATATTCCATCTCGAGACATACATAAAGTGTTCTCAAATCCAATACTCAATCCAACATAAAGAAATCTCAAAGAGAAAGACTCAATTCATCACAATAAGGTAGAGGGAGAGAAACACCATATGATTCAACTATAGTAGCAAAGTTCGTGGTACATCAAAATCGTGCCAAATCAAGAACACGAGAGAGGGAGAGAGAGAGAGAGAGAGAGAGAGAGAGAGAGAGAGAGATCAAACACATAGCTACTGGTACATACCCTCAGCCATGAGGGTGAACTACTCCCTCCTCATCATGGAGACCGCCGAGATGATGAAGATGGCCTTCGGTGATTGTTTCCCCTCCGGTAGGATACCGCAATGGCCTCCCAATTGGTTTTTCGTGGCTATAGAGGCTTGTGGCGGTGGAACTTCCGATCTAGGTTTCTTTTCAGAGGTTTCTATATTTATAGGAATTTTTAGCGTCGGAAACAAGTCAGGGGGGTTTCCGAGGAGCCCGCAAGCCAGGAGGGTGTGCCCTAGGGGGGTGGGCGCGCCCCCTATGCTTGTGGTCGCCTCGGGACTCTTCTGGCCCAACTCCGATGCTCCGTTGTCTCTTCTGGTCCATAAAAAATCACCGTAAATATTCAGCTTGTTTGGACTCCGCTTGATATTCCTTTTCTGTAATACTCAAAAACAAGGGAAAATAGAAACCGACACTAGGCTCTAGGTTAATAGGTTAATCCCAAAAATAATATAAAATAGCATATCAATGCATATAAAACATCCAAAGCAGATAATATAATAGCATGGAACAATAAAAAATTATAGATATGCTGGAGACGTATCAATCGATGGTAGTCTTTAGAACTGTACTTGTTGTGTAGCACTCGGGGTGCGTCACCACACTTGGCTGACTGAGTCGGTTGCTTCATAATATGAAGACCAGTGTGTTATTGTCCGCAACCTTCTTCATTGCTGACTCAGTGGTAAGATGGTGTTTTAAGACCAGTGTGTTGTTATCCTTGATCTTCCTCATTGCTGACTCGGTGGCAAGCTGGTGTCTGAGGACTTTGATGTTGGTCCAGTTCGTTACTTCCGACTGGTTGTCTTGTTTTCTTGTAATAGAGATCCTACAAGCTGGGGTCCCATTACATCCCCCTGGAGAAGGAGGGATTGTAGCTCCAAGTGGATCTGGAGGCCGAGAAGCACAAGAGTGACCGCCTTGAGAAGGAGAAGAAAGCCTTGGGAAGTAAATTTCAACATCCATCTTCTTGCCAATTCTTGCTCTTTCCCATGATCCGAGTCAGTTGGCTTCAATAGATGTTTGTAGCGAGAACGCTCAACTCGTAAAGAGGCTCGTGACTTCTACTTCTGTAGGACAAGGAAAAGATGTTAGCATTGGCGCAGAAGGAGGCCAGAATGAAGACCAGGACCACCGAGGAGGATCTAGCTTCAGTCGGCAAACTCAAGGAGGAGATCAAGACCTTGAAGGCTCATACTAAGGCGGCGAAAAGCGAAGCTTCCGAGTGGGAGAGGAAGTGTAAGGACCAGTTTGGCATCTTTGAGCAGGAGAATAATAGTCTGGAGGAGAAGGTCGCCCGGCTCCTCGAGAAGAAATGATCACTCGAGCAATATATCGAGGACTTCGGCACGGAGATGAACGAGAAGCTCGCGAGTCAGTATTTTTTACCGAGTGAATTATACTCGTCTTTGAATTCTTGCAGCTATTGATCTTGTTGTTGCTTGCCTTCTTGGTAGAGTATTGTTCCAACATGGAGCTAGAGACCAATAGGATTGAGAGGGATCTAGATCCCGTCAGGCTATTTGTCAGGGACTCGGCGTCTTTGGCCGTGCTTCGCCTGGAAGACCGCATGGACTATGTCATGGGGTACATCATCCTCTTAAAGGACCCGATGGCGAAAATTGACAAGGAGCTGGGGCTGGATGAGATCCTCCAGAATGATCTGGAAGATTTGATGACTCGCCTGAACGAGATCCCTAGCCGAGTGCAGTCATGGAAGAAGTCTGCGGCCCACTTCGGAGCTGATGTGGCACTCTCCCTCGTCCGCGTCCACTACAAGGATGTGAATGAGGAGAAGTTGAAGTCTCTGAAGGTTGCCAACATGAAGAAGCTTCAGTTCGAGAACTTGATGGAGACATTCATCGAGGCGGCCACTCGGATCGCAAATGGCATCGATTTGGACACCTTTGTCGAGCCGGTCAGCCCGCGTCTGACGAGTGAAAAACTTTCTTCGGTGAATTTCCCCCGGAATGTTGGGTGGTTTCTGTAACGGAAAATTTTGATGAGCCTTGGGCTCGTCTACTCTGATTTTGCTTTTAAACACTCGAAGAGATTGAAGTTTTCAATTGGAAGACCAAATCTTTATTTACCGAAATGTTTTTTTAAAACTTAGGCGAAACTAGTCCACGGCTAAGCCCCCGAGTGTGCAGCATGTAGGCACTCAGAATGTTTCTAACTTAGGCAAAACTGGTTCGTAGCTAGGCCCCCGAGGGTGGAGCATGTCCGCATTCGGAATGTTTTTAACTTAGGTGAAACTGGTTTGCCGCTAAGTGCCCGAGTGTGGAGCATGTACGCACTCAGAATGTGTTTAACTTAGGCGAAATTGGTTCGCAGCTAGGCCCCCGAGTGTGGAGCATGTCCGCACTTTGAATGTTTTTAACTTAGGCGAAACTGGTTTCCCGCTAAGCCCCTGAATGTGGAGCATGTCTGCAGTCGGAATGTTTTTAACTTAGGAGATAGCTAAGCTCCCAAGTGTGGAGCATGTCCGCACTCAGAATGTTTTTAACCTAGGCGAAAAGTGGTTCGTAGCTAGGCCCCTGAGTGTGGAGCATGTTTGCACTCGGAATATTTTTAACTTAGGAAACAACGCTTCACAGCTAAGCCCCCGAGTGTGGAGGATGTCCTCACTGAAAATGTTTCTAACTTTGGTGAAAACTGGTTCACAGCTAAGCCCCCGAGTGTGGAGCATGTCCGCACTCAGAATGTTTTTAACTTAGGAAAAAACCGGTTCGTAGCTAAGCCGATTCACCCGCTGGGGGTATGTGTGTTAGTTTCCGAACATTGTTAGTCACCAGAGTGAGAACACAATACTAGGCCAAATTAGACGATATACAGGAACAGTAAGACTTTTATTCGTCTAATTTCATTCGGAAAGCTATTACATTGAAGAGTTTTATTCTAGGTGTAAAACTTGTGGACCAGATCCACGTTCCAGGCTCAGGGCTCCTCTATATTCTTGCTGAAGTTGTAGAGTCGATAGGCTCCATTGTTCAGGACCTTCGATATGGAAAAAGGCCCTTGCCATGGGGGCGCCAGCTTGTGGGGCTTCTGCTGATCCATTCGGAGGATGAGATCACCTTCCTGAAAGGCAGGCCCTCTGACGTGTCTATCGTGATAGTGACACAGATCCTATTGATACACAATTGACCTGATAAGCACTAATTCAGGCTCTTCCTCAAGGACGTCGAGGCCACCCTATCATGCTTCTTCAGCTTTGGCCTCTGAGTAAAATCCACTTGGGGAATTGTGCAGAAGATCACTCGGCAAGACCACTTCTGACTCGCACACCATGAAGAACGGAGTGCAATTTGTGGATCGATTCGGGATAGTCTACAAGCCCTAGAGGACCGATGGTAGATCAGTGACCCTGGACCCTGTAGCGTGCGTCAGGTCGTGCATAAAGCATGTTTCAATCCTTGGAGTTCAACCCATTCGCCGGTTCTGCTTGGTGATTCGACCGTGGGTGAGCCACAGAGGCGTAATCCGCCCAGGTGCCTTGGGAGTAGCAAAACTCGTGGAATTCTTCTGAGCCGAAGTTGGACCCACTGTCCGTGATGATGCCGTGGGGGACTCCAAATCTGAAGAATATCTCCTCGATGAACTTGATGGCAATCGGCGAGTCTAGCTTCTTTATGGGCTTCGGTTCGATCCACTTGGTAAACTTATCCACTACCACCAACAGATGAGTGAATCCGCTCGCTCCGGTATGGAGGGTCCCGATCATGTCGAGTCCTCATACGGCAAATGACCAGGTAAGGGGGTCGTCTTCAACACGGACGCTGGCTTGTGCGACTAGTTCGCATATAACTAGCACCCGAAGCATTGGTCCACTATGTCTCGGGCGACTTTGTTAGCGCGGGGCAATAAAAGCCTACCTAGAACACCTTTGAGACTAACGTCTGAGAGGAAGCATGGTGACCATAGGTTCCCGAGTGAATCTCCTGCAAGATATGTTGCCCTTCTTCTGGCGAAATGCAACACAGAGTGACCCCGGAGGTGCTTTTCTTCCAGAGTTGTTCACCTATAATGTTGAAGGCTTTCGATCGACGGATGATCTGACGAGCCTCAACCTCATCTTCTGGGAGTTCTTGGCTGAGAAAGTATGCAACATATGGTTCGGTCCACTCAGGAGTGATCACAAGAATCTCCTGGACGAAGTCAATTATTGCGGGAATGTCAACTTTAGTCAGATTAGATGGTCCGACTGGCTGTGGGGGCTCTTCCATGAAAGGATCTTCTTTGATAGTCGGAGAGTGCAGGTGCTCCAGGAACACATTCTTTGGGATCGCTTTTCGAGTGGAACTGATCTTGACTAAGTCATCAGCCGCTTGGTTTTCGAGCTGCGAGATGTGATGAAGCTCCAGTCCTTCGAAGTTCTTCTCCAACTTTCTGATGGCGTTGCAATAGCCTCTCATTGCTAGGATTCGGATATCCCACTCCTTCATGACTTGAATCACCACTAGGTCTGAGTCGCCATAGACTATCAGTCGGCGGATACCAAGGGAGATTGCCAAATGTAGCCCATAAAGAAGAGCTTCATACTTTGCCTCATTGTTAGAGGAATCAAAGTGAATCTGAAGCACATACCTGAGCCGGTCGCCTTTGGGGGACACCAAGACCACTCCAGCTCCTGAACCATGGAGCACCTTGGAGCCATCAAAGAACATAGTCTACTGCTCTGGTAGACTCGGGGCGGGCTTGATGGCTTTCTTGGCCTCAAACTTGATGTCCAAAGGAAGGAGCTCGATGGCCCATTTAGCCACTCGACCCGTGGCGTATCTGTTGTTCATGATCTCAGACAAAGGAGTGTCACTTATCACTGTGATCGAGTGCTCTTGAAAGTAATGATCCACCTTCTTTGCAGTCAGATAAATCCTGTGTACCAACTTTTGGTAGTGTGGGTACCTTTGTTTGGAGGGGGGTCAAAACTTCCGAGATGTAGTAGTCTGGCCATTGAAGTTTGAAGGCTTTGCCTTGTTCCTCACGCTCAACAGTGAGCACAGTGCTAACAACTTGGCTCATAGCCGCGATGTATAAGAGCAAAGGCTCTTTGCTGCCTAGAGTAGCAAGCACCGGATGGGTGGAGAGCATGGCTTTGAGTTCCTGGAACACCGCCTGTGCTTCAGGTGTCCACTTGCACCTGTCTGATTTATTCATCAATTAGTAAAAGCGGCAGGGCTTTTTCATCGAGTCATGAGATGAATCTACTCAGGGCTGCCAGACAAACCATGAGGCTCTGAATGTCATGTAAACGCTCTCACTGTTTCATTCGTATTATGGCGCCGATCTTCTCGGGGTTGGCATCGATCCCATGTTCGGAAACAAGGAAGCCAAGTAACTTGCTAGCGGGAACCACGAAAGTGCATTTAGCCGGGTTGAGCTTTATCCCAAAGTGGTGCAGGTTCGCGAAGGTCTCGACGAGGTCTTTCAGGAGGTCAGAACCTTCCCTGGACTTGACCATGATGTTGTCCATGTAGGCCTCAATGTTCCGACTGATATGCTTTCGCAACCATTTCTGAATCATGCGCTAGAACGTAGCTCCAACATTTTTCAATTTGATTGGCATCGAGATATAACAAAAACACCCGAATGGGGGTGATGAACGTATTTTTATTTCATTAAGGCCATAGATTCGGATCTGGTGGTACCCAGAGTATGCATCTAGAAATGATAATCTCTTAGACCCGATAGTAGAATCTACTGTCTGGTCTATGTGGGGTAGAGAAAAATGATCCTTCGTGCATGCCCGATTGATGTGCTTGAAGTCAATACACATTCATAGGGAGTTGTTCTTCTTGGGCACCATGACAACATTGGTGAGCCACTCAGAATGGTACACCTCTCGGATGAAGTCGGGAGTTAGGAGCCGCGTGATTTCCTCGCCGATCGCCTTGCACTTCTCAGTGGAAGAGCGTTGAAGGTGCTCTTTGACAGGCTTCATCTTTGGGTCCACTCGGATTCGATGCTCAGCTAGTTCCCTTGGAACACCTGACATGTTAGAAGGCTTCCATGCAAAAATGTCCTAGTTCTCAGGGAGTAACTAGATGAGCTTGCCTTCCTATTTGTTGTCAAGCGTTGAGGAAATGTTGGTCAGGACAACATTTGGATCTTCCGAGCGAACGTGCACCAGCTTTGTCTCACCGGCCGACTAGAAAGCGGATTCCACAATCAGCTTCTTGGACTTTAGCAGATCACTCGAATCTAATGCCTTCCTATACTCGTCCAGTTCCGCCAATGCTACCTACTCGTCAGCGATCTGGGAGCCTTTCTGCAGGCACTCTTTAGCTAACTTCCGATTACCTTTGACGGTTATCGCGCCATTCGGCCTAGGCCTCTTAATTTTAAGATACACGTAGCATGGTCTGGCCATGAAACATGTGTAGGATGGCCTACCTAGGATATCATGGTAACTACTCTAGAAGTCTTCCACCTTGAAGTTCAGCCGCTCCTTCCAGAAGTTTTTCTCTCCGTCTAATACAACGTCAAGGGCGATTTGCCCAAGTGACTTAGCCTTCTTCCTGGGGATTATCCCGTGGAACTGCATGCTGCTCTTGCTGAGCCGGGGCATCGGAATGTCCATTGCCTCCAAACTGTCGGCATAGATGATGTTGAACCCCCTGCCGCCGTCCATGAGGACCTTGCGTAGTCGGACCCCTCCTACAGCCGGATCGACCACCAAAGCCTAGCGCCGAGGGGTTGGTATGTGGGACGGGTGATCTGACTGATTGAAGGTGACGGGCGTCTTGGCCCAGTCAAGATATTTTGTGATAGTTGGAACTTCCATATTGACCTCTCGGTTGACAACCTTCAGTCGGCTCTTGCTTTCGACGTTAGCAAAAATCATCAAGAACTTCTCGACATTGGGGTACCCGGAGGTACCTTTGTCCCTATGATCGTCATCGTCCTTACCCTTGCCCCCTGAGGGGTCCTTATGCATCTCTTGCTTGAGGAGCCGACATTCCCGAGTGGTGTGCTTTGGCAGAATCAGGTTGCCTTCCTCATCTTTCTTTGTGTGGATCTCGTAGGGCTGGTCGAGGATGTCACTCTTTGGAGTGACTTTATTTTTGCCTGCCCATTCCTTCTTCTTTAGTTGGCCTTTTCCTTTGCTTTGGCCAGCCAGAGTTGCAGCCTCAGCATTCTCGGTCGCCTCGGCCTTCTGCTTGTGTTTCTTACGTTTGTTACCGTCCGACTGTTTTGCATCTCCGCCTCAGCTTTTGCCGCTTCATAGTCGGTCGTCCTCCTCGCCATTGGTGTAACGACTTTCTATCTCCATCACCCGACTGAGAGTCAGGATTTCAGTCTGGCCAAACTTCAAGGTCAACTCACGATATCTGACGCCTTCCTTGAAAGTGCAAACCGCCTGGTGCTCGATGACATTCTCAACTTGTTGCAGAGGGTAGTCCATCACCGTATACTCACGGAGAGTTTCGTTCTGCTTCCAGACGCAGTGCTACAGCTCTCCCAGGCCACCTGGGCACTTGCATGTGCCCTCGAAGGTCTTGACGAAGACCCGGGCTAGGTCGTCCCACCAGTATATGCTGCCATGTGGGAGCTGGTTGAGCCAAGCCTAAGCGGATCACTCAAGCATCAGCAACAAGTGCTTCATGGCCACATTGTCGTTGCCACTGCCAATCTGAACTACCAATCGGTAATCCTCCAACGAAATATCGGGCTTCGACTCGCAGGTGAATTTGTTGATTGTCGTCGCTAACTCGAAGGTATTGGGGATTCCTGTGACCCAAATGTACCAGCTGAAGCACTCGGGACCAGAGGGAGCGGATCCATTCAGGACGTCGGTGTCGAGGCCCTCTCTTAGGGCCCGGCCCCGATCAACAAGGTTCTATGCGAGAACGGATCTCACGTTCAATCGTGAGTCTCAGAGATCTTCTGTATGGTGCGGAGGATTCGATCGTCAATTGTCCCCACGTGGATGCCTGTCGTCATAGGGCTGGCACCCGTATGAGACGTCCTGTGGAGGGGACCTCCGCGTGCAATGATAATCGTCATGCCGCCTCAGGGAAGTGAATCGGTCACGTCGCTGGTCTCCATATTGGTCCCTTGAGGGGGCGGAGTCCGGCACCTCCCCAATCTGAGTAGGTTGTGAGCCGACTAAATCGTATCAGCATGCACCGATGCGCTGTGAATGTGATCTCAAGATTGTGACACCACCGCGTTCTGCGATAGGGTTGTCTTTAGGAGCACTTGGATCTGGCAGATCCCCTCCATGGTCATAGAGCCGGAGGGCCGGATATAATTGGCGATCCTCGTTGCCGCCACCAGGTTTTGTAGTGGGGTGTTGAGTACCTGGTAGTTCCGAGGTTGATCATTCTAGTTCAACTAGCGCTTGTGCCGACTAGAACTAGGTTGTTAGCGAGTGTGGTCATCCAACTCCTTCTGCGGTCGCTCTCAGCCAAAGTGGCCAGCTGCTACATCTTGAGCACTGCATTGGATTTCCTTGAAGAGGAAAGGATGATGCAGCAAAGTAGCGTAAGTACCCTTAGTTTTTGAGAACCAAGGTATCAATCCAGTAGGAGGTTGCACGCACGTCCCTACTACCTGCACACACAAAAGATAACTCCTCACAACCAACGCGATAAGGGGTTGTCAATCCCTTCATGGTCACTTACGAGAGTGAGATCTGATATATATGATAAGATAATACTTTTGGTATTTTTATGATAAAGATGCAAAGTAAAATAAAAGCAAAGTAAAAAAGCAAAGGAAATAACTAAGTATTGGAAGATTAATATGATGAAGATAGACCCGGGGCCATAGGTTTCACTAGTGGCTTCTCTCAAGAGCATAAGTATTTTATGGTGGGTGAACGGATTACTGTTGAGCAATTGACAGAATTGACCATAGTTATGAAAATATCTAGGTATGATCCTGTATATAGGCATCACATCCGAGACAAGTAGACCGACTCCTGCCTGCATCTACTACTATTACTCCACTCATCGACCGCTATCCAGCATGCATCTAGAGTATTAAGTTCATGAAAACAGAGTAACGCCTTAAGTAAGATGACATGATGTAGAGGGATAAATTCATGCAATATGATAAAAACCCCATCTTGTTATCCTCGATGGCAACAATACAATACGTGCCTTGCTGCCCCGACTATCACTAGGAAAGGACACCGCAAGATTGAACCCAAAGCTAAGCACTTCTCCCATTGCAAGAAAGATCAATCTAGTAGGCCAAACCAAACTGATAATTCGAAGAGACTTGCAAAGATAACCAATCATACATAAAAGAATTCAGAGAAGATTCAAATATTGTTCATGGATAATCTTGATCATAAACCCACAATTCATCGATCTCAACAAACACACCGCAAAAAGAAGATTACATTGAATAGATCTCCACAAGAGAGGGGGAGAACATTGTATTGAGATCCAAAAAGAGAGAAGATGCCATCTAGCTAATAACTATGGACCCGAAGGTCCGAAGTAAACTACTCACACTTCATCAGAGAGGCTATGGTGTTGATGTAGAAGCCCTCCGTGATGGATGCCCCCTCCGGCAGAGCTCTAGAATAGGCCCCAAGATGGGATCTCGTGGATACAGGAAGTTATGGCGGTGGAATTAGGGTTTTGGCTCTGTCTCTGAGTGTTTGGGGGTACGTACGTTTATATAGGAGGAAGGAGTACGTCGGTGGAGCAACAGGGGGCCCACGAGGGTGGAGGGTGCGCCCCCTACCTCATGGCCTCCTCCTTTGTTTCTTGACATAGGGTCCAAGTCTCCTGGATCATGTTCGGTGAGAAAATCATGTTCTCGATGGTTTCATTCCGTTTGGACTCCGTTTGATATTCCTTTTCTTCGAAACCCTAAAATAGGCCAAAAAAACAGCAATTCTAGGCTGGGCCTCCGGTTAATAGGTTAGTCCCAAAATAATATAAAAGTGGATAATAAAGCCCAATAATTCCCAAAACAGTAGATAATATAGCATGGAGCAATCAAAAATTATAGATATGTTGGAGACGTATCAAGCATCCCCAAGCTTAATTCCTGCTCGTCCTCGAGTAGGTAAATGATAAAAACAGAATTTTTGATGTGGAATGCTACTTGGCATAATTTTAATGTAATTCTTATCAATTGTGGTATGAATATTCAGATCCGAAAGATTCAAGATAAAAGTTCATATTGACATAAAAATAATACTTCAAGCATACTAACAAAGCAATCATGTCTTCTCAAAATAACATGGCCAAAGAAAGTTATCCCTACATCATCATATAGTCTGTCTATGCTCTATCTTCACCACACAAAGTATTTAAATCATGCACAACCCCGATGACAAGCCAAGCAATTGTTTCATACTTTTGACATTCTCAAACTTTTTCAATCTTCATGCAATACATGAGCGTGAGCCATGGATATAGCACTATAGGTGGAATAGAATGGAGGTTGTGGAGAAGACAAAAAGGGAGAAGATAGTCTCACATCAACTATGCGTATCAACGGGCTATGGAGATGCCCATCAATATATATCAAGGTGAGTGAGTAGGGATTGCCATGCAACGGATGCACTAGAGCTATAAGTATATGAAAGCTCAAAAAGAAACTAAGTGGTGTGCATCCAACTTGCTTGCTCATGAAGACTAGGGCATTTTGAGGAAGCCCATCATTGGAATATACAAGCCAAGTTCTATAATGAAAAATTCCCACTAGTATATGAAAGTGACGAAATGAGAGACTCTCTATAATGAATATCATGGTGCTACTTTGAAGCACAAGTGTGGTAGAAGGATAGTAGCATTGTCACTTCTCTCTTTTTCTCTCATTTTTTCATTTTTTCATTTGGGCCTTTTCTCTTTTTTTATGGCCTCTTTTTTTATTGTTCGTCCGGAGTCTCATCCTGACTTGTGGGGGAATCATAGTCTCCATCATCCTTTCCTCACTTGGGACAATGCTCTAATAACGATGATCATCGCACTTTTATTATTTTACAACTCAACAATTACAACTCGATACTTAGAACAAAATATGACTCTATATGAATGGCTCTAGCGGTGTACCAGGATATGCAATGACTCATGAGTGACATGTATGAAAGAATTATGAATGGTGGCTTTGCCACAAATACGATGTCAACTACATGATCATGCTAAGCAATATGACAATGATGGAGTGTGTCATAATAAACAGAACGGTGGAAAGTTGCATGGCAATATATCTTAGAATGGCTATGGAAATGCCATAATAGGTAGGTAAGGTGGCTGTTTTGAGGAAGGTATATGGTGGGTGTATGATACCGGCGAAAGGTGCGCGGTATTAGAGAGGCTAACAATGGTGGAAGGAAGAAAAGTGCGTATAATCCATGGACTCAACATTAGTCATAAAGAACTCATATACTTATTGCAAAAATCTACAAGTTATCAAAGCAAAGTATTATGCACATGCTCCTAGGGGGATATATTGGTAGGAAAAGACCATCGCTCGTCCCCGACCGCCACTCATAAGGAAGACAATCAATAAATAAATCATGCTCCGACTTCATCACATAACGGTTCACCATACGTGCATGCTATGGGAATCACAAACTTTAACACAAGTATTTCTCAAATTCACAACTACTCAACTAGCACAAATTTAATATCACCATCTTCATATCTCAAAACAATTGTCAAGCATCAAACTTCTCATAGCATTCAACACACTCATAAGAGAATTTTATTATTAATCTTGTATACCTAGCATATAAGGATTTTTAAGCAAATTACCATGCTATTTACGACTCTCAAAATAATCTAAGTGAAACATGAGAGATCAATAGTTTCTATAAAACAAATCCACCACCGTGCTCTAAAAGATATAAGTGAAGTACTAGAGCAAAACTATATAACTCAAATGATATAAGCGAAGCACATAGAGTATTCTAACAAATTCCAAATCATGTATGGATCTCTCAAAAGGTGTGTGCAGCAAGGATGATTGTGTTAAACTAACAAGCAAAGACTCAAACCATACAAGACGCTCCAAGCAAAACACATATCATGTGGTGAATAAAAATATAGCTCCAAGTAAAGTTACCGATAGAAGTAGACGAAAGAGGGGATGCCTTCCGGGGCATCCCCAAGCTTTGGATTTTAGGTGTCCTTATATTATCTTGGGGGTGCCATGGTAATCCCCAAGCTTAGGCTCTTGCCACTCCTTGTTCCATAATCCATCAAATCTTTACCCAAAACTTGAAAACTTCGCAACACAAAACTTAAAGTAGAAAATCTCGTGAGCTCCGTTAGCAAAAGAAAACAAAAGACCACTTCAAGGTACTGTAATGAACTCATTCTTTACTTATATTGGTGTTAAACCTACTGTATTCCAACTTCTCTATGGTTTATAAACTATTTTACTAGCCATAGATTCATCAAAATAAGCAAACAACACACAAAAAACAGAATCTGTTAAAAACAGAACAGTCTGTAGTAATCTGTAGCTAGCTCAAGATCTGGAACCTCAAAAATTCTAAAATAAATTTCTGGACGTGAGGAATTTATCTATTAATCATCTTCAATAAGAATGAACTAAATATCACTTTCCAAATAAAAATGGCAGCAGTTCTCGTGAGCGCTAAAGTTTCTATTTTTTACAGCAAGATATTAAGACTTTCCCCATGTCTTCTCAACGGTTCTACTTGGCACAAACACTAATTAAACACAAAATACACAACCAAAACAGAGGCTAGGTAAATTATTTATTACTAAACAGGAGCAAAAAGCAAGGAATAAAAATAAAATTGGGTTGCCACCCAACAAGCGCTATCGATTAACGCCCCTAGCTAGGCATAAAAAGCAAGGATGGATCTAGGTATTGCCATCTTTGGTTGGTAATTCTTCAATGAGGCATCTACCATCCTTAGGACTTTATTTCTTTTTAGTTATTATCAAACTTTTAGGGACAAGATCGAAAAATTCATTTGTAACAAATGGTTCCTTAATGATAGCAACAAGATTGGGATGAATACTTATAGATTTGAGATCCGCAGTTTCCTTACTAGAGGATTCACCCTTATTTTTAGGAACATACATAAGCTTGGCAACTTTAGTCGGAGGACTTGGAGTATTCTTTACGGAAGAAAAATTGGTTCCCAAGTTGGTAATGATACCCTCAAGTTTATTGATTCTAGTGGAATCATGATTAATTTTCTCATTAAGTATGGGTTCCTTCTCTTTAATATTTTTCAAAGTGACTCCTACTTTAGATCCATATTGAGAGATTCAGTTGTGGATCTTTTTATCCAAATTTTCAATTGACTCTACGGTAGCAACCTTATTTTCAATAATTTCGAGCCTTTGCATTACATGCTCCAAAGTTAATACAGTTCCATTAACCGAAAGAGGTGGTGAGCCAAATAAATCTATCATAGCATTATAAGAATAAAAAGTGTGGCTACCCAAGAAATTCCCTCCGGTAATGGTATCAAGGACATATCTGTACCAAGGAGCAACGCCTACATAAAAATTGCGAAGAAGAACGGAAGTAGATTGCTTCCTGGTAGATCTATTTTGAGCATTGCAAATTCTATACCAAGCGTCTTTTAAATTTTCTCCCTCCCTTTGCTTAAAATTTAGAACTTCATTCTCGGGAGACAACGGAGAAGATAGAGGACTCGCCATAATGACAAGTAAATGGAAAAGAGGCAAATAGAGAAAGAGGAGGATAGAGAGAGAGAGGGCAAATAAAACGGCAAGGGTGAAGTGGGGGAGAGGAGAACGAGAGGCCAATAGCAAATAATGTAATTCGGGAGATAAGGGTTGTGATGCGTAGACTCCCCGGCAACGGCGCCAGAAATGGCTCGTTGTCGGGAGTCAAATCTTAACTTGCGCGAACCTCCCCGGCAACGGTGCCAGAAATTCTTCTTGCTACCTCTTGAGCACTATGTTGGAATTCCTTGAAGAGGAAAGGATGATGCAGCAAAGTAGCGTAAGTATTTCCCTCAGTTTTTTAGAACCAAGGTATCAATCCAGTAGGAGGTTGCACGTGCGTCCCTAGTACCTACGCAAACAAATCACTCCTCGCAACCAACACGATAAGGGGTTGTCAATCCCTTCATAGTCACTTACGAGAGTGAGATCTAATAGATATGACAAGATAATATTTTTGGTATTTTATGATAAAGATGCAAAGTAAAATAAAAGCACAGTAAAAAAAGGAAATAACTAAGTATTGGAAGATTAATATGATGAAGATAGACCCGGGGGCCATAGGTTTCACTAGTGGCTTCTCTCAAGAGCATAAGTATTTTACGGTGGGTGAACGAATTACTGTTGAGCAATTGACAGAATTGAGCATAGTTATGAGAATATCTAGGTATGATCATGTATATAGGCATCACGTCTCAGACAAGTAGACCGACTCCTGCCTGCATCTACTACTATTACTCCACTCATTGACCGCTATCCAGCATGCATCTAGAGTATTAAGTTCATGAAAATAGAGTAACGCCTTAAGCAAGATGACATGATGTAGAGGGATAAATTCATGCAATATGATAAAAAAACCATCTTGTTATCCTCAATGGCAACAATACAATATGTTCCTTGCTGCCCCTACTGTCACTGCGAAAGGACACCGCAAGATTGAACCCCAAGCTAAGCACTTCTCCCATTGTAAGAAAGATCAATCTAGTAGGCCAAACCAAACTGATAATTCGAAGAGACTTGCAAAGATAACCAATCATACATAAAAGAATTCAGAGAAGATTCAAATATTGTTTATAGATAATCTTGATCATAAAACCACAATTCATCGGTCTCAACAAACACACCGCAAAAGGAAGATTACATCGAATAGATCTCCACAAGAGAGGGGGAGAACATTGTATTGAGATCCAAAAAGAGAGAAGAAGCCATCTAGCTAATAACTATGGACCCGAAGGTCTGAAGTAAACTACTCACACTTTATCGGAGAGGCTATGGTGTTGATGTAGAAGCCCTCTGTGATGGATGCCCCCTCCGACGGAGCTCCGGAACAGGCCCCAAGATGGGATCTCGTGGATACAGGAAGTTACGGTGGTGGAATTAGGGTTTTAGCTCCGTCTCTGATCGTTTGGGGGTACGTAGGTATATATAGGAGGAAGGAGTACGTCGGTGGAGCAATAGGGGGCCCACGAGGGTGGAGGGCGCGCCTGGGGGGTAGGTGCGCCCCCCTACCTCGTGGCCTCCTCCTTTGTTTCTTGACGTAGGGTCCAAGTCTCCTGGATCAAGTTCGGTGAGAAAATCATGTTCCCGAAGGTTTCATTCCGTTTGGACTCTGTTTGATATTCCTTTTCTTCGAAACCCTAAAATAGGCAAAAAACATCAATTCTGGGTTCGGCCTCCAGTTAATAGGTTAGTCCCAAAAATAATATAAAAGTGGATAATAAAGCCCAATAATGTCCAAAACAGTAGATAATATAGCATGGAGCAATAAAAAATTATAGATACGTTAGAGACGTATCACCAGCCGCACCGACACCAGGGCGATGGCCTCAGGAGTTGTCCCGGTGATGGGGGTGTGCAGCGCTTGCTCGTTCCTCCGGCAGATCTTGTCGCTCTGCTCCCGAGTGAGAGCTTGAGGGACATACGGCTCATGATGGGGAATGTGATCAACCCCCTAAACATCGTTGCCACGCCCGCACAAAGTGCCCACGTGCCCCTCCCAGGGGTTGGAGTATCCTGGGGGCCTGTGATGCTCCGCATTATCAACCACGAGGCTTTGGCCATGGACTCAATGCTCTCACACCCAGACTCACCGGCGGAGTCCTCGTGGAGCACATCATAAAGGTCAATGGCGGGCTCGTCGGACTCGAGATCAGCCACATGTTCCGCCATGGTCTGAAGGGCCACGACGTGCTCGATCCAACGCTGAAGCCGTGAGTGCCCCGAGCGCTTGTGACGGTGATGTCTACTATGCAACCTTCTTCTTGTAGACGTTGTTGGACCTCCAAATGCAGACGTTTGTAGAACAGTACCAATTTCCCTCAAGTGGATGACCTAAGGTTTATCAATCTGTGGGAGGCGTAGGATGAAGATGGTCTTTCCACTACAAAAAAATACACTTCCATGATGATCCGTGTTTGTCACAGTAGGTCACGTTTTTTGTCATGCATGTACATCCATGACGATTTTATGACAGAATCAAGATAGTCATACATGTGTTGTCGTAGAAGTGTTCCATGACATCACCAAAATTATCATCACGAAAGTTTCCACTTCCATGACAATAAATCATGCGTCACAAAAGTGCTTTCGTCAAGGGTGACCGACACGTGGCATCCACCATAACGGAACGCTGTTAAGCTATCGGGTCCGGTTTTGGATCCGATAACCCCTTAACAGCCCGGACCAATGGGGATTTTCCACGTGTAAAATCATCATTGGCCACAGGAAACACGTGTTGCCTCACCGTTGGGACAGATGTCATCCACTCATTGGACAGGAGGCGCCTATGATAGGTCGACACGTGGCACGACCCAACGGTGGCCCATTCCGGTGAAAAAGGCCGGCCCAGTAAAAATTAGCAGGCCGGCCCATATAAGGCCTACTTGTGTCAGGTCCATTTAAGCCCACGACCCATACGAGATGTGCTAATTCGGCCCATCAATGGCCCGTTAAAGATTTGACACCATTGCAGCCCATCGTCAGTGCGAGCCCATTAACAACCCGCTATATATTTGGGCTCAATATCGGCCCGATGAGATTTCGGCCTGTTAACGGCCCATTTAATGGATGGGCCAATTTTCAGGATGTACATCTTTTGGCCTTTCAGCGACCCATTTAAATGTTGGGCTAATTTCCGGCCTGGTGTGTCTTTCAGCCTATTGAAGGCCCATGAATCTGATGGGCCATTTGTAGTCGGACCTGAGTTTTGGCCTTTTAGCGGCCCACTTAAGTGTTGGGCCAATTTCTGGCCCGGTGTCACTTTCAGCCTGTTGACGGCCCATAAATCAGTTGGGCCATTTGTAGTCGGACCTGAGTTTTGGCCTTTTAGCGACCCATTTATGTGTTGGGCTAATTCCCGGCCATGTGTGCCTTTCGGCCTGTTAACGAACCATAAATGAGTTGGGCCATTTGTAGTCGGACCTTAGTTCTGGCCTTTTAACGGCCCATGCCCTTCATGGTCCAATACCAGCCCGGTTTCTCTTTTGGCCTGCTAAAGGCCCACAACACAGTTGGGCCGTTTACAATACAACCTGAATTTCGGCCTCTTAGCGGCCCATGCTCTTCATGGTCCAGTACAAGACCGTTGTCTCTTTCGGCCTGCTAAAGTCCTACAGTATAGTTGGGCCATATGTAGCCCAAACTTAGTAACGGCCTATTAATGGCCTGTGAAATAAATTGGGGCCAGATGTTGCCCGCTTCGATGTCGGCCTGTTAACGACCCGGGAGGTAAGAGGGCCGACCATTAACTTTCGGCCTAGTAACGGCCCATTAACTTAATGGGCCCACTAAAGTTCGTTCATGTATTTAGGCCAAATTAGACAATTTGAGCCCATTACGACGAGCAATTATGTACAGGACCAAAACCGATCAAGCAAAGGTACGGCATACAGGGAATAACGTTGCACATCCAGCATATATTACAGGAAATTACATCCACTGGGCAATCAAAGATTGATGCCAGTGCAAATAAATGAGCAGAACCTAACCATCTACAACGTCACAATCTGCAACCTTAGCACAGATGACGCCCATAAGCATGTGGGCAAGTTCTTGCTGCTTTGCTACACTATCTCCGAAAACATTGATCAGTTGTTGTGTCGCACGACTCTGCACCTCTGATTCATCCACCATTTCCATCATTGCTTCAGCCATTAATTGGTTCACAAACATACATTTATTCCATTGCATTCGAGACAGAGGATACTGAACAGATTCAGATGGCGATTTTGGCAGGCTTGTATTATTGATAGTGGAGAGTGTCTCGACCACTGCATCATAACATAAATTAGGATGGGAACCAAACAGATTAATCATGAGTTATTGCCATATTACCTGGCCTAGATTTACTGGAAAGAAACAATGGGGTTGCCTTGCTGTTTTCAGAGTTTGTCTTCTTATCTTCAGCAGCCTGCACAAAATTAACACACTAGCATTGCTATCATTGGCCAAGTCAGATAATAGGAAAGCAACATTGACACAACGAACGTTTGGGCAACTAGCCTACACCAAATTAACACAATATGGCACAGCTATCATCAGCCAGGTAAGGTAATACGAAAGCAACATTGACACAATGAATGAATGGGCAACCAGAGAAGCACTACAATTCAGTAATGTGCGTGATATGAGATAGTACATTCATGCAGCTCAGTATGCAAAACTACCAGGCAGTTTTCCTTACAAAAATCAACATTGGCGCCTTTAACATTTTGCTACAACTAATTTTAGATCAGATAAAGGTTAGATTCACGCCGATTAACAAAATACATGTTGATGTAAAAATATAGTGATATACAACAGGTACTTACATCAGCATTGGAGCACAGAGAATTCCCGCAAGATATTTTCCTCGAATACGATCCCAATGGAGGAAGTCTTCTATCGTTTAACCTTATTTTCTAAAAGAGAGATGGGTAAGAAACATGTAGAAAATATGATCAGAATGCTATAAAATTTCATGATGCGAGGATACGCACACGCTTCTTAGAATGGAGTTGACATTCTTTTGCTGGACTGGAGCGGACTAGTTCTTTGGCCACTGGAATCTGCTTATTATCAGTGGGAGTTGGGTTTCTCTGTGCTGGAGCAGTATCTATGAAAAATGGAGTTGGTTTATTATCTCCTGGCGTTTGGATCTTTTGCAAAGACCTGGTTTGTAACCCTTCAGATTCTAACATAGCCGTCTTCCCCTTGCATGCCTTATATAGAAGAATGGTGATTCAGTTATAAAACATGCTACAACAGAGATGGAATAGGTACTGAAGAATAGAAAGGCATGACATATTGACATGTATTCCCTCCATCCGGAAATAAATGGATGGGTCTAGGCGTATTTCAGTTCTAGATACATCCAGTTTTATCCATTTCTGCGACATTTAATCCGGAACGGAGGGAGTATGATGTAAGAGCTAGGGATACGACAGGACAACACAGTAAAAAAACACTGAAAAACCCACTGCAGAACCAAAGTATTCAAACCCACTGATATGAGATAGTACACTCATGCAGCTCAGGATGCAAAACTACCAGGCAGTTTTCCTTACAAAAATCAACATTGTGGCCTTTAATCATACATTTTGCTACAACTAAATTTAGATCAGATAAAGGTTGGATTCACGCCGATTAACAAAATACATGCTGATGTAAAAATATAGTGATATACAACAGGTACTTACATCTACATTGGAGCACAGAGAATTCCTGCAAGAATCTTTCCTCATAAACGATACCATTGCAGAAATTCTTCTATCTGTTAAGCTTATTTTCTAAAAGAGAGATGGGTAAGAAACATGTAGAAAATATGATCAGCATGCTATAAAATTTCATGATGCAAGGATACGCACACGCTTCTTAGAATTGAGTTGACATATTTTTGCTGGACTGGAGCGGACTAGTTCTTTGGCCACTGGAATCTGCTTATTATCAGTAGGAGTTGGGTTTCTCTGTGCTGGAGCAGTATCTATAAAAACTGGAGTTGGTTTATTATCTCCTGGCGTTTGGATCTTTTGCAAAGGCCTTGTTTGTAACCCTTCAGATTCTAACATAGTCGTCTTCCCTTGCATGCCTTGTATAGAAGAATGGTGCTTTAATTATAAAACATGCGACAACAGAGAGATGGAATAGGTACTGAAGAATAGAAAGGCATAACATATTGACATGTATTCCCTCCATCCGGAAAAAAATAGATGGGTCTAGGCGTATTTCAGTTCTAGATACATCCTTTTTTATCCATTTCGGCAACATGTAATCCGGACGGAGGGAGTATGGTGTAAGAGCTAGGGATATGACATGACAACACAGCAAAAAAACAGTAGTTGAATGTAAAACTGTGTGCTAGCGGAATACATACAGAAATAACTAAGGCAACATACACGTGTATGATTGGGAAAATAAGATGGCATTGCAACAGAGCACTAGAACAGCACTTCAATGTAAAAAAACATGGTATGGTAGACAGATGAAGTACATACTGATGAATAACAATGCATAAGATATTTAGAAGCATGATGTCCAAATTAAGTAGATGGCATTGCAATAGAGTAGAATGGCAGTACTTGAATTTGAAAACATGTTATCATGAATGGAATAGGTACTGAAAAACAGGAAGGCATGACATATTTACATGCATGATCAGCATGCTAAGCACATGGCATTGCAATAGAGTAGATACACTGCAGGACATTATATGCATGTTGTACCCATATCACAGGCCAAGTTAGAGCAAGGACCTTGTGGGGTGAAGAGGATTCATCATCTTTCTGCAAGTCTTCTGAAAAACTGCCTTTACATGTTCCATCATATTGGGTATCATTGACATCAAGTTTATTGGCCTTTACATTGCTCCGTGAGGTTCATGTGGATATATCAGTGTGTGCAATTATATCTGACATGCATGGAAGACAACTAGTAGTTAGATTTATGTAATGAGTGCCTATAGGAGACGACATAAATAGTAGGACTGGGGTTAACTAGCAGCAATACGTCTCATAAACTAAAGGGAGAACACAGATGAAAGCTACAGAATATGTATCGTTTATACTCGAGATTAACTAGATGGCACACAAAAGTATTAAAGAACAACATAGGTAATACTAGAAGTGGTATAATACTATAATCTCCAGCCTGTGGGATAGCATTGGCTGATGGATGATAACTATGGAATAGCGTTACCTAAAGAACAAGTATCTTAGCTGAACTATGGAACAGTGTTAACTCCTGAACAAGACCCGTAACAGATCAGCATGAATATATAGTGAAATGTGATGATCTATTTTCCATGCTTAGATGAATAACAAAGCCATAAATGTTGCACACAAGTAAGATGAGGGTACAACCTATCTGGCTGCCATCCATAGGAGTGAGCATCATGTGCTGACTTGTCGATGGCCCTGCAGTGGTTGTGGATGTCCATGTCGGGCACGCGCATTCGATGCAGGGAACTGTTGAGTGGGGACTATAGCTCCCTTCTGGTGTATGCTTCCCTTGTTGGAGCAGCTGCGGTGAGTTGGAAGACGGTGTGTCTGAAGATGCAGATGACGCACAATGTTAAGAACGACATATCTCTTTGATCTGAAGAAATACACTAAGAGATCAACAGCAAGGTATGAGAGTGGTCACACATCTGTTGACTGAAGACTAAATTGGGGTCACCAGATTTTATTTTATTTTGGTACTGTCCGATCTACGCTGGATGGCTGGCCGTCTTGTGCCTCCCGGCTGACACTGTTCGGAATCTTCCCCGAAGAGCCAGCGACCAACGGCAGAGCAGCCTGCCTCCGCCGTCCGTAGCCCCAGCCAAAACCCCGCTCCCCACCCCACCGCACTGCCGTGGTTGCGCCGCCCCCGGGCCAATCCACAAAGACTCCCCGTCATCTAGATCCGGCGGCGGTAGTACCTTCAACCCACACAACTCTAAAAGATAGCCATCTAAGCGCTGCTTCCGTGGCGAATTTGCGGCCCCGCACCCTTAAGTTAGACACCAGCCAACCGGCAGCCTAGGAGCTCCGCCGCCTTGAGGGGTGCTGCTTCCCATTGGGAATCGATTGGCCTAGAATAGAAATTCAGACAACTGATGCCTAAATAAACTGATTTGAGATGAGGGAGAGACATATCTGGTGGCATGGTGAAGTAGGCAGGTCCAGCTACCGAGTCGGTGAGGCCGGCGCGGTTGCGGTACCGACCGGCAGCAGGGAAAGAGCGATGTCGCAATGGTCGATGGCTACGTGGAAGCAGCGCCAGGACTCTGGACGGATCCGAAGTTGGAGCCGCTCCGGCGCCGTGAATAACAGCGAGGGTGAATGGGCTCCGGTACGGTTCACGCGGCCGTCGTCGAGGCAGCACCAGCAGCACGGAGTAAGAGGCACACGGCCTGGTGCATGACGGCAAATGGACAGCATCTCCGGCATTAGGGAGGAGGGCGGCTGTGAAATTGGTGCGGTGGGGGCGCCATGGAGGTGGGGTTCAGGTTTCGCGGCTCGAGAGAAGGGAGATTCCCGGGGAGAAGGTGATTTGGCGCCCATGAGGTATGAATGGGGGCAGGCGGGGGGGGGGGAGGAATTGGGAGGGGAGTGGAACCATGTCTTATAGACGCATTTGTCTGAAATGTGAGGGGGGTTACAGTTCTACCCTTGCCTATAGGCTTCTCGGTTTGGGTCTGTGTACTGAGGATCAGGGATAGTAGAGTAACTTTGCTTCTCCCCAAATAGTGGGCGGGAGCGATTTCAGGCGAGGAGGGCGTGTTTTGAACTATAGTGGGCGCGAGCGATTTCGGGCGAGGAGAGCGTGTTTTGAAATAGTGGGCGCGAGCTATTTCGGGCGAGGAGAGCGTGTTTTTCCGACCATGGTTTATGAATTATTCGGCACATGTCATTTCAGCCGAGGAGAAGGCGCGCTTGGATGAAGTTACGAACCTACCCTCGATGTACAACGGGCCAATTGATGCGTGTCCCACATAGGACGGTAATTTCGCGTCTCCCATTTATTTGCTCGGGCGAATTCCACCGAGCAGAGAGGATGTTTGATGGTTCGTTCAAATTTTGGGAGAACAAGCATCCATGTCTACCTTACCAAGTCGATTCGGATCAAATTTTGAAATATTAGCTTGCCACTTCTTTTTTAGATGGAGAGATGATGCTCGGGAGTAATGTGTTTTTACATGCTCGTTGCTAGCGATTTACTATATGACAAATAGTTGACCCACTGAAAACACGAATCAAACCCAAAATGAAATATCTCGATTCAATGAAATAGCTCGTTCAGTATGTCAAAATAGTGAACTAAATCCAAAATTGAACACCTCAATCGAGTAGCATGTTGTACAGTATTATAGTACTCCATGAACATGTTGAAAGTCAAATTAATGAACTTGTTTGATATACGCATATATCCGTTCATGTGTGGATTGCAGACAACATGTTCTCCAATTTAAATATTTGAATGCATGTTTATATCGAAACATGGTTTATATCAGTCTTTGATGCATAAAAAGCGACCTCCCCCTCTCCTGGACTCCTGTTCTCTCTCTCTCTCTCTCTCTCTCTCTCTCTCTCTCTCTCTCTCTCCGACAATCTTCAATTCTGTCGCACGCATCTGACACAAAAACCTTGTTGGTCCCTCTCCCTTTGTCTCCATCTCTCTCTCGCTCTCTTTGTGTGTGTGGGGGGGGGGGGGTCTTTCTAGTTCGCATGCATATATACACCATCTATAGGTCTCTCTCGCACACTATGTATGATACTCTAGCTAGTCCAAGCTAGATATCTTGGGTGCACTCATCGTACGCACACAAATTCCTTGGCTCTTTGCCTGTAACTCTCTCACGCACCACTATGTCATCTTGGAGCTCTTCCTCCCCTCTCTCAAACTCTCCATCCACCTGGGTCACACATACACATGCATATCTCACTCGCACTCGATAGGCCCATCTAAAACTCTATCTCTCCCCCTCGTTCTCTCTCCATCTCACACGCGCACACACACAATCTCATGCCCAGCTAGCCAAGTATGATGGTCTCTCACTCAATTGTTGGCACACGCAGTCCCCCCTATATGTATATGACTAGCTAATCTTAGTCTCCATCACAAACATGTGCATGGTCTATCTCGATTTCTCTCGGGGCATCTTTCTATTGCGCACGCACTCCCTCGATCGCCCACCCATATAGTCCCCTCACGATCTCGACGGGATCTCTCTATCACAAACACACCCTCTCTCCCTCCCCGTGCGTCCATGCCATCCATGTGTCCCTCTCGACCTTTGTTCCTTGTTGGCCAGACCTCTATTGGACATGTGCTACAGGGGTGTCTCTCTCCGTTGCAAACAATCACACACTAGCTATCTTCGTGTATCTCCTCGCCTCGCTTTTCCATCTCGGAGATGCATGCGTGATATGTTCGCATAAGAAACGAAAAAACACATACTCTCTCTAATTTATCGTTTGTTGTCACTTTCTCCTTCACACACATACTCTTTTTGCACACTTACTCATTCTCCTTCACACGCACTTGATCTGTCTCGACTGAGGCACTCTCCTCGGTCCATAGCATATAGATTTATTGAAAAGTCAAACATCACAAAGTTTGACCATGTACGGGGAGAAAAAAGAATTACATCTAGTACGGCAAACATATACCATTAGATTCACCATGAGATGTAGTTTTGTATGATGTATCTTTGGTATTGTAGATATAAGTAACATTTGCGTAAACTTGATCAAAGTTTCCAAAGTTTGACTTCTAAAAAATTTACATGCACTGCATTATCGAGCGGATGGAATATCTCTTTCCCCCTCTCAGCTATCTGACGCACCACTCAGCCTTATCGGGGCTCCTCAATCTCTCTCAAACTTTATTGGTCAGTTTGGTTCGTTACCTGACCCTCATGCCTTGATGGTCGGTACTGCCTAGTTGTTGGGTTTCGTAGTAATTTCAAAAAAATTCCTACGCGCACACAGGATCATGTGATGCATAGCAACGAGGGGAAGAGTATTGTCTACGTACCCTACGCAGACCGACTGCGGAAGCGATGACACGACGTAGAGGAAGTAGTCGTACGTCTTCACGATCCAACCGATCAAGCACCGAAACTACGGCACCTCCGAGTTCGAGCACACGTTCAGCTCGATGACAATCCCCGGACTCCGATCCAGCAAAGTGTCGGGGAAGAGTTCCGTCAGCACGACGGCGTGGTGACGATCTTGATGAACTACAGCAGCAGGGCTTCGCCTAAACTCCGCTACAGTATTATCGAGGAATATGGTGGCAGGGGGCACCGCACACGGCTAAGGAATCGATCACGTGGATCAACTTGTGTCAACTTGTGTGTTTAGAGGTGCCCCTGCCTCCGTATATAAAGGAGCCAAGGGGGGAGGAGGCGCCGGCCAGGAGGAGGTGGCGCAGGAGGAGTCCTACTCCTACCGGGAGTAGGACTCCCCCCCCCAATCCTATTCCAACTAGGATTCCCAAGGGGGAAAGAGGGAGAGGGGTGGCCGGCCACCTCTCCTAGTCCTAATAGGACTAGGGGAAGGGGGGAGGCGCGCAGCCCCCTTGGGCTGCCCCTTTCTCCTTTCCACTAAGGCCCATGAAGGCCCATATGGCTCCCGGGGGGTTCCGGTAACCTCCCGGTAACCCGGTAAAATCCCGATTTCACCCGGAACACTTCCGATGTCCAAACATAGGCTTCCAATATATCAATCTTTATGTCTCGACCATTTCGAGACTCCTCGTCATGTCCGTGATCACATCCGGGACTCCGAACAACCTTCGGTACATCAAAATGCATAAACTCATAATATAACTGTCATCGTAACCTTAAGCGTGCGGACCCTACGGGTTCGAGAACAATGTAGACATGACCGAGACACGTCTCCGGTCAATAACCAATAGCGGGACCTGGATGCCCATATTGGCTCCTACATATTCTACGAAGATCTTTATCGGTCAGACCGCATAACAACATACGTTGTTCCCTTTGTCATCGGTATGTTACTTGCCCGAGATTCGATCGTCGGTATCCAATACCTAGTTCAATCTCGTTACCGGCAAGTCTCTTTACTCGTTCCGTAATACATCATCTCACAACTAACATATTAGTTGTAATGCTTGCAAGGCTTATGTGATGTGTATTACCGAGAGGGCCCAGAGATACCTCTCCGACAATCGGAGTGACAAATCCTAATCTCGAAATACGCCAACCCAACATCGACCATTGGAGACACCTGTAGTACTCCTTTATAATCACCCAGTTACGTTGTGACGTTTGGTAGTACCCAAAGTGTTCCTCCGGTAAACGGGAGTTGCATAATCTCATAGTCATAGGAACATGTATAAGTCATGAAGAAAGCAATAGCAACATACTAAACGATCGGGTGCTAAGCTAATGGAATGGGTCATGTCAATCAGATCATTCTACTAATGATGTGACCTCGTTAATCAAATAACAACTCATTGTTCATGGTTAGGAAACATAACCATCTTTGATTAACGAGCTAGTCAAGTAGAGGCATACTAGTGACACTCTGTTTGTCTATGTATTCACACATGTATTATGTTTCCGGTAAATACAATTCTAGCATGAATAATAAACATTTATCATGATTATAAGGAAATAAATAATAACTTTATTATTGCCTCTAGGGCATATTTCCTTCAGTCTCCCACTTGCACTAGAGTCAATAATCTAGATTACACTGTAATGATTCTAACACCCATGGAGCTTTGGTGCTGATCATGTTTTGCTCGTGGAAGAGGCTTAGTCAACGGGTCTGCAACATTCAGATCCGTATGTATCTTGCAAATCTCTATGTCTCCCACCTGGACTAGATCCCGGATGGAGTTGAAGCGTCTCTTGATGTGTTTGGTCCTTTTGTGAAATCTGGATTCCTTTGCCAAGGCAATTGCACCAGTATTGTCACAAAAGATTTTCATTGGACCCGATGCACTAGGTATGACACCTAGATCGGATATGAACTCCTTCATCCAGACTCCTTCATTTGCTGCTTCCGAAGCAGCTATGTATTCCGCTTCACATGTAGATCCCGCTACGACGCTTTGTTTAGAACTGCACCAACTGACAGCTCCACCGTTTAATGTAAACACGTATCCGGTTTGCGATTTAGAATCGTCCGGATCAGTGTCAAAGCTTGCATCAACGTAACCTTTTACGATGAGCTCTTTGTCACTTCCATATACGAGAAACATATCCTTAGTCCTTTTCAGGTATTTCAGGATGTTCTTGACCGCTGTCCAGTGATCCATTCCTGGATTACTTTGGTACCTCCCTGCTAAACTTATAGCAAGGCACACATCAGGTCTGGTACACAGCATTGCATACATGATAGAGCCTATGGCTGATGCATAGGGAACATCTTTCATATTCTCTCTATCTTCTGCAGTGGTCGGGCATTGAGTCTTACTCAATTTCACACCTTGTAACACAGGCAAGAACCCTTTCTTTGCTTGATCCATTTTGAACTTCTTCAAAATTTTGTCAAGGTATGTGCTTTGTGAAAGTCCAATTAAGCGTCTTGATCTATCTCTATAGATCTTAATGCCTAATATGTAAGCAGCTTCACCGAGGTCTTTCATTGAAAAACTTTTATTCAAGTATCCCTTTATGCTATCCAGAAATTCTATATCATTTCCAATCAGTAATATGTCATCCACATATAATATCAGAAATGCTACAGAGCTCCCACTCACTTTCTTGTAAATACAGGCTTCTCCGAAAGTCTGTATAAAACCAAATGCTTTGATCACACTATCAAAACGTTTATTCCAACTCCGAGAGGCTTGCACCAGTCCATAAATGGATCGCTGGAGCTTGCACACTTTGTTAGCTCCCTTTGGATCGACAAAACCTTCTGGTTGCATCATATACAACTCTTCTTCCAGAAATCCATTCAGGAATGCAGTTTTGACATCCATTTGCCAAATTTCATAATCATAAAATGCGGCAATTGCTAACATGATTCGGACGGACTTAAGCATCGCTACGGGTGAGAAGGTCTCATCGTAGTCAATTCCTTGAACTTGTCGAAAACCTTTTGCGACAAGTCGAGCTTTGTAGACAGTAACATTACCATCAGCGTCAGTCTTCTTCTTAAAGATCCATTTATTCTCAATTGCTTGCCGATCATCGGGCAAGTCAACCAAAGTCCATACTTTGTTCTCATACATGGATCCCATCTCAGATTTCATGGCTTCAAGCCACTTTGCGGAATCTGGGCTCACCATCGCTTCTTCATAGTTCGTAGGTTCATCATGATCTAGTAGCATGACTTCCAGAACAGGATTACCGTACCACTCTGGTGCGGATCTTACTCTGGTTGATCTACGGGTTCAGTAGTATCTTGATCTGAAGTTTCATGATCATTATCATTGGCTTCCTCACTAACTGGTGTAGGTGTCACTGAAACAGTTTTCTGTGATGAACTACTTTCCAGTAAGGGAGCAGGTACAGTTACCTCGTCAAGTTCTACTTTCCTCCCACTCACTTCTTTCGAGAGAAACTCCTTCTCTAGAAATGATCCATTCTTAGCAACGAATGTTTTGCCTTCGGATCTGTGATAGAAGGTGTACCCAACAGTTTCCTTTGGGTATCCTATGAATACACATTTCTCCGATTTGGGTTCGAGCTTATCAGGTTGAAGCTTTTTCACATAAGCATCGCAGCCCCAAACTTTAAGAAACGACAACTTTGGTTTCTTGCCAAACCATAGTTCATAAGGCGTCGTCTCAACGGATTTTGATGGTGCCCTATTTAACGTGAATGCGGCCGTCTCTAAAGCATAACCCCAAAATGATAGCGGTAAATCTGTAAGAGACATCATAGATCGCACCATATCTAGTAAAGTACGATTACGACGTTCGGACACACCATTACGCTGTGGTGTTCCGGGTGGCGTGAGTTGCGAAACTATTCCACAGTTTTTCAAATGTACACCAAACTCGTAACTCAAATATTCTCCTCCACGATCAGATCGTAGAAACTTTATTTTCTTGTTACGATGATTTTCAACTTCACTCTGAAATTCTTTGAACTTTTCAAATGTTTCAGACTTATGCTTCATTAAGTAGATATATCCATATCTGCTCAAATCATCTGTGAAGGTGAGAAAATAACGATATCCGCCACGAGCCTCAATATTCATCGGACCACATACATCGGTATGTATGATTTCCAACAAATCTGTTGCTCTCTCCATAGTACCGGAGAACGGTGTTTTAGTCATCTTGCCCATGAGGCACGGTTCGCAAGTACCAAGTGATTCATAATCAAGTGGTTCCAAAAGTCCATTAGTATGGAGTTTCTTCATGCGTTTTACACCGATATGACCTAAACGACAGTGCCACAAATAAGTTGCACTTTCATTATCAACTCTGCATCTTTTGGTTTCAACATTATGAATATGTGTATTACTACTATCGAGATTTAGTAAGAATAGACCACTCTTCAAGGGTGCATGACCATAAAAGATATTACTCATATAAATAGAACAACCATTATTCTCTGATTTAAATGAATAACCGTCTCGCATTAAACAAGATCCAGATATAATGTTCATGCTCAACGCTGGCACCAAATAACAATTATTTAGGTCTAATATTAATCCCGAAGGTAGATGTAGAGGTAGCGTGCCGACCGCGATCACATCGACTTTGGAACCGTTTCCCACGCGCATCGTCACCTCGTCCTTTGCCAGTGCCCGCTTATTCTGTAGTCCCTGTTTCGAGTTGCAAATATTAGCAACAGAACCAGTATCAAATACCCAGGTGCTACTGCGAGCTCTAGTAAGGTACACATCAATAACATGTATATCATATATACCTTTGTTCACCTTGCCATCCTTCTTATCCGCCAAATACTTGGGGCAGTTCCGCTTCCAGTGACCAGTCTGCTTGCAGTAGAAGCACTCAGTTTCAGGCTTAGGTCCAGACTTGGGTTTCTTATCTTGAGCAGCAACTGGCTTGCTGTTCTTCTTGAAGTTCCCTTTCTTCTTTCCTTTGCCCTTTTTCTTGAAACTAGTGGTTTTGTTAACCATCAACACTTGATGCTCCTTTTTGATTTCTACCTCCGCAGCTTTCAGCATTGCGAAGAGCTCGGGAATAGTCTTGTTCATCCCTTGCATATTATAGTTCATCACGAAGCTCTTGTAGCTTGGTGGCAGTGATTGGAGAATTCTGTCGATGACGCAATCATCCGGAAGATTAACTCCCAATTGAATCAAGTGATTATTATACCCAGACATTTTGAGTATATGCTCACTGACAGAACTGTTCTCCTCCATCTTGCAGCTATAGAACTTATTGGAGACTTCATATCTCTCAATCCGGGCATTTGCTTGAAATATTAACTTCAACTCCTGGAACATCTCATATGCTCCATGACGTTCAAAACGTCGTTGAAGTCCCGATTCTAAGCCGTAAAGCATGGCACACTGAACTATTGAGTAGTCATCAGCTTTGCTCTGCCAGACGTTCATAACATCTGGCGTTGCTCCAGCAGCAGGCCTGGCACCCAGCGGTGCTTCCAGGACGTAATTCTTCTGTGCAGCAATGAGGATAATCCTCAAGTTACGGACCCAGTCCGTGTAATTGCTACCATCATCTTTCAACTTTGCTTTCTCAAGGAACGCATTAAAATTTAACGGAACAACAGCACGAGCCATCTATCTACAATCAACATAAACAAGCAAGATACTATCAGGGACTAAGTTCATGATAAATTTTAAGTTCAATTAATCATATTACTAAAGAACTCCCACTTAGATAGACATCCCTCTAATCCTCTAAGTGATCACGTGATCCAAATCAACTAAACCATAACCGATCATCACGTGAGATGGAGTAGTTTTCAATGGTGAACATCGTTATGTTGATCATATCTACTATATGATTCACGCTCGACCTTTCGGTCTCCGTGTTCCGAGGCCATATCTGCATATGCTAGGCTCGTCAAGTTTAACCTGAGTATTCTGCGTGTGCAAAACTGGCTTGCACCCGTTGTAGATGGACGTAGAGCTTATCACACCCGATCATCACGTGGTGTCTGGGCACGACGAACTTTGGCAACGGTGCATACTCAGGGAGAACACTTCTTGATAATTTAGTGAGAGATCATCTTATAATGCTACCGTCAATCAAAGCAAGATAAGATGCATAAAAAGATAAACATCACATGCAATCAATATAAGTGATATGATATGGCCATCATCATCTTGTGCTTGTGATCTCCATCTCCGAAGCACCGTCATGATCACCATCGTCACCGGCGCGACACCTTGATCTCCATCGTAGCATCGTTGTCGTCTCGCCAATCTTATGCTTCCACGACTATCACTACCGTTTAGTAATAAAGTAAAGCATTACATCGCGATTGCATTGCATACAATAAAGCGACAACCATATGGCTCCTGCCAGTTGCCGATAACTTGGTTACAAAACATGATCATCTCATACAATAAAATTCAGCATCATGCCTTGACCATATCACATCACAACATGCCCTGCAAAAACAAGTTAGACGTCCTCTACTTTGTTGTTGCATGTTTTACGTGGCTGCTACGGGCTTAAGTAAGAACCAATCTCACCTACGCATCAAAACCACAACGATAGTTTGTCAAATAGACTCCGTTTTAACCTTCGCAAGGACCGGGCGTAGCCATACTTGGTTCAACTAAAGTTGGAGAGGCAGTCGCCCGCAAGCCATCTCTGTGCAAAGCACGTCGAGGGAACCGGTCTCGCGTAAGCGTACGCGTAAGGTTGGTCCGGGTCGTCTCGTCCAACAATACCGCCGAACCAAAGTATGACATGCTGGTAGGCAGTATGACTTGTATCGTCCACAACTTACTTGTGTTCTACTCGTGCATATAACATCAACATCAATAACCTAGGCTCGGATGCCACTGTTGGGTTTCGTAGTAATTTCAAAAAATTTCCTACGCGCACACAGGATCATGTGATGCATAGCAACGAGGGGAGAGTATTGTCTACGTACCCTACGCAGACCGACTGCGGAAGCGATGACACGACGTAGAGGAAGTAGTCGTACGTCTTCACGATCCAACCGATCAAGCACCGAAACTACGGCACCTCCGAGTTCGAGCACACGTTCAGCTCGATGACGATCCCCGGACTCCGATCCAGCAAAGTGTCGGGGAAGAGTTCCGTCAGCACGACGGCGTGGTGACGATCTTGATGAACTACAGCAGCAGGGCTTCGCCTAAACTCCGCTACAGTATTATCGAGGAATATGGTGGCAGGGGGCACCGCACACGGCTAAGGAATCGATCACGTGGATCAACTTGTGTCAACTTGTGTGTTTAGAGGTGCCCCTGCCTCCGTATATAAAGGAGCCAAGGGGGGAGGAGGCGCCGGCCAGGAGGAGGGCGCAGGAGGAGTCCTACTCCTACCGGGAGTAGGACTCCCCCCCCCAATCCTATTCCAACTAGGATTCCCAAGGGGGAAAGAGGGAGAGGGGTGGCCGGCCACCTCTCCTAGTCCTAATAGGACTAGGGGAAGGGGGGAGGCGCGCAGCCCCCTTGGGCTGCCCCTTTCTCCTTTCCACTAAGGCCCATGAAGGCCCATATGGCTCCCGGGGGGTTCCGGTAACCTCCCGGTAACCCGGTAAAATCCCGATTTCACCCGGAACACTTCCGATGTCCAAACATAGGCTTCCAATATATCAATCTTTATGTCTCGACCATTTCGAGACTCCTCGTCATGTCCGTGATCACATCCGGGACTCCGAACAACCTTCGGTACATCAAAATGCATAAACTCATAATATAACTGTCATCGTAACCTTAAGCGTGCGGACCCTACGGGTTCGAGAACAATGTAGACATGACCGAGACACGTCTCCGGTCAATAACCAATAGCGGGACCTGGATGCCCATATTGGCTCCTACATATTCTACGAAGATCTTTATCGGTCAGACCGCATAACAACATACGTTGTTCCCTTTGTCATCGGTATGTTACTTGCCCGAGATTCGATCGTCGGTATCCAATACCTAGTTCAATCTCGTTACCGGCAAGTCTCTTTACTCGTTCCGTAATACATCATCTCACAACTAACATATTAGTTGTAATGCTTGCAAGGCTTATGTGATGTGTATTACCGAGAGGGCCCAGAGATACCTCTCCGACAATCGGAGTGACAAATCCTAATCTCGAAATACGCCAACCCAACATCGACCATTGGAGACACCTGTAGTACTCCTTTATAATCACCCAGTTACGTTGTGACGTTTGGTAGTACCCAAAGTGTTCCTCCGGTAAACGGGAGTTGCATAATCTCATAGTCATAGGAACATGTATAAGTCATGAAGAAAGCAATAGCAACATACTAAACGATCGGGTGCTAAGCTAATGGAATGGGTCATGTCAATCAGATCATTCTACTAATGATGTGACCTCGTTAATCAAATAACAACTCATTGTTCATGGTTAGGAAACATAACCATCTTTGATTAACGAGCTAGTCAAGTAGAGGCATACTAGTGACACTCTGTTTGTCTATGTATTCACACATGTATTATGTTTCCGGTAAATACAATTCTAGCATGAATAATAAACATTTATCATGATTATAAGGAAATAAATAATAACTTTATTAGTGCCTCTAGGGCATATTTCCTTCAGTCTCCCACTTGCACTAGAGTCAATAATCTAGATTACACTGTAATGAATCTAACACCCATGGAGCTTTGGTGCTGATCATGTTTTGCTCGTGGAAGAGGCTTAGTCAACGGGTCTGCAATATTCAGATCCGTATGTATCTTGCAAATCTCTATGTCTCCCACCTGGACTAGATCTGAAAATGGCTAGCCCAGTTTTTTTTTGTGATTTTTTCAAGTAAGTCGCTTTATAAGGCCTGTTGGGCTACAAATCTTTCAAGACGAGGAGAGCTTCATTCGGCTCGCCGAGAAAATGGCCTATCAGTAATGAGAAATGGGTTGTACATTTTTAAAACACATCAAACCGGCAATTAGTTTCAAATATCTTTTTTTTTCATTTCGAGATTTTAAATTGCATTGATTTTTATGCATGGACAATTTATTGGATTTTATATTGATATACATTTATTTTTAAAATCAGTTTGAATGTGACTCGAAATTTTGGGATTAAAAGCAGTTCAGACCGCACCGACATATGCAAAATTTCGTATAATTTTTTAACCATGGCCACAATATGGGTTGCAATGCTAACAAAAAGAATATGGGCTCCAAAAAAACCCGTAAGAATTAGCAAATGGGTTGTAAATTATTTGAAATAATGGCAGATGGGATGTATGCTGTTTTCCACAGATTTGAGGCTTTCCACAGATGGCCCGTATAATGTTGGATGTCCATCCAATGGCCGTCGTGCTTCTTCAATCTCTGCTCTTCCTGCTCCAGCCGCTCAAACAAGCGCCGGCGGGACTGCCTGCTCCCTCCTCCCTGCGGCCGGCTGTGCTGCCGCGCAGGCCTCACCGCCCCATCATACTCCCATCGCTGGCCTAGCCATCCCTCTACTCACCCACACCTACTGTTATTCTCCGGCGACGACAGACGAACCAGTAAACCCTCGTACAGTCGTACTCCCCTCCGCGTGGAAAACAAAAACAAATGCCGAGTCTTCCCTGCCTCCGTGTCGTTCCCTTCCTAGGCCTCACCGTCGTCCACCGCCCTGGTGCTCTCGGCGTGGCGTGGTCAACGTGGTCAACAACCGACATGCATCTGAAGTGGATTGTACGTGGAGAGGCTGACAGCTGGGTCCACAGCCGCACGCAAGGAAATGCCTCCTTATTACGCGCAAAATAATGATTCCTCCACCTATCATCTGGGAACCACCGAAAGGGCCTCTGTATTTCGTGAAAAAAACGTTACCGCCGCTGACAGCTCGGACCCACTAGCTATACCTTCGCACGCAAGGAAGTGCCTCCTTATTGCGCACAAAAAAATGAATACTCCCCCTGCTAGCTGGGACCCAGTATAGTGGGCCTACTAAGTTGACGGGGATGAAGGGCTTTGTCAACTTAGTCAATATGCATGATTCTAGCTCGACTGGCCGTATGATGTCCATCCAACGGCCATAGTGCTTCTTCAACCTCTGGTCTTCTTGCTCCAGCCGCCCAAAGCAGCGCCGGTCGTGTCGCCTGCTCTTGCCTCCCGTGGCCGGTTATGCTGCCGTGGAGGCCTCACCGCCCCCATACTACTCCCACCGCTGGCCAGGCCATCCCTCCACTCCACTCACCCACACCCCCGGTTATTCTGCGGCAACGGCAGCGCAGCCGAACCAGTGAACCCTCGTACTCCTCTCCACATGGGCATCCACTGCCGCGTCTTCCCCTGCTCCGCGTCGTCCCCTTCCTAGGCCTTGTTGTCCTCCACCGCCTTGTTGCTCTCGGCATGGCGTGGTCAATGTGGTCAACGACCGAATTCCATCAGAAGAATACTGTACGTGGAGAGGCTGACAGCTGGGTCCACGGCAGCCGCAAGGAAGTGCCTCCTTATTACGCGGAAAATAATTATTCCTCCACCTGACAGCAGGGACCCACCGGACGCCCACTAATATTTCACGAAAAAAACGTTTGCCCCTGACTACTGGGACCCACCCGACGGGCCACCGTATTTCGCGAAAAAAACATTCCCCCTGCTGTCAGCTCAGACCCATCGGAAGTGCCTCCTTATTACGCACAAAAAAATGAATACCCCCTGCTAGCTGGGACCCACCTTGGTGGGAGGCTGACTTGTGGGCCTACTAAGTTGACGGGGACGGAGGGCTTTGTCAAGTTAGTCAATATAAACGATTCTAGCTCCAATGACCGTACGATGTCCATCCAACGGCTGTAGTGCTTCTTCAACCTCTGGTCTTCTTGCTCCAGCCGCCCAAACCAGCGCCGGTCGTGCCGCATGCTCCTGCCTCCCATGGCCGGATGTGCTGCCGCGGAGGCCTCACCGCCCCATACTATTCCCACCACTAGCCAGGCCCTGCAGCGACGGCAGCCTCACACCGCAGCCGAACTAGTGAAACCTCGTACTCCTCTCCGCGCGGGCTTCCGCTGCCGCGTGTTCCCGGGCTCTGCGACGTCCCCTTCCTAGGCCTCGCCGTCGTCCACCGCCCTGGTGCTCTCGGCGCGGCGTGGTCAACATGGTCAAGGAACGACTTCCATCGGACGTGGATTGTACATGGAGAGGCTGACAGCTGGGTCCACGGCCGCAGCAAGGAAGTGCCTCCTTATTACATGGAAAATAATGATTCCTCCACCTGACAGTTGGGACCCACCGGACGGGCCACTGTATTTCACGAAAAAATGTTTCCCCCTGACTGCTGGGACCCACCAGCTACATCTTCGCACGCAAGGAAGTGTGTCCGGGCAAAAAAATGATTCACCCCCCTGACTGGTGGGACCCACCAGCTACATCTTCGCACGCAAGGAAGTGTGTCTAGGCAAAAAAAAACGATTCACCCCCTGACTGCTAGGACCCACTAGCTACATCTTCGCACGCAAGGTAGTGTCTGACAGTCGGGACCCACCTGGTCGAAGCGTACGTAGCGTTGTCATTCTGGTCGCGAACGTGTACATACATATATACTGGTGGATGTGGAGGCGCGCACATGTCGTAGTAGAGGCGCTTACGTAGCATGTACATGTACGTACAACGGCTAGGGTGTAAGAAAGAAAATACGGCCACATATGTGTACATACGGGCGGGGTCTCGACCGCCTACTCGCGCATACGTACGGCGAGGGCTCGTGTACATGGCTGGGTCGGAATGGAGAAATAGTGTCATCGTCGTGTTCATGGGGAGGCAATGGAATGCATCGTGTTCATGGGGAGGCAACGGAATGCGTCGTGTTCATCGGGAGGCAACGGAATGCGTCATGTTCATCAGGAGGCAACGGAACGCGTGGGAGCCAACCGGCTGGGTCGGAACGGAATGTGTGGTCGTGTTCACCGGGAGGGCTTGGACGGAACGGGCGATGGAAATGAGGCCTGGCGTACCGCAGAACGGAGGAAACGGACCTCCTACGGTCGAAACGGGGGTCCTGTTGATCGGGAGGGGTGTGGCGTACCGCAAAACGTAGGAAACGGACCTCCTACGGTCGAAAAGGGGGTCCTGTTGATCGGGAGGGGTGTGGCGTACCACAAAACGGATGAAACGGACCTCCTACAGTCGAAATGGGGGTCCTGTTCATTGGGAGGGGTGTGGCGTACCGCAAAACGGGACTCCACAGGATACTGTTCATCTCCACCGTCGACCTCCTCCAGCCTCCACGGGCTGCTGTTCATCCAGCCTCCACCGCGCGCTACTCCACCGGCTACTGTTCAACCACCCCTCCACCGTTTATTGTTCATCCAGCCCTCCAGACCATGGGGTCCTGTTCAACCACCCCTCCACGGGCACCCCTCCACCGTCTACTGTTCATCCAGCCCTCCACACCACGGGGTCCTGTTCGTCCAGAGGCAACGCCACCGCTCACTGTTCATCCAATCGATCGGCTTCAGTTAGCAGCAGTAGCGAAGGAATCGCTCGATCGGGTTCGGTTAACAGCCATCGATCGATCACTCGGGTTCAGTAACACATAGCCTGCAGTGCAATCGCTCGGGTTTATTTAGAGCCCAACGCCTCGCTCGGGTTCAGTTAGAGCCAATGCCTCGCACATACGCGTGTACGTGTACGAGAGAAACGTGCATCGCTCGGCCCCCGACCTCCCACCGTAACCGGGAACTCCCCGGAATTTTCCTCCCCCTCGCTTCTACCATGGTTTTTTCCGTCATAGACGGCCCAAAGAATGTCATGCAACTGCGTCTCCGGCCTGCCGAGGACGAAAAGCCCATTTTCTGTCATGATTTTTTGTCATAGAAGTAGGAGCCCACCACATCTATGATGATACCGGGTTTTGTCACAATTATCGTCATAGAAGTGTCATATGTATGACAGAAAAAAATTCGTTCGGCCCAAAATGTCACGGATGTGTCTTTTTTTTGTAGTGTTCTCAAGCAACCCTGCAACCAAATAACAAAGAGTCTCTTGTGTCCCCAACACACCCAATACCATGGTAAATCGTATAGGTGCACTAGTTCAGCGAAGAGATGGTGATACGAGTGCAATATGGATGGTAGACATAGGTTTTTGTAATCTGAAAATATAAAAACAGCAAGGTGGCAAGTGGTAAAAGTGAGCGTAAACGCTATTGCAATGCTAGGAAACAAGGCCTAGGGTTCATACTTGCACTAGTGCAAGTTCTCTCAACAATAATAACATAACTGGATCATATAACAATCCCTCAACATGCAACAAAGAGTCACTCCAAAGTCACTAATAGCGGAGAACAAACGAAGAGATTATTGAAGGGTACGAAACCACCTCAAAGTTATCCTTTTTGATCGATCTATTCAAGAGTCCGTTGTAAAATAACATGAAGCTATTCTTTCCGTTCGATCTATCATAGAGTTCGTACTAGAATAACAACTTAAGACACAAATCAACCAAAACCCTAATGTCACCTAGATACTCCAATGTCACGTCAAGTATCCGTGGGTATGATTATACGATATGCATCACACAATCTCAGATTTATCTATTCAAACCAACACAAAGTACTTCAAAGAGTGCCCCAAAGTTTCTACCGGAGAGTCAAGACGAAAACATGTGCCAACCCCTATGCATAAGTTCACAAGGTCACTGAACTCGCAAGTTGATCATTAAAACATACATCAAGTAGATCACGTGAATATCCCATTGTCACCACGGATAAGCACATGCAAGACATACATCAAGTGTTCTCAAATCCTTAAAGACTCAATCCGATAAGATAACTTCAAAAGGAAAACTCAATCCATTATAAGAGAGTAGAGGGGGAGGAACATAATAAGATCCGACTATAATAACAAAGCTCGCAATACATCAAGATCGTGCCGAATCAACAACACGAGAGAGAGAGATCAAACACAAAGCTACTAGTACATACCCTCAGCCCTGAGGGTGAACTACTCCCTCCTCGTCATGGAGAGAGTCGGGATGATGAAGATGGCCACCGATGAGGGAACCCCCTCTGGTAGGGTGCCGGAATAGGGTCCCGATTGGTTTTTGGGGGGCTACAGAGGCTTGCGGCGGCGAAACTCTTGATCTAGGTTATTTTCTGGAGGTTTCTATATTTATAGGAATTTTTGGCATAGGTCTCACGTCAGGGGGGGTCTCGGAGTCGTCCACGAGATAGGGGGCGCGCCCAGGGGGTAGGGTGTGCCCCCCACCCTTGTGCATGGACCGGGACTCTTCCGGCCCAACTCTTTTACTCCGGGGGCTTCTTTTGGTCCATAAAAAAACATCAAAAATTGGCACATCAATTGGACTCTGTTTGGTATTCCTTTTCTGTAAAACTCAAAAACAAGGAAAAACAGAAACTTGCACTGGGCTCTAGTTAATAGGTTAGTCCCAAAAATCATATAAAATAGAGTATAAATGCATATAAAACATCCTACATGGATAATATAATAGCATGGAACAATCACAAATTATAAATATGTTGGAGGCGTATCAAGCATCCCCATGCTTAATTCCTGCTCGTCCTCGAGTAGGTAAATGATAAAAACAAAAAATTTGATGTGGAATGCTACCTAACATATTTATAAATGTAATCTTCTTTATTGTGGCAAGAATATTCAGATCCATAAGATTCAAAATAAAAGTTTAATATTGACATGAAAACAGTAATACTTCAAGCATACGAACAAAGCAATCATGTCTTCTCAAAATAACATGGCCAAAGTAAGCTATCCCTACAAAATCATATATTCTGGCTATGCTCTATCTTCATCACACAAAATATTTAAATCATGCACAACCCCGATGACAAGCCAAGCAATTGTTTCATACTTTTGATGTTCTCAAACTTTTTCAATCTTCACACAATACATGAGCATGAGCCATGGACATAACACTATAGGTGGAATAGAATGGTGGTTGTGGAGAAGACAAAAAGGAGAAGATAGTCTCACATCAACTAGGCGTATCAACGGGCTATGGAGATTCCCATCAATAGATATCAATGTGAGTGAGTAGGGATTGCCATGCAACGGATGCACTAGAGCTATAAGTGTATGAAAGCTCAACAAAGGAAACTAAGTGGGTGTGCATCCAACTTGCTTGCTCACGAAGACCTAGGGAAATTTGAGGAAGCCCATCATTGGAATATACAAGCCAAGTTCTATAATGTAAAATTCGCACTAGTATAAAAAGTGACAACATAGGAGACCCTCTATCATGAAGATCATGGTGCTACTTTGAAGCACACGTGTGGTAAAAGGATAGTAGCATTGCCCCTTCTCTCTTTTTCTCTCATTTTTTGTTTTTTTGGACTTCTCTTTTTTATGGCCTCTTTTTTCTCTTTTTTTTTATTTTTCATCCGGAGTCTCATCCCGACTTGTGGGGGAATCATAGTCTCCATCATTCTTTCCTCACTGGGACAATGATCATCACACTTTTATTTACTTACAACTCAAGAATACAACTCAATACTTAGAACAAAATATGACTCTATGTGAATGCCTCCGGCGGTGTACCGGGATGCACAATGAATCAAGAGTGACATCTATGAAAGAATTATGAACAATGGCTTTGCCACAAATACGACGTCAACTACATGATCATGCAAAGCAATATGACAATGATGGAGCGTGTCATAATAAACGGAACGGTGAAAAGTTGCATGGCAATATATCTCAGAGTGGCTATGGAAATGCCATAATAGGTAGTTATGGTGGCTGTTTTGAGGAAGGTAATGGTGGGTGCATGCTACAGGCGAAAGTTGCACGGCGCAAGAGAGGCTAGCAATGGTGGAAGGGTGAGAGTACGTATAATCCATGGACTCAACATTAGTCATAAAGAACTCACATACTTATTGCAAAAATCTATTAGTTATCAAAACGAAGTACTACGCACATGCTCCTAGGGGGATAGATTGGTAGGAAAAGACCATCGCTTGTCCCCGACCGCCACTCATAAGGAAGACAATCAATAAATAAATCGTGCTACGACTTCATCACATAACGGTTCACCATACGTGCATGCTACGGGAATCATAAACTTTAGCACAAGTATTTCTCAAATTCATAACTACTCAACTAGCATGACTATAATATCACCATCTTCATATCTCAAAACAATCGTAAATAATCAAACTTCTCATAGTATTCAATGCACTTTATATGAAAGTTTTTATTATACCCATCTTGGATGCCTATCATATTAGGACTAGTTTCATAACCAAAGCAAATTACTATGTTGTTTAGGACTCTCAAAATAATATAAGTAAGCATGAGAGTTCATCTATTTCTTCAAAATAAAACCACCGTCATGCTCTCAAAGGATATAAGTGAAGCGCTAGAGCAAATGACAAACTACTCCGAAAGATATAAGTGAAGATCAATGAGTAGTTGAATAATTATGTAACTATGTGAAGATTATCTAACATTTAAGGATTTCAGATCTTGGTATTTTATTCAAACAAAAGCAAAAATAAAAGAAAATAAAATGACGCTCCAAGCAAAACACATATCATGTGGTGAATAAAAATATAGCCCAAGTAAAGTTACCGATGAACAAAGACGAAAGAGGGGATGCCATCCGGGGCATCCCCAAGCTTAGGCTCTTGGTTATCCTTGAATATTACCTTGGGGGGCCTTGGGCATCCCCAAGCTTAGGCTCTTGCCACTCCTTATTCCATAGTCCATCGAATCTTTACCCAAAACTTGAAAACTTCACAACACAAAACTTAACAGAAAACTCGTAAGCTCCGTTAGTATAAGAAAATAAGTCACCACTTAGGTACTATTGTGAACTCATTCTAAATTCATATTGGTGTAATATCTACTGTTTTCCAACTTCTCTATGGTTCATACCCTCCGATACTGCTCATAGATTCATCAATATAAGCAAACAACACATAGAAAACAGAATCCGTGAAAAACAGAACTATCTGTTGTAATCTGCATCATTCGGATACTTCTGTACCTCCAAACATTCTGCAATAAATTGGTGGACCTGAGGAATTCGTCTATTAATCTTCTGCAAAAATAATCAACCTAAAAGAACTCTCCAGTAAAAAATGGCAGCTAATCTCATGAGCGCAATTTTTTTTATTTTTTACAGCAAGATCGCAAAGACTTCACCCAAGTCTTCCCAAAGGTTCTACTTGGCACAAACACTAATTAAAACATAAAATCACATTTAAACAGAGGCTATATGAATTATTTATTACTAAATAGGAGCAAACATCAAAGAACAAAAATAAAATTGGGTTGCCTTCCAACAAGCGCTTATGTTTAACGCCCTTAGCTAGGCATGATGATTTCAATGATGTTCACATAAAAGATAAGAATTGAAACATAAAGGGAGAATCACGAAGCATATTACTAGCACATTTAAGTCTAACCCACTTCCTATGCATAGGGATTTTGTGAGCAAACAACTTACGGGAACAATAATCAACTAGCATAGGAAGGCAAAACAAGCATGACTTCAAAAATTTCAACACATAGAGAGGAAACTTGATATTGTTGCAATATGTAGAAGCATATGATCCTCTCTCATAATAATTTTCAGTAGAATCATGAATGAATTCAACCATATAACCAGCACATAAAGCATTCTTTTCATGATCTACTTGCATAGAAATTTTACTACTCTCCACATGAGCAAATTTATTCTCATCAACAGTAGTGGGAGAAAAGTCAACAAAATAACTATCATGTGAAGCGTAATCCAATTGAAAGTTAAAATCATGATGACACGTTTCATGGTTATATTTATTCTTTATAGCATACGTGTCATCACAATAATCATCATAAATAGGAGGCATGCTTTCATCATAATAAATTTCCTCATCAAAACTTGGGAGACTAAACATATCATCTTCATCAAACTTAGCATCCCCAAGCTTGTGGCTTTGCATATCATTAGCATCATGGGTATTCAAAGAATTCATACTAACAACATTGCAATCATGCTCATCATTCACATATTTTATGCCAAGCATTCTACGTAATTCTTAATCTAGTACTTGAGCATAATTTTCCTTCCCATCATTTTCACGAAAGACATTAAAAAGATGAAGCATATGAGGCAACCTTAATTCCATTTTTTGTAGTTTTCTTTTATAAACTAAACTAGTGATAAAACAAGAAACTAAAAGATACGATTGCCAGATCTAAAGATATACCTTCAAGCACTCACCTCCCCGGCAACGGTGCCAGAAATTGCTTGATGTCTACTACGCGACCTTCTTCTTGTAGACGTTGTTGGGCCTCCAAGTGCAGAGGTTTGTAGGACAATAGAAAATTTCCCTCAAGTGGATGACCTAAGGTTTATCAATCCGTGGGAGGCATAGGATGAAGATGGTCTCTCTCAAGCAACCCTGCAACCAAATAACAAAGAGTCTCTTGTGTCCCCAACACACCCAATACAATTGTAAATTGTATAGGTGCACTAGTTCGGCGAAGAGATGGTGATATAAGTGCAATATGGATGGTAGATATAGGTTTTTGTAATCTGAAAATATAAATACAGCAAGGTAGCAAGTGGTAAAAGTGAGTGTAAACGGTATTGCAATGCTAGGAAACAAGGTCTAGGGTTCATACTTTCACTAGTGCAAGTTCTCTCAACAATAATAACATAACTGGATCATATAACAATCCCTCAACATGCAACAAAGAGTCACTCCAAAGTCATTAATAGCGGAGAACAAACGGAGAGATTATTGTAGGGTACGAAACCACCACAAAGTTATCCTTTCTGATCGATCTATTCAAGAGTCCATAGTAAAATAACATGAAGGTACTCATTCCATTCAATCTATCATAGAGTTCATACTAGAATAACACCTTAAGACACAAATCAACCAAAACCCTAATGTCACCTAGATACTCCAATGTCACCTCAAGTATCCGTGGGTATGATTATATGATATGCATCACACAATCTCAGATTCATCTATTCAAACCAACACAAAGTACTTCAAAGAGTGCCCCAAAGTTTATACCAGAGATTCAAGACGAAAACATGTGCCAACCCCTATGCATAAGTTCACAAGGTCACTGAACCTGCAAGTTGATCACCAAAACATACATCAAGTAGATCACGTGAATATCCCGTTGTCACCACAGATAAGCACATGCAAGACATACATCAAGTGTTCTCAAATCCTTAAAGACTCAATCCAATAAGATAACTTCAAAGGGAAAACACAATTCATTACAAGAGAGTAGAGGGGGAGAACCATCATAAGATCCAACTATAATAGCAAAGTTCGCAATACATCAAGATCGTGCCGAATCAGGAACATGAGAGAGAGAGAGAGATCAAACACATAGCTACTGGTACATACCCTCAGCCCCGAGGGTGAACTACTCCCTCCTCGTCATGGAGAGCGTCGGGATGATGAAGATGGCCACCGGTGAGGGATCCCCTCTCCGACATGGTGCCGAAACAGGGCCCCGATTGGTTTTGGGGGGCTACAGAGGCTTGCAGCAGCGGAACTCCCGATCTAGGTTATTTTCTGGAGGTTTCTGTATTTATAGGAATTTTTGGCGTGGGTCTCACGTCAGGGGGTCTCCAAGTCGTCCACGACATAGGGGGGCGTGCCAAGGAGGGTAGGGGGCGCCCCCACCCTCGTGGATGGCCCGTGACTCTTCTGGCCCAACTCTTTTACTACAGGGGCTTCTTTTGGTCCATAAAAAATCATCAAAAATTGGCACGTCAATTGGACTCCGTTTGGTATTCCTTTTCTATAAAACTCAAAAACAAGGAAAAATAGAAACTAGCACTGGGCTCCAGGTTAATAGGTTTGTCCCAAAAATCATATAAAATAGCATAAAAATGCATATAAAACATCCTAGATGGATAATATAATGGCATGGAACAATCAAAAATTATAGATACGTTGGAGACGTATCAGACGGCGACCGGCGGGAAGGAGAGGAGCTACTCGGTACGGGACTGACGACTATCAGAAAAGGACTCCGTACGTGGTAGCGCGTAGGAAGTGTGGCATGCCAAAGATGGGTAGCACATCCACATCCAACGAGGCATCCTGGAGCCACACCGAATCGTCAGCAATGAAGCTGAGCGCTCCGAAGCAGATGTCGCTGCCGACTAAGATGATGATGATGAAATTCCACCTGGGTCGTGAAATTGCTAGATGTGCAGCCTCACGATGGGTGACAACTGTCGGGGTTACGATCCTGACAATGTGTACTAGGGTACGAAAGAGGGGCAGAGCCTAGCGATGGAGCATGTGTAGCCCTCGGTGTTTACAAGTTCAGGACCCTCTCGGAAGAGGTAACAACCCTACATCTCATGCCCTGAGGCTTGTTTTCTCTTGTTGTGTGTGATTACAAAGAGTGCTTATCCCTCGACCAAAGGGAGAGGGTGGCTTATATAGTTTGCGCCACTGCCTCTCCACCTCCACATTGCAAGGGTGAATAAAGTCTCATAATTACGTCAATTACTAGTATAAATAACCACAACTACGACAGTCACAGGTAACGGTAGCCTTGACTAAGCTTAAAGCCTCACTTAAGGCTACTCGACCATTGTAGCTCCCACGTCGTCCCTTCACCTTCCTCATTGGAGTGGTGCTGGTCGAGCCAACTAGGAAGACGTCCGAGTGGACTTCCAACTATATGCATGTGAATGCGTCTATGGTCTGGAGACCTACCATTGATGGTGTGGGGCCCTAGGTGGGCCCTAGATGATGGGTCCTTGACCCTACTTGTAGTAAGTGACCTCATCATTAGCCCCCGAATCGGTTGAGCTTTCGTAGAGCAAGTGTGCCGATCTTCTCGGTTCTCTCTGAGTGCTTCAGGAGCACTTGGAATATGAAGCCGATCAAGGGCCACAACACTGAGCTGCCTTCCGAGACCTACCAATGATGGTGTGGGGTCCTAGGTGGGCCCTAGATGATGGGTCCTTGACCCTACCTATAGTAGGTGACCTCATCAATTACTAACTGCAACACATAAATCAATGATCCGACGATGTGCTGCTAGCTAATCGAACAAAGGCGTCCTAATAACCAGTATCCAGTTCACATAGTTTTATAGCCTCATTCGGGTCAGACCATAACAAGATTGCGACCTATCCTGGCTAGTTCATGGCTAACACAATTTCTCATAGACGTGACTGCTTTCACTGCCACCTCCCTTTCACTCCTAAGGAACGTCTTGATCTACTAAACAAGGCAAGCATTATGGGTCCTATTTGTAGTCTCCTGGTCCAGCATCCCCGCTACTTCCATGCAGTCTGTTTATAGAATAAACGATAATGAGCTCCACTCTAGCGCATGCGCAACTCCCTCTCGAGAAGTTTTCATCTCAGCCGCCAATGCATTTATTGCATGTGAAAAGGTGTCGAAATGAAGAAAATAATAATTTGTCCAATATTGTCTCGAAGCTCCACACCAACGCCACCTTTATCATACTGCTCACAAAATGCTCCATCAATGTTTAACTTGAGCCAGGCATCATGTGGGGGCTCCCAATGCTCGGAAGGCAGCTCAGCGTGGTCCTTGATCTCCCTGGGACCGCTAGCAGCTATCGTGTGATAAGCTGGATCACTTAGGACCGTCATCTTCCCATTGGACATGTCCACCCGAGGATGTTGTTGGATGCAAAGTGGCGAGGAGATGTAGCCATGCAGAAATCTATGTGATGCTTTCGTGGGCTTTGGCCTTTGTCATGTCTAATGTCATTGCGCACATGCCAGGAAAGCCACATCGTCTTTAGTACCACCATGCATGACGTATCCTAGAATGGGTGGCGATAGTATGAAAGTGCACAGAGTTTAGTTGTAGCCTTTTCGAAGTATGAGTATCGATACCACATGAAGCACATGAAGTGGTCTTTGTTGCTAGTAGTGAACTATTAGGGAGTTCTTGCAAGATAATGAAGGTCCGAAGCAAAGTGAATACGTGGGTTAAACTATTGCAGATGAATGGTGGAAGGAAGTAAATAAATGTGGAAGAGTAAAATAAATGCAACAGAGAGTTGTGAAGAGATTCAAAATCAATTGGGCGAAGGTGTTCCCAAAGAATCTGGATTCCCCACTACTATAACATAACAATGCAACACATAGTTCTAGGTTTAGATCTGTAACCTACAGATAGCCAAGTAGAGATATGTGCATCCATGCAACAACCATGTATCACATATGCCACCGCCATTTCTTCCCACATCCAAGAAGGTAAATATTGAGTAGTCGACTTCGCCCAACATTGAGAAGTTTATTAACATAAACATACAAAGATGATGTAACATTGATTTCTACTACACAACTTATTCTTGTGGACTCATGTTGGGCCTCCAAGCGTAGAGTTTTGTAGGACAGTAGCAATTTTCCCTCAAGTGGATGACCTAAGGTTTATCAATCCATGGAGGCGTAGGATGAAGATGGTCTCTCTCAAACAACCCTGCAATCAAATAACAAAGAGTCTCTTTTTTCCCCAACACACCCAATACAATGGCAAATTGTATAGGTGCACTAGTTCGGTGAAGAGATGGTGATACCAGTGTAATATGGATAGTAGATATAGGTTTTTGTAATCTGAAAATAAAAAACAGCAAGGTAGAAAGTGATAAAACAGAGCAAAAGTGGTATTGCAATGCTTATAAACAACGCCTAGGGTTCATACTTTCAGTAGTGCAATCTTTCAACAGTGCTAACATAGTTGAATCATATAATAATCCCTCAACGTGCGACAAAGAATCACTCCAAAGTTCTTATCTTGCGGAGAACATAAGATGAAATTGTTTGTAGGGTACGAAACCACCTCAAAGTTATTCTTCCCGATCAATCTATTGAGCTATTCCTATAATTGTCACAAATAGCCCTAGCGTACGTACTAAAATAACACCATATGATACGCATCAACCAACTCTAATGTCACCTAGATACTCCAATGTCACCACAAGTATCCGTGAGTCAATTATGCGATACACATCAAACAACTTCAAATTTATAATATTCAATTCAACACAAAGACCTTTAGAGAGTGCCACAAGATATCTACTAGAGAAAGTAGGATGAAACCATGCATCAACCCCTATGCATAGATTACCCCAATGTCACCCCGGGAATCCGCGAGTTGAGTGCCAAAATATGCATCAAGTGAATCAATATAATACCTCATTGTCACCACGAGTATTCATATGCAATACATACATCAAGCGTTCTCAAATCCATAAAAGTATTCAATCCGATAATAGTGAAACCTCAAAGGTAAAAACTCAATTCATCACAACAAGATAGAGAGGGGGAAAACACCATATGATCCAACTATATTAACATAGCTCGCAGTACATCAAGATGGTATAAAATCAAGAACATGAGAGAGAGAGAGATCAAACACATAGCTACTTGTACATACCCCTAGCCTCGAGGGTGAACTACTCCCTCCTTATCATGGTGGCCACTGGGATGTGAAGATGGCCTCCGGTGATGATTTCCCCCTCTGGCAGGGTGCCGAAATAGGGCTCCAAATGGTATTTCGAAGGTATAGAGGCGTGCGGCAGCGGAGTCGAAGTTCTGATCTAGGGTTATTTCTCGGGGTTTCTGTATTTGTAGGATTTTTCAGCGTCGGTCACACGCTGAGATGGGCTTCGAGGGGCCCACTACCCACCAACACACGCCGGAGGGGGATGGCACACCTAGCTGGGTTGTGGCCACCTCGTGGCGGTTCTGGCCCTCCAACAATGCTTCTAGTACCTCTTTTCTCCTAAAAATGTCAAAAAGTTTAGTTGCATTTGGAGAAATTTGATTTCTGCACAAAAAACAACACCACGGTAGTTCTGCTGAAAACAGTGTCAATCGAGGTTAGTTTCATTTAAATCATATAAAATTGCACCCAAACCATATAAAATTGTTGTAAACATGGCATGAATACTTCATAAATCATAGATATGTCGGAGACGTATCAGCATCCCCAAGCTTAATTCCTGCTCGTCCTCAAGTAGCTAAATGATAAAAGAAATAAGTTATGAAGTGTGAATGTTAGCATAATGCATAAGTTTGATCAATGATAATTTCAATCACTTTTCCTAGCATCATAACAGCAACTCTTTCTCATAAAACTCATCATGATAAAGTAGCAATTGGAAACAAAATTTTTATGTGGAATGCTACCTATCATATTCATCATATACGCTTTCCTTTTGTAGCATGGACATTTGAACTTGAATGATTCAAAGCAATAGTCTATAATTTTACATGAAGACATCAATACTCAAGCATACTAACAAGCAACCATGTCTTTCAAAATATCAACGCTAAATAAAGTTATCCCTAGCCTATTATGCTCAATCATTGATCCATTCATGAAACACACTCAAATATTAGCTACATCCAGTGCACAAGTATGACAATAGTGTTCCCTAGTTGTTGCTTTATAAGATGGAGACTCAAAATAAAAATAAAAATTGCATAAGAGTAAACAGATAGGCCCTTTGCAGAGGGAAGCAGAGATTTGCAGAGGTGTCAGAGCTCAAGGCTTAAATTGAGAGATGAAATTATTTTGAGAGGCATGCTTTTCCTGTCGACGAAAATGACCAAGAGTTCCCAATATCTTCCATGCTAGAAAAATTATAGATGGTTCCCAAACAGAAAGTAAAGTTTATTTCCTTTCCATCATTCTTTCACAATCCATGGCTAGCCGTATCCACAGGTGCCTTCCATACTAACACTTTCCAAGGAATTCAATATCATAATATTTTTTATTTCAGGACTGGGAATCCCTATTACCTGCCACACTCTCCTACAATGATAAGTGAATAAACACTCATTGTGAGAATAAAATACCTAGCATGGAAAATATTGGCCACCCTCTGCCGCTTCGTGAGCGGTACGGGCACATAAAACGGAAATTCATTTTGAAAATTAGAGTTGGCACATGCAAATTTACTTGGAACGGCAAGAAAATACCACATATAGGTAGGTATTGTGTCCTCATATGGCCCAACTTTGGGTTTTTAGGAGTTTGATGCACAAGCAGCATTCCCATTTAGTACAAATGAAGGATAGCAAATAGATTGAGAAGCGAAAAACCAAAAAACAAAAATGGTCATAAACATGCATTAAACATAACTAACACTTAATAATGCACCATAAGTAGGATATAACTTCGTTGCATAACTATTGACTTTACGTGCTTGCATAGGGAATCATAAACCTTCACACCAATATTCCTACTAAAGCACAATTACTCTCCAACATGACTCGCATATTATTATCCCCATATCGCAAAACAATTGCAAGGAATCAAACGTATCATATCCAATGATATATATGAAAGTTTTTATTATATCCTTCTTGGATATTCATCATATTAGGACCAATTCAATAGCTTGTGCAAATTTTCATCACCATTATGAACTCTCAAACTAATATAAGTGAAGCATGAGAGTGTTCGACAAACTACTCCAAAAAGATATAAGTGAAGATCAAGTGAGGAGTTAAGTAAATAGATAGCTATGTGAGGACTCTATCCCATTTTAAAATTTTAGATCTAAGTATTTTATTAAAATAAAAATCAAATAAAAATTTAATGACATTCCAAGAATAGCAAACATCATGTAAAGAAGCAAAAACTTAGGCTCAACGGAGACTAACCGATAATTGTTCATGAAGAAAGGTGGGATGCCTACCGGGGCATCCCCAAGCTTAGATGCTTGAGACTTCTTGAAATATTATCTTGGGATGCATTGGACATCCCCAAGCTAGAGCTTTTGTGTCTCCTTAGTTCCTTTTATATCCCGGTTTCCCTAAATCTTAAAAACTTCATCCACACAAAACTCAACAAGAACTCGTGAGATAAGTTAGTATAAATCAATGCAATAACCTTATCATTCTCTATTGTAGAAAATCACTAAAATTATAGTTTGACATTCACTACTGCAGGTTGCTGCTAACACGACACTATGATCAGAGACCCTTCGACGAAACTGTGTGCGATGCCATAATCGCAAATGGTCGTGTAAAATAACCATCAAAAAAGGTACAAAACGTTTGCGATGGAGGATGCATCAAACACGATTCAAATTTTAGTTGCGAGTGCAATGCAGGGCATACGGTTCAGCTCAATTAACTGTTTGCGATGAGGAGGAACAAAAGAAACGGGCAGCCAGATGAAGGTGTGTGCGATGTACAACATACCGTTCACTCGTATGAACTGTTTGTGATTAGGCAACATGACAGAAACGGTCAGCCCGATCAAGGTGTGTGTGATGTACAACATACGGTTCACTCGGATGAACTGTTTGTGATTAGGCAAGAGAACAGAGACGGTTCAATATAAGAAGATGTGCGTGATACGCGGCAAATAGGTCTGTATTCAGAAATGTGTGCGAAGACCAATAATAACACAGACGATTGCTTCTAATAAGACGTATGTGATATGCTCTGTCTACACAACATCTATTGGCCGTTGTGGGACGGGCGGTCATTCGGATATGCCATAAGGATGCGAAGAGGCATTCCTATCAGGAAGGACTAGCTGTTCCACTAGTAGCTCATGTAAGAAAACTATCAAGGTAAGTATGCTCAGGCTGGAGCAGCCACCGGATGGGTTACTGTATGGGAAGTTGTGTCGATGTTAAATTAACTGATACGACGGATCATTTTGGTCAAATGACCGAAATGACCCATTCCCTCAGCTAATTTAACCTCGAGGTCCTTGTTTTTTATTTTTTTTATTTTCTATCGCATTACTTTTTGACAATGTGCGATACGTGGCATACAATTGATCCATCCGACCTGTTTGTGATGGAATAGGCCGTGCGTGTTGTGGGCAAACACTTGCTAGTATTCAACCATTTGGGATTGATGAATTCATCACCGATGGGTTCCCTAGTGTGGTCTGTGTTCATCTGATCATCATCTACTTCTTGTGCTAGCTTGATGTTCCTTCTATGCAAAGTTTCCATTAATTGATGGCGTTCTATGAACATGCCACCGTTTCCCGCCATTTCCTCACATGTTTCCCGCCACCCTGCTATATTGCGCATTGGGGGCACGCGACACATGGAGGCGACAAGTGCAGCCTGTAGCACATCCACCTTTTCCAAGCATGCCAACCCACCAAAGCGCCGCCTCTGCGATCAACCTCGTCGATGAGGAAAACGAGCAGGCGCCACGGCCCGTCGAGGCCGAGGCACTCCCCGGCAACGCGATAGACGATGTCGTGATGCGCGTCATCGCCAGGGTTGAGCAGACCTTTGGTGCATGGTGCTTGAGCACCGCGGATCAAGATAGGCATGTCAGCGCCAACAGGCTGCAGCTCGCCGCACAACATGATCGATGGTGCGCTGCAGAGCAAGCTAGGCGCGTCTGCGCTGATAGGCTACGGCTCGCCGCATGGCTAGACCATTGGAGCGCCGCAGAGCGAGAGGCGCGGCGCGCCGCATAGCAAGAGCGGTTATATCGGTGCTTGCCTATTGTCGACACGGCGTCGCAACTGGGTACACGTCCCATCAGTACCCCAATTCCTCGCCAGGAGTGGGCACAGGCCCTCAGCACCGTACTTGCACCAGAGGCCGGCCACGCCGTACTTGCACCGGACGCCCGTCGCGCCGTTCACATGGGTGCCGCCGTTCACCTTGTCCGCGGCCCGCTGGATGCCAACGCGCTGGTCCGTAGGCTCGACTGCCTCCTTGGCCTAGGTGTCCACCTGGGCGCGGTAGAGGAACATGGCCATCGCATCCTCGAGCTGGTGATCTTCGATGAAATCGCCAACTTGGAGCTCGAGATCGCGCTCCAGATGTACCGCGAGCGTGTCGACCGCTTGGACGAACGCCTACACGAGTTCAGGCAGAGCCAAGAGCTACCCTAGTCAAGGGTTGCTGGTCATGGTCTCATGGACACATTTTATTTTGAAAATTCGTTTCGATGTGGATAGCTATGTATTCACAGCAATCATAGTATTGCTCTGTTTATTGCTCTGTTTCAATGTGTGTACTCTGTTTTCCATTCTTATATGTTATGTTTCATTGTGTGTATATACTCTTTTCATTCTATATATGTGAATGATAATAGCTAGATTCAAATTAGTATACAAAAACAAAGAGAAAATGGAATTCATAATATATATATATATAAATTGTTCATTAGTTCATCATAGAATATATATATATCTGTGTGTGTGTGTGTGTGTGTGTGTGTGTGTGTAATATCATCACATATACGTGATGGTACTTAACTACTAGGTACAATGCATAAAATTGAAAATGAACAATACTAAAACTAATAATCCCTCCTGGGGCCAGTATTCCGGTAGCCCCTCGCCAGCAGCTCCCTGGTGCGCGACGTCTTCCCAGTGCGGAGGCAGTACTCCGACTCCTCCGCCTCATAGCACTTGACGTACAGATCTGCCTCTTGCTGGCGGACGCGCGTGGTCGATCTTGCCATTTCATTGGGCGCCCACCAGAGCTCCTCGTCGGTGGCACACTGGAGCTTACCAGCCCACCTCCACACGGTGACGAGGTGCCCAGCGCCTATGACCTTCCTCACGAAGTACCCGTCTTCGTACACCTCCTCAGCATGATGACGCACCCGCCCCCAAAGCTCCACCGCCTCTTTTTTCTAGGCAGCATCATGGACTTCATAGGCCGCCTGGTAGCTGGCTTCCTCCTCCGCCATCTCCTTCTTGAATGCCACTTTCCTGGCTTTCTCAGCCGGCGGCAGCGACTTCCACAGACAAAGATTGTACTGGTCCCAAAACCAATGCAAAGTTGGGGTCCGGTGCAACCTCGTCAGGCGGAGCGTAGGGGTCCTCATTGCTAGTAATCGAGTGAGCGTCCTTGGGGGGCGGCGACTCCTCGTCGGCGCGTGGGTAGACCGGTGGCGCCATGGCAGAGATTTGAGAGAGAGAGAGAGAGAGAGAGATGTAGATGAGAATGCAGGCAGAACGACGTGAGAAAGGTAGTATTTATTGGCGGCCGGAATCTAGATCGACGGGGATAGTACACACGCCGATCGCCGGAATTTACGAGTATTGTACCTTGAATTACACACGATTCCCGCAGCAAAATCCATGTGTGAACATAATAGCTGACGGTTTCCAATACAGAACCGTGTCTGATTAATGATCCTCGCCAATCACCTACCAAACCTCGAGCCACGAGATAGAGTGCCAATCGTGTGGGGGCTGGTTGTCTTGCGAGATCTTTACATTTTCTTTTTTGAGAACCAGATATTTACATCGTCTGATGATTTTTTAACTCTCACACAGGTACAAAAAATATGATTTTTTCAAACCGTTTTGGTTAGGCGTTGCATGTAGAAGTAGTTCAAATTTGAATTACGGTCATTGAATGGTTAGAAAATCACTTACATGTCTTTAAAAGGTCAAATGACCCCTGAAATTTTCCAAATTTTCACATGACAGTTGTATTAGTGCATGTTAAACATAGGAAAAAATTTCAAGGCCGTAAGAGGAAGCTATCTCCCATCCGTCATCAAACATGAATTGTTCCCTCTCGGAATCACGAACCTTCTAGTGAGTTGCTCCGGTTTGTGAGGGGTGTGTGTCCAAACTTTCATCAAACAGGCCGATTTTTTAACACATCATCTTGGTGGCATGACATTAAATCAAGCAAGGTTTCATGTTTTTCAGATCATGTTTTACTTTTTTGGAATTAAAATGCCATGGCATGCACTCCATGCATGTGCCCATGCCTTGAGACAAATATGTTTGAAAATTCCTTCTAATTTAATGTACATGGAATTAACTAGCACATAAGTACACAAAAATATGATTTTTCAAACCATTATAGTTAGGCGTTGCATCTAGATGTAGTTCAAATTTGAATTACGATCATTAAATGGTTAGAAAATCACTAAAAATCTTTAAAAGGTCAAATGACCCCTGAAATTTTCTAAATTTTCACATGGCAGTTGTATTAGTGCACGTTAAACGTAGGAAAAAATTTGAAGACCATAAGAGGAAGCTATCTCCCGTCCATCATCAAACATGCATTGTTCCCTCTTGGAACCACGAACCATCTAGCGAGTTGCTCCAGTTTGTGAGGGGTGTGTGTCCAAACGTTCGTCAAACAGGCCAATTTTTTTACCACATCATCTTGGTGGCATGACATTAAATCAAGCAAGGTTTCATGTTTTTCTGGTCATTTTTTAATTTTTTGGAATTAAAATGCCATGGCATGCACTCCATGCATGTGCCCATGCCTTAAGACCAATATGTTTGAGAATTCCTTCTAATTTACTGCACATATAATTAGCTCGCACACAAGTACACAAGAATATGATTTTTCAAACCATTATGGATAGGCGGTGCATGTAGCACTACAAAAAAGACACATCTGTGACATTTTGGGCCGAATGAAAAAAATTCTGTCATACTTATGACACTTCTATGACGATAATTGTGAAAAAACCTGGTATCATCATAGATGTGGTGGGGTCCTACTTCTATGACAAAAAATCATGATAGAAAATGGGCTTTTCGTCCTGGGCGGGCCGGAGACGCAGCTGCATGACATTCTTTGGGCCGTCCATGACAGAAAAAACCAAGCTAGAAGCGAGGGCGAGGAAAATATCGCGGTGTTCCCGGTTACGGTGGGTGGTAGAAGCGATGTGTGCTTCTCTCGTACACGCACGCACGTGGGTGCGAGGCGTTGGGCTCTAACTGAACCCGAGCGATTGCACTGCAGGCTACGCATTACTGAACCCGAGCGATCGATCGATGGCTGTTAACTGAACCCGATCGAGCGATTCCTTCGCTACTGCTGCTAACTAAAGCTGATCGATGCTGCCTCTGGATGAACAGTGAGTGTTGCTGGGAGGTTTGGATGAACAGTTCCCGGTGGGGGTGGATGAACAGGACCCCGTGGTGTTGCCTCTGGATGAACAGGGCCCTGTGGTGTTGCCTCTGGATGAACAGGACCCCGATCGATCGAGCCGGTTGGGGCTGGATGAATAGGACCCCGTGGAGGGCAGGATGAACAGGACCACCCCGTGGAGGGCAGGATGAACAGTAGACGGTGCAGGGCTGGATGAACAGTAGCCCCGCGGAGGGGTGGTTGAACAGGAGCCCCGTGGAGAGGGCTGGTTGAATAGTAGCCGGTGGAGTAGCACGCGGTGGAGGCTGGATGAACAGGAGCCTGTGGATGAACAGTCATAGGTGGAGGCTGGAGGAGGTCGACGGTGGATGCACAGTAGCCCGTGGAGGCTGGAGGGGGTCGACGGTGGAGATGAACAGTATCTCGTGGAGTCCCGTTTTGCGGTGCACCACACCCCTCCCGATGAACAGGACCCCCGTTTTGACCGTAGCGCACCAACACAAGTCTGTTTCCTCCGTTTTGCGGTACACCACACCCCTCCCGATCAATAGGACCCCCGTTTCGACCGCAGGAGGTCCGTTTCATCCGTTTTGCGGTACGCCAGACCCCTCTCGATGAACAGGATCCCGTTTCGAACGTGGCCAGTCGAACAGAAGGTTGTTTCCTCCGTTCTGTCGTACGCAAGGCCTCATTTCCATCGGTTGTTCCGTCCAAGCCCTCCCGATGAACATGACGAGGCATTCCGTTCCAACCCAGCCGGTTGGCTCCCCATGAACACGACGATGACATTGTTTCTCTGTTCCGACCCAGCCATGTACACGAGCCCTGGCCGTACGTATGCGCGAGTAGGCGTTTGAGACCCTGCCCGTATGTACGTACGTGGCCGTATTTTCTTTCTTGCACACTGGCCGTTTGTACGCACGTGTACATGCTACATGCGCCTCTACTACGAAACATGCGCGCCTCTACATCGACCAGTATGTACGTACACGTTCGCGACCAGAATGACAACGCTACGTACGCTTCGACCAGGAGGGTCCCGACTGTTAGGCACTTCCTTGCCTGTGAAGATGTAGCTGGTGGGTCCCAGCAGTCAGGGGGGCGAATCATTTTTTGCCCGGACGCACTTTCTTGCGTGCGAAGAGGTAGCTGGTGGGTCCCAGCAGTCAGGGGGAACATTTTTTTCATGAAATACGGTGGCCCGTCCGGTGGGGACCCGCTGTCAGGTGGAGGAATAATTATTTTGCGGGTCATAAGGAGGCACTTCCTTGCTGTGGTCGTGGACCCAGCTGTCAGCCTCTCCATGTATAGTCCATGTCCGATGGAAGCCGTTCCTTGACCACGTTGACCACGCCGAACCGAGAGCACCTGGGCGGTGGACGACGGCGAGGCCTAGGAAGGGAACGATGCGAAGAGGAGTATGAGGGTCCACTGGTTCGCTGTGGTGTGAGGTTGTCTTCGCCGCAGAATAACAGGTGGGTGCGGGTGAGTAGAGGGATGGCCTGGCCAGCGGTGCGAGTAGTAGGGGGCGGTGAGGCCTCCGCCGCATCGCAGCCGGACACGGGAGGTAGGAGCATGAGGCACGACCGACGCTGGTTTGGGCGGCTGGAGCAAGAAGATGAGAGGTTGAAGAAGCACTACGGCCGTTGGATGGACATCGTACGGTCACTAGAGCTAGAATCGTGCATATTGACTACGTTGACAAAGCCCTCGGTCCTCGTCAACTTAGTAGGCCCACAAGTCAGCCTGCCACTATACTGGGTCCCAGCTAGCAGGGGGAGTATTCACTTTTTTGTGCGTAATAAGGAGGCACTTCCTTGTGTGCGAAGATATAGCTGGTGGGTCCAAGCTGTCAGTGGCAGTAACGTTTTTTTGGCAAAATACAGAGGCCCTTACGGTGGGTCCCTGATATCAGGTGGAGGAATCATTATTTTGCGCGTAATAAGGAGGCATTTCCTTGCGTGCTACTGTGGACCCAGCTGTCAGCCTCTCCACGTATAGTCCACTTCAGATGCATGTCGGTCGTTGACCATGTTGACCAGGCCGCGCCGAGAGCACGAGGGCGGTGGACGACGGTGAGGCCTAGGAAGGGAATGACACGGAGGCAGGGAAGACTCGATAGTTGTTTCCCACGTGGAGGGGAGTACGACTGTACGAGGGTTTACTGGTTCGTCTGCCATCACCGGAGAATAACAACACGTGTGGGTGAGTAGAGGGATGGCTAGGCCAGCGATGGGAGTACGGTGGGGCGGTGACGCCTCTGCGGCAGCACAGCCGGCCGCGGGGAGGAGGGAGCAGGCAATCCCGCCGGCGCTTGTTTGAGTGGCTGGAGCAGGAAGATCAGAGATTGAAAAAGCATGATGGCCATTGGATGGACATCCAACAGTCACTTCTTGTGCGTCAATCTTTTTTTAAGAAAGCCTCAAATCTGTGGAAAACAGCATACAGCCCATTTCCTCTTGTGTCCCCAACACACCCAATATCATGGTAAATCGTATAGGTGCACTAGTTCGGCGAAGAGATGGTGATATGAGTGCAATATGGATGGTAGATATAGGTTTTTGTAATCTGAAAATATAAAAACAGCAAGGTGGCAAGTGGTAAAAGTGAGCATAAACGGTATTGCAATGCTAGGAAACAAGGCCTAGGGTTCATACTTTCACTAGTGCAAGTTCTCTCAACAAAAATAACATAACTGGATCATATAACAATCCCTCAACATGCAACAAAGAGTCACTCCAAAGTCACTAATAGCGGAGAACAAACAAAGAGATTATTGTAGGGTATGAAACCACCTCAAAGTTATCCTTTCTGATTGATCTATTCAAGAGTCCATAGTAAAATAACATGAAGCTATTCTTTCCGTTCGATCTATCATAGAGTTTATACTAGAATAACACCTTAAGACACAAATCAACCAAAACCCTAATGTCACCTAGATACTCCAATGTCACCTCAAGTATCCGTGGGTATGATTATACGATATGCATCACACAATCTCAGATTCATCTATTCAAACCAATACAAAGTACTTCAAAGAGTGCCCCAAAGTTTCTACCGGAGAGTCAAGACGAAAACATGTGCCAACCCCTATGCATAAGTTCACAAGGTCACTGAACTCGCAAGTTGATCATTAAAACATACATCAAGTAGATCAAGTGAATATCCCATTGTCACCACGGATAAGCACATGCAAGACATACATCAAGTGTTCTCAAATCCTTAAAGACTCAATCCGATAAGATAACTTCAAAAGGAAAACTCAATCCATTACAAGAGAGTAGAGGGGGAGGAACATAATAAGATCCAACTATAATAACAAAGCTCGCAATACATCAAGATCGTGCCGAATCAAGAACACGAGAGAGAGAGAGAGATCAAACACATAGCTACTGGTACATACCCTCAGCCCCGAGGGTGAACTACTCCCTCCTCGTCATGGAGAGCGTCGGGATGATGAAGATGGCCACCGGTGAGGGATCCCCCTCTGGTAGGGTGCCGAAATAGGGTCACGATTGGTTTTGGGGGGCTATAGAGGCTTGCGGCGGTGGAACTCCCGATCTAGGTTATTTTCTGGAGGTTTCTGTATTTATAGGAATTTTTGGCATAGGTCTCACGTCAGGGGGTCTCCGAGTCATCCACAAGATAGGGGGTGTGCCCAAGGGGGGTAGGGCGCGCCCCCACCCTCATGGATGGCTCGTGACTCTTCTGGCCCAACTCTTTTACTCCAGGGGCTTCTTTTGGTCCATAAAACATCATCAAAAATTGGCACGTCAATTGGACTCCGTGGTATTCCTTTTCTGTAAAACTCAAAAACAAGGAAAAACAGAAACTGGCACTGGGCTCTAGGTTAATAGAATAGTCCCAAAAATCATATAAAATAGAATATAAATGCATATAAAACATCCTAGATGGATAATATAATGGCATGGAACAATCAAAAATTATAGATACGTTGGAGACGTATCAGACGGCGACCAGCGGGAAGGAGAGGAGCTACTCGGTACGAGACTGACGACTATCAGAAAAGGACTCCGTACATGGTAGCGCGTAGGAAGTGTGTCACGCCAAAGATGGGTAGCGCGTCCACATCCAACGAGGCTTCCTGGAGCCACATTGAATCGTCAGCAATGAAGCTGAGCGCTCCGAAGAAGATGTCGCTGCCGACTAAGATGATGATGATGAAATTCCACCTGCGTCGTGAAATTTCTAGACACACAGCCTCACGATGGGTGACAACTTTCGGGGTTACGATCCTGACAATGAGTACTAGGGGTACGAAAGAGGGGCAGAGCCTAGCGATGGAGCATGTGTAGCCCTCGGTGTTTACAAGTTCAGGCCCCTCTCGGAGAAGGTAACAACCCTACATCTCGTGCCCTGAGGCTTGTTTTCTCTTGTGTGTGATTACAAAGAGTGCTTATCCATCGACCAAAGGGAGAGGGTGGCTTATATAGTTTGCGCCGCTGCCTCTCCACCTCCACATTGCAAGGGTGAATAAAGTCTCATAATTACGTCAATTACTAGTATAAATAACCACAACTACGACAGTCACAGGTAACGGTAGCCTTGACTAAGCTTAAAGCCTCACTTAAGGCTACTCGACCATTGTAGCTCCCACGTCGTCCCTTCACCTTCCTCATTGGAGTGGTGCTGGTCGAGCCAACTAGGAAGACGTCCGAGTGGACTTCCAACTATATGCATGTGAATGCGTCTATGGTCTGGAGACCTACCATTGATGGTGTGGGGCCCTAGGTGGGCCCTAGATGATGGGTCCTTGACCCTACTTGTACTAAGTGACCTCATCATTAGCCCCCGAATCGGTTGAGGTTTCATAGAGCAAGCATGCCGATCTTCTCGGTTCTCTCTGAGTGCTTCAGGAGCACTTGGAATATGAAGCCGATTAAGGGCCACAACACTGAGCTGCCTTCCGAGACCTACCAATGATGGTGTGGGGTCCTAGGTGGGCCCTAGATGATGGGTCCTTGACCCTACCTATAATAGGTGACCTCATCAATTACTAACTGCAACACATAAATCAATGATCCGACGATGTGCTGCTAGCTAATCGAACAAAGGCGTCCTAATAACCAGTATCCAGTTCACATAGTTTTATAGCCTCATCCGGGTCAAACCATAACAAGATTGCGATTTTAACATTAACGCGACCTATCCTGGCTAGTTCATGGCTAACACAATTTCTCATACGGGTGACTGCTGTCACTGCCACCTCCCTTTCACTCCTAAGGAACATCTTATCTACTAAACAAGGAAAGCATTATGGGTCCTATTTGTAGTCTCCTGGTCCAGCATCCCCGCTGCTTCCATGCAGTCTGTTTATAGAATAAACGATAATGAGCTCCACTCTAGCGCATGCGCAACTCCCTCTCAAGAAGTTTTCATCTCAGCCTTCAATGCATTTATTGCATGTGAAAAGGTGTCGAAATGAAGAAAATAATAATTTGTCCGGTATTGTCTTGAAGCTCCACACCAATGCCACCATTATCATACTGCTCACAAAATGCTCCATCAACATTTAACTTGAGCCAGGCATCATGTGGGGGCTCCCAATGCTCGGAAGGCGGCTCAGCGTGGCCCTTGATCTCCCTGGGACCGCTAGCAGCTATCGTGTGATAACCTGGATCACTTAGGACCGTCATCTTCCCATTGGACATGTCCACCCGAGGGTGTTGTTGGATGCAAAGTGGCGAGGGGATGTAGCCATGCAGAAATCTACGCGATGCTTTCGTGGGCTTTGGTCTTTGTCGTGTCTAATGTCATTGCGCACATGCCAGGAAAGCCACATCGTCTTTAGTACCACCATGCATGATGTATCCTAGAATGGGTGGCGATAGTATGAAAGTGCACAGAGTTTAGTTGTAGCCTTTTCGAAGTATGAGTATCGATACCACATGAAGCACATGAAGTGGTCTTTGTTGCTAGTAGTGAACTATTAGGGAGTTCCTGCAAGATAATGAAGGTCCGAAGCAAAGTGGATACGTGGGTTAAACTATTGCAGATGAATGGTGGAAGGAAGTAAATAAATGTGGAAGAGTAAAATAAATGCAACAGAGAGTTGTGAAGAGATTTGAAATCAATTGGGCGAAGGTGTTCCCAAAGAATCTGTATTCCCCACTACTATAACATAACAATGCTAACACATAGTTCTAGGTTTAGATCTCTAACCTACAGATAGCCAAGTAGAGATATGTGCATACATGCAACAACCATGTATCACATATGCCACCGCCATTTCTTCCCACATCCAGGTTTGAGCGACGATAATTAAGGGCATCCTCGTGGGCTTAGCTATAGGTGGTGTCCCTTAAGCCCCTATCAAATGACCAGGGAAGGAGGAAAGTAGCTTCTGTCACCGCAGTACCTCCGCAAAGCGACCAATAGTAATAACCTTTCGTCCAAGAAGGTAAATATTGAGTGCTCGACTTCACCCAACATCGAGAAGTTTATTAACATAAACATACAAAGATGATGTAGCATTGATTTCTACTACACAACTTATTCTTGTGGACTCATGTTGGGCCTCCAAGCGTAGAGTTTTGTAGGACAGTAGCAATTTTCCCTCAAGTGGATGACCTAAGGTTTATCAATCCATGGAGGCATAGGATGAAGATGGTCTCTCTCAAACAACCCTGCAATCAAATAACAAAGAGTCTCTTGTGTCCCCAACACACCCAATACAATGGCAAATTGTATAGGTGCACTAGTTCGGTGAAGAGATGGTGATACCAGTGTAATATGGATAGTAGATATAGGTTTTTGTAATCTGAAAATAAAAAAACAGCAAGGTAGAAAGTGATAAAACAGAGCAAAAGTGGTATTGCAATGCTTATAAACAAGGCCTAGGGTTCATACTTTCACTAGTGCAATCTCTCAACAGTGCTAACATAGTTGAATCATATAACAATCCCTCAACGTGCGACAAAGAGTCACTCCAAAGTTCTTATCTTGCAGAGAACATAAGATGAAATTGTTTGTAGGGTACAAAACCACCTCAAAGTTATTCTTCCCGATCAATCTATTGAGCTATTCCTATAATTGTCACAAATAGCCCTAGCGTTGTACTAAAATAACACCATATGATACGCATCAACCAACTCTAATGTCACCTAGATACTCCAATGTCACCAGAAGTATCTGTCAATTATGCGATACGCATCAAACAACTTCAAATTTATAATATTCAATTCAATACAAAGACCTTTAGAGAGTGCCACAAGATATCTACTAGAGAAAGTAGGATGAAACCATGCATCAACCCCTAAGCATAGATTACCCCAATGTCACCTCATGAATCCGCGAGTTGAGTGCCAAAACATGCATCAAGTGAACCAATATGATACCTCATTGTCACCACGAGTATTCATATGCAATACATACATCAAGCATTGTCAAATCCATAAAAGTATTCAATCCAATAATAGTGAAACCTCAAAGGTAAAAACTCAATTCATCACAACAAGATAGAGAGGGGGAAAACACCATACCATCCAACTATATTAACATAGCTCGCAGTGCATCAAGATGGTATCAAATCAAGAACATGAGAGAGAGAGATATCAAACACATAGCTACTTGTACATACCCCTAGCCTCGAGGGTGAACTACTCCCTCCTCATCATGGTGGCCACCAGGATGTGAAGATGGCCTCCGGTGATGATTTCCCTCTCTGGCAGGGTGCCGAAACAGGGCTCCAAATTGTATTTCGAAGGTATAGAGGCGTGCGACAGCGGAGTAGAAGTTATGATCTAGGGTTATTTCTCGGGGTTTCTGTGTTTATAGGATTTTTTGGCGTCGGTCACACGCTGAGAAGGGCTTCAAGGGGCCCACTACCCACCAACACACACCGGAGGGGGATGGCACACCTAGCTGGGTTGTGGCCACCTCGTGGCAGTTCTGGCCCTCCAACAAAGCTTCTAGTACCTCTTTTCTCCTAAAAAATGTCAAAAAGTTTAGTTGCATTTGGAGAAATTTGATTTCTGCACAAAAAACAACACCACGGTAGTTCTGCAAAAAACAGTGTCAATCGAGGTTAGTTTCATTTAAATCATATAAAATTGCACCCAAACCATATAAAATTGTTGTAAACATGGCATGAATACTTCATAGATCATAGATATGTCGGAGATGTATCAGAATCCCCAAGCTTAATTCCTGCTCGTCCTCGAGTAGCTAAATGATAAAAGAAATAATTTATGAAGTGTGAATGCTAGCATAATGCATAAGTTTGATCAATGATAATTTCAATAAATTTTCCAAGCATCATAATAGCAACTCTTTCTCATAAAACTCATCATGATAAAGTAGCAATTGGAAACAAAAATTGTATGTGGAATGCTACCTATCATATTCATCATATACGCTTTCCTTTTGTAGCATGGACATTTGGACTTGAATGATTCAAAGCAATAGTCTATAATTTTACATGAAGACATCAATACTCAAGCATACTAACAAGCAACCATGTCTTTCAAAATATCAATGCTAAATAAAGTTATCCCTAGCCCATTATGCTCAATCATTGATCCATTTATGAAACACACTCAAATATTAGCTACATCCAGTGCACAAGTATGACAATAGTGTTCCCTAGTTGGTGCTTTATAAGATGGAGACTCAAAATAAAAATAAAAATTGCATAAAAGTAAACAGATAGGCCCTTCGCAGAGGGAAGCAGAGATTTGCAGAGGTGTCAGAGCTCAAGGCTTAAATTGAGAGATAAAATTATTTTGAGAGGCATGCTTTTCCTGTCGACGAAAATGACCAAGAGTTCCCAATATCTTCCATGCTAGAAAAATTATAGATGGTTCCCAAACAAAAAGTAAAGTTTATTTCCTTTCCATCATTCTTTCACAATCCATGGCTAGCCATATCCACAGGTGCCTTTCATACTAACACTTTTAAGGAATTTATTATCATAATATTTTTTATTTCAAGACTGGGCATCCCTATTACCTGCCACACTCTCCTACAATGAAAAGTGAATAAACACTTGTTGAGAGAATAAAATACCTAGCATGGAAAATATTGGCCACCCTCTGCCGCTTCGTGAGCGGTACGGGCACATAAAATGGAAATTCATTTTGAAAATTAGAGTTGGCACATGCAAATTTACTTGGAACGGCAAGAAAATACCGCATATAGGTAGGTATTGTGGCCTCATATGGCCCAACTTTGGGTTTTTAGGAGTTTGATGCACAAGCAGCATTCCCATTTAGTACAAATGAAGGATAGCAAATAGATTGAGAAGCGAAAAAACCAAAAAACAAAAATGGTCATAAACATGCATTAAACATAACTAACACTTAATAATGCACCATAAGTAAGATATAACTTCGTTGCATAACTATTGACTTTACGTGCTTGCATAGGGAATCATAAACCTTAACACCAATATTCCTACTAAAGCACAATTACTCTCCAACATACCTCGCATATTATTATCCCCATATCACAAAACAATTGCAAGGAATCAAACGTATCATATCCAATGATCTATATGAAGGTTTTTATTATATCCTTCTTGGATATTCATCATATTAGGACCAATTTCATAGCTTGTGCAAATTTTCATCACCATTATGAACTCTCAAACTAATATAAGTGAAGCATGAGAGTGTTCGACAAACTACTCCAAAAAGATATAAGTGAAGATCAAGTGAGCAGTTAAGTAAATAGGTAGCTATGTGAGGACTCTATCCCATTTTAAAATTTCATATCTAAGTATTTTATTAAAATAAAAAGCAAATAAAAATTTAATGACATTCCAAGAATAGCAAACATCATGTAAAGAAGCAAAAACTTAGGCTCAACGGAGACTAACCGATAATTGTTGATGAAGAAAGGCGGGATGCCTACCGAGGCATCCCCAAGCTTAGATGCTTGAGACTTCTTGAAATATTATCTTGGGATGCATTGGGCATCCCCAAGCTTGAGCTTTTGTGTGTCCTTAGTTCCTTTTATATCCCGGTTTCCCTAAATCTTAAAAACTTCATCCACACAAAACTCAACAAGAACTCGTGAGATAAGTTAGTATAAATCAATGCAATAACCTTATCATTCTTTATTGTAGAAAATCACTAAAATTATAGTTTGACATTCACTACTGCAGGTTGCTGCTAACGCGACACTACGATCAGAGACCCTTCGACGAAACTGTGTGCGATGACATAATCGCAAACGGTCATGTAAAATAACCATCAAAAAGGGTACAAAACATTTGCGATGGAGGATGCATCAAACACGATTCAAATTTTAGTTGCGAGTGCAATGCAGGGCATACGGTTCAGCTCAATTAACTATTTGCGATGAGGAGGAACAAAAGAAATGGGCAGCCAGATGAAGGTGTGTGCGATGTACAGCATACGGTTCACTCGGATGAACTGTTCGTGATTAGGCAACACGACAGAAATGGTCAGCCCGATCAAGGTGTGTGCGATGTACAACATACGGTTCACTCGGATGAACTGTTTGTGATTAGGCAAGAGAACAGAAACATTATCGATGGCGCGCCGCACACCATGATCGATGGCGTGCCGCAGAGCAAGCTAGGCGCGTCCACGCCGATAGGCTGCGGCTCGCCGCACGGCTAGACCATTGGAGCGCCGCAGAGCGAGAGGCACGGCGCGCCGCACAGCAAGAGCAGATATATCGACGCTTGCCTGTTGTCGACACAGCATCGCAACTGGGTACATGTCCCGTTAGTACCCCGATTCCTCGCCAGGAGTGGGCAAAGGCCGTCAGCACTGTACTTGCACGAAAGGCCGGCCGCGCCGTACTTGCACCGGACGCCCGCCGCGCTGTTCACATGGGTGCCGCTGTTCACCTTGTCCGCGGCCCGTTGGATGCCAACGCGTTGGTCCGTAGGCTCGACTGCCTCCTTGGCCTAGGTGTCCACCTGGGCGCAGTAGAGGAACATGGCCGTCGCATCCTCGAGCTAGTGATCTCCAATGAAATCGCCAACTTGGAGCTCGAGATCGTGCTCCAGATGTACCGCGAGCGTGTCGACCGCTTGGACGAACGCCTGCACAAGTTCAGGCAAAGCCAAGAGCTACCCTAGGCAAGGGTTGCTGGTCATGGTCTCATGGACGCGTTTTATTTTGAAAATTCATTTCGATGTGGATAGCTATGTATTCACAGCAATCATAGTATTGCTCTGTTTATTGCTCTGTTTCAATGTGTGTATATACTCTTTCCATTCTGTATATGTGAATGATAACAGCTAGATTCAAATTAGTATACAAAAATAGAGAGAAAATGGAATTCATAATATATATATATATATATAAATTGTTCATTTGTTCATCATAGAATATATATATATATATATATATGTGTGTGTGTGTGTGTGTGTGTGTGTGTGTGTGTGTGTGTAGTATCATCACATATACGTGATGATACTTAACTACTAGGTACAATGCATAAAATTGAAAATGAACAATACTAAAACTAATAATCCCTCCTGGGGCTAGTATTCCGGTAGCCCCTCGCCAGCAGCTCCATGGTGCGCGGCGTCTTCCCAGTGCGGAGGCAGTACTCCGACTCGTCCGCCTCACAGCGCTTGATGTACAGATCTGCCTCTTGCTGGCGGACGCGCGCGGTCGATCTTGCCATTTCATTGGGCTCCCACCGGAGCTCGTCGTCAGTGGCACGCTGGAGCTTATCAGCCCACCTCCATGCGGCGACAAGGTGCCCAGCGCCTATGACCTTCCTCGCGAAGTACCCGTCTTCGTACACCTCCTCGGCATGACAACGCGCCCGCCCCCAAAGCTTCACTGCCTCCTTTTTCCAGGCGGCAACATGGGCTTCACAGGCCGCCTGGTAGCTGGCTTCCTCCTCCGTCATCTCCTTCTTGAATGCCACTTTCCTGGCTTTCTCAGCCGGCGGCAGCGACTTCCGCAGACAAAGATTGTACTGGTCCCAAAACCAATGCAAAGTTGGGGTCCGGTGCAACCTCGTCAGGCGGAGCATAGGGGTCCTCGTCGCTAGTAATCGAGTGAGCGTCCTTGGGGGGCGGCGACTCCTCGTCGGCGCGTGGACAGACCGGCGGCGCCATGGCAGAGATTTGAGAGAGAGAGAGGGGATGTAGATGATAATGCAGGCGGGACGACGTGAGAAAGGTATTATTTATTGGCGGCCGGAATCTAGATCGACGGGAATAGTACACACGCCGATCGCCGGAATTTACGAGTGTTGTACCTTGATTACACATGATTCCCGTAGCAAAATCCATGTGTGAACATAATAGCTGACGGTTTCCAATACAGAACCGTGTCTTATTAATGATCCTCGCCAATCACCTACCAAACCTCGAGCCACGAGATAGAGTGCCAATCGTGTGGGGGCTAGTTGTCTTGCGAGATCTTTACATTTTCTTTTTTGAGCAACAGATATTTACATCATCTAATGATTTTTTAACTCGCACACAAGTACAAAAAATATGATTTTTCAAACTGTTTTGGTTAGGCGTTGCATGTAGAAGTAGTTCAAATTTGAATTACGGTCATTAAATGGTTAGAAAATCACTTACATGTCTTTAAAAGGTCAAATGACCCCTGAAATTTTCCAAATTTTCACATGACAGTTGTATTAGTGCATGTTAAACGTAGGAAAAAAATTCAAGGCCGTAAGAGGAAGCTATCTCCTGTCCGTCATCAAACATGAATTGTTCCCTCTCGGAACCACGAACCTTCTAGTGAGCTGCTCCGGTTTGTGAGGGATGTGTGTCCAAACTTTCATCAAATAGGCCAATTTTTTTACCACATCATCTTGGTGGCATGACATTAAATCAAGCAAGGTTTCATGTTTTTCTGATCATGTTTTATTTTTTTTGGAATTAAAATGCCATGGCATGCACTCCATGCATGTGCCCATGCCTTGAGACAAATATGTTTGAAAATTCCTTCTAATTTAATGTACATGGAATTAACTAGCACACAAGTATACAAAAATATGATTTTTCAAACCATTATGGTTAGGCGTTGCATCTAGATGTAGTTCAAATTTGAATTACGATCATTAAATGGTTAGAAAATCACTAAAATGTCTTTAAAAGGTCAAATGACCCCTGAAATTTTCTAAATTTTCACATGACAGTTGTATTAGTGCATGTTAAACGTAGGAAAAATTTTGAAGACCGTAAGAGGAAGCTATCTCCCGTCCGTCATCAAACATGCATTGTTCCCTCTTGGAACCCCGACCTTCTAGCGAGTTGCTCCAGTTTGTGAGGGGTGTGTGTCCAAACATTCGTCAAACAGGCCAATTTTTTTACCACATCATCTTGGTGGCATGACATTAAATCAAGCAAGGTTTCATGTTTTTCTGGTCATTTTTTAATTTTTTGGAATTAAAATGCCATGGCATGCACTCCATGCATGTGCCCATGCCTTAAGACCAATATGTTTGTGAATTCCTTCTAATTTATTGCACATAGAATTAACTCGCACACAGGTACACAAGAATATGATTTTTCAAACCGTTATGGTTAGGCGTTGCATGTAGCACTACAAAAAAGACACATCTGTGACATTTTGGGCCGAACGAAAAAAAATTCTGTCATACTTATGACACTTCTATGACGATAATTGTGAAAAAACCCGGTATCATCGTAGATGTGGTGGGGTCCTACTTCTATGACAAAAAATCATGACAGAAAATGGGCTTTTCGTCCTGGCCGGGACGGAGACGCAGCTGCATGACATTCTTTGGGTCGTCCATGATGGAAAAAACCATGGTAGAAGCGAGGGCGGGGAAAATATCGGGGTGTTCCCGGTTAGGGTGGGTGGTCGAGGCCGAGCGATGCGCGTTTCTCTCATACACGCACGCGCGTGGGTGCGAGGTGTTGGGCTCTAACTGAACCCGAGCGATTGCACTGCAGGCTACGTGTTACTGAACCCGAGTGATCGATTGATGGCTGTTAACTGAACCCAATCGAGCGATTCCTTCGCTACTGCTGCTAACTGAAGCTGATTGATGATTCCTTTGGATGAATAGTGAGTGTTGCTGGGGGGTTTGGATGAACAGTTTCTGGTGGGGGTGGATGAACAGGACCCCATGGTGTTGCCTCTGGATGAACAGGACCCCGATCGATCGAGCCGGTTGGGGCTGGATGAACAGGACCCCGTGGAGGGCAGGATGAACAGGACCACCCCGTGGAGGGCAGGATGAACAGTAGATAGTGCAGGGCTGGATGAACAGTAGCCTGCGGAGGGGTGTTTGAACAGGAGTCCCATGGAGAGGGCTGGTTGAATAGTAGCTGGTGGAGTAGTGCGCGGTGGAGGCTGGATGAACAGGAGCCCGTGGATGAACAGTCACAGGTGGAGGCTGGAGGAGGTCGACGCTGGATGAACAGTAGCCCGTGGAGGCTAGAGGGGGTCGACGGTGGAGATAAACAGTATCCCGTGGAGTCCTGTTTTGCGGTACACCATACCCCTCCCGATGAACAGGACCCCCGTTTCGACCGTAGCGCTCCAACACAAGTTTGTTTCCTCCGTTTTGCGGTACGCCACACCCCTCCCGATCAACACGACCCCCGTTTCGACCGTCGGACGTCTGTTTCATCCGTTTTGCAGTACGCCAAACCCCTTCCGATGAACAGGGTCCCGTTTCGAACGTGGTCGGTCGAACACAAGGTTGTTTCTTCCGTTCTGTGGTACGCCAGGACTCATTTCCATCGGTTGTTCCGTCCAAGCCCTCCCGATGAACACGAGGACGCATTCCGTTCCGACCCAGCCGGTTGGCTCCCCATGAACACGACGACGACATTGTTTCTCTGTTCTGACCCAGCCATGTACACGAGCCCTGGCCGTACGTATGCGCGAGTAGGGGTTCGAGACCCTGCCCGTATGTACGTACGTGGCCGTATTTTCTTTCTTGCACACTGGCCGTTGTACATACATGTACATGCTACATGCGCCTCTACTACGACACATGCGTGCCTCTACATCGACCAGTATGTACGTACACGTTCGCGACCAGAATGACAATGCTACGTACGCTTCGACCAGGTGGGTCCCGACTGTCAGGCACTTCCTTGCCTACGAAGATGTAGCTGGTGGGTCCCAGCAGTCAGGGGGGCGAATCATTTTTTTTGCCCAGACGCACTTTCTTGCGTGCGAAGATGTAGCTGGTGGGTCCCAGCAGTCAGGGGAACGTTATTTTTCATGAAATACGATGGCCCGTCCGGTGGGTCCCCGCTGTCAGGTGGAGGAATAATTATTTTATGCGTAATAAGGAGGCACTTCCTTGCTGTGGCCGTGGACCCAGCTGTCAGCCTCTCCATGTATAGTCCATGTCCGATGGAAGCCGTTCCTTGACCATGTTGACCACGCCGCACCGAGAGCACCAGGGCGGTGGACGACGGTGAGGCCTAGGAAGGGGACGACGCGAAGCCGGGGAAGACACGGCAGTGGATGCCCACGCGTAGAGGAGTATGAGGGTTCACTGGTTCGCTGCGGTGTGAGGCTGTCGTCGCCGCAGAATAACAGGCGGTGCGGGTGAGTAGAGGGATGGCCTGGCCAGCGGTGGGAGTAGCAGGGGGCGGTGAGGCCTCCGCCGCATCGCAGCCGGCCACGGGAGGCAGGAGCATGAGGCACGACCGATGCTGGTTTTGGCGGCTGGAGCAAGAAGACCAGAGGTTGAAGAAGCACTACGGCCGTTGGATGGACATTGTATGTTCACTGGAGCTAGAATCGTGCATATTGACTACGTTGACAAAGCCCTCTGTCCTCATCAACTTAGTAGGCCCACAAGTCAGCCTGCCATTATACTGGGTCCCAGCTAGCAGGGGGAGTATTCATTTTTTTGCGTAATAAGGAGGCACTTCCTTGCGTGCGAAGATATAGGTGGTGGGTCCAAGCTATCAGCGGCGGTAACATTTTTTTGTGAAATACAGAGGCCCTTTCGGTGGGTCCCAGATGTCAGGTGGAGGAATCATTATTTTGCGCGTAATAAGGAGGCATTTCCTTGCGTGCTGCCATGGACCCAGCTGTCAGCCTCTCCACGTACAGTCCACTTCAGATGCATGTCGGTCGTTGACCATGTTGACCAGGTCACGCCGAGAGCACCAGGGCGGTGGACGACAGTGAGGCCTAGGAAGGGAATGACACGGAGGCAGGGAAGACTCGGCGGTTGTTTCCCACGCGGAGGGGAGTACGACTGTACGAGGGTTTATTGGTTCATCTGCCGTCGCCGGAGAATAACAGCAGGTGTGGGTGAGTAGAGGGATGGCTAGGCCAGCGATGGGAGTACGGTGGGGCGGTGAGGCCTGCACGGCAGCATAGCCAGCCGTGGGGAGGAGGGAGCAGGCAGTCCCGTCGGCGCCTGTTTGAGTGGCTGGAGCAGGAAGAGCAGAGATTGAAAAAGCACGACGGCCATTGGATGGAAATCCAACAGTCACTGCTTGTGCATCAACATTTTTTTAGGAAACCCTCAAATCTATGGAAAACAGCATACAGCCCATTTGCCATTATTTCTAATAATTTACAGCCCATTTGCTAATTTGTAAGGTTTTTTGGAGCCCATATTCTTTTTGTTAGCATTACAGCCCATATTGTGGCCACGGTTAAAAATTATACAAAATTTTGCATATTTCGGTGCGGTCCAAACTGTTTTTAATCCTGAAATTTGAGTCACATTCAAACTGATTTTAAAAATAAATGTATATCAATATAAAATCCAACAAATTGTCCACGCATAAAAATTAATCCAATTTAAAATCTCGAAATGAAAAAAAGAAATTTGAAACTAATTGCTGGTTTGATGTGTTTTAAAAATGTACAACCCATTTCTCATTACTGATAGGCCATTTTCTCGGCCAGCCGAATGAAAGCTCTCCTCGTCTTCAAAGATTTGTAGCCCAACAGGCCTGACAAAGCGACTTACTTGGCAAATCACAAAAAAATTGGGCTGTGGCCATGGACCCAGTTGTCAGCCTCTCCACGTACAGTACTCTTCCGATGGAAGTCGGTCCTTGACCACATTGACCACGCCGCGCCAAGAGCACCAAGGCGGTGGACGACAGCGAGGCCTAGGAAGGGGACGACTCGGAGCCGAGGAAGACACGGCAGTGGATGCCCACATGGAGAGGAGTACGAGGGTTCACTGGTTCGGCTGCGGTGTGAGGCTACCGTCGCCGCAGGGCCTGGCTAGCGGTGGGAGTAGTAGGGGGCGATGAGGCCTCAACGGCAGCACAGCCGGCCACTAGAGGCAGGAGCAGGCGGTCTCGCCGACGCTGGTTTGGGGGGCTGGTGCAAGAAGAGCAGCGATCGAAGAAGCAGCAGGACCATTCGATTCAAATCCAACAGTTACTACTGCTAGAATCGTTTGTTGACTAAGTTGACAAGCCTTGCGTACGCGTCAACTTAGTAGGCCCACAGGTCAGCCTCCCAACTGGTGCGCCCCAGATGTCAGTGGGAGGAATCATTTTTTTACGTAATAAGGAGGCAGTTGATTGCATGCGGCCAGGCCATCGAAGGGAGTAGGGTGGGCCGGGGAAGCCTGCGCGGCATCACAGCGGGCCACAAGAGGAGGGAGCAGGCAGTCCCGCCGGCGCTAGTTTAGGTGGCTGGAGCAGGAAGATCAGAGATTGAAGAAGCACGTCGATAGTTGGATGGACATCCAACAGTCACTACTGCTAGAATCGTGTGTTGACTGACAAAGCCTTGCGTAAACAAGTCAGCCTCGAAATCTGTGGCGTGTACAGCCCATTTGCTATTATTTTTATAATTTTTACTCATTTTCTAATTCATATGGAATTTATTGCAGCCTATTTTCCATTTTTAGAATTGCTTCCCATTTTGTGGTCAGTACCATTGTTAAAAAATTAACTAAATATGTGGGAAATTTTGAAAATACGCAAATTTTTGTTGGGGAACAAAATATTCTTAATCCAAAAATTAGTAGCCATAGTAAAACAACTTTAAAAATAAATTAGCACTATGTCATGTTAAATCCAATGAAATACGTATAAGATATCAGTGAAGAACAAAAACCAAAAAAGAAACTAATATCCCATTTGCTATAAACTTTTTGGAATTTTCAACCCCTTTTGATATTACTTTTAACAGACACTAACCATACTCTTTGGCCAGGCCAGAATGCATCCCTCCTCGTCTTGAAAGATTTGCAGCCCAGTAAGTCGGAGAAAACAAATAAGCCTAGCTTGGGTATTCCTCAAAAAGAAATACTGGGCTACCTATTTTGTCAAAGAAAAAACTGCTGGGCTAGTCATGTTGTTAGACGGTCCACAGAGACCGCACAACCCAATTTATAGCCTGCTCCTCCGAATTACTACTAAAAAGTTGTGCAATTCTGTCGTTAATTGACTATAGGTTGAAAATGATGTGGGTCCTAGATATCAGCAGAGTGGATTAGAGTAAAAACGAGGGGTTCATCTAAGTAGTAAAAGATGCGCTTGCTTGTGTTCGGGAGTGGACCTGGTGGGTCCGCATTGTCATACTCACAACTACAGTCCTCACCCGATTCACTATCTTGACAGGGCCGGACGGCGGCGCCGCGGCAAGCGCACCAAGGCAGAGGATAAATTGATGTCGCCAATGTGCTGGGCTGGGTTGGACATTCTTATTGAAAAATAAAAATGGACCGGATTTATTTACGACGTTGACTATGATTTGCATGGGTCCGCTGGTTGTAGGAAGAAAATGCTGGGCTGGGTTGGACATTCTTATTGAAAAATAAAAATGGACCGGATCTATTTACGATGTTGACTACGATTTGCATGGGTCCACTGGTTGCAGGAAGAAAATGCTGGGAGAAAGAAGATTGGTCGCTATCTTTGCCGAATAATAATATCGACTAAATGTAACGACACTATCATAGGAAATAATATCCTCCTGTTAAATCATGAATTTAAAGAACGGGTACATGAGCATTTAGCTTTATTTATTTATTTACTTATTTATGTTTAGGGGACCATGAGCATGTACCTAGGCCGGATTCATGTGAGAGCATCCCTTCTAGTTAATTATGGGCTTCTCTATTGGGCCTTTCATCAGTCGGCTGCATGTTATCAACAAGTGGAAAATGTGTTCCGTACGAAAAATAGTATGCACTACGTACGGTACGGGGCACTAAAGGATCAAACCGTGCAACGACTTCCAAAACATTGTGTTTGTCATTCTAACAACACATTTATTCAACCAACAGACGAAATATACTACTGATTGTACATTGAAAACAGCAGCAACAACAACCAGGGTTGGGGGTGCAACAGAAGCAGTAAGCAGGCCAAAAGAGTGAAGATGCAACTCTCTCTTCCAAACCAAACATCAGCCATCATTACAAAAGGGGCTACCAAAAAAGAACAAGTGTATGCATCAAACTAAATAAAGATCCTACTACACCAAGTGTACGCATCTAACTAACTGGCTCAGTTAGACATTACTATTTATTAAGCTGTGGAGATTGGCTGACGGCTTGAACCAGATGGGTGCCTGATGGGGGAAACTCCAGCCAGCAGGTTGAAGTCTGATACTTGCGACCCTCTCTCCTACTTTGGGCTGCAGAGCATGGCGGCACATATCAGGGTATGGTGTATGCAGAGACGCAAGGTACGCTGCATACACATAGTTTTGCCTGATGAACGAAACCGCGCTGCCATCATGATCCTTGTCGTTGGTTATCTCCTGGTTAATCAGATATATCAGTCCGACAAACAAAGAGCGTGTACCAAGGCTACATACCAACCTCCAGTCAAAAATTCATGAAGGCCCAGAGAAGCTGGGATCCTGCTCAAAGACCTTGCAGTGACTATGATTGTATTCCACGAAACAACACATCCGGTACGTGGAACAATCATCAATCGTTCGCTATCGTCTGATCAAGCAAGGAACCACCTGCAACTGCCATGCCGCTTTTCTTTGAAAGGTCCTGAGATTAGGAAGGGTAGGGACACCAGGCGTCCTATAGCATCATATCAAGTTGGAGTCAAATAACCCTCAAAAAAATTTGGTGTCAAATAAAAAAGGACTCTTGGTGTAGTCAATATTAAGAACAGCATGTTATGAGCATGAATATTTTTTCAGTAAATGTTGATAGTAATATAAGCAAACCATCATGATATCATAGGAAAGTAACATACTGCAGTAACAGCCGTTTGTAGCGATGACTAGAGTAGGCTAGCAATACGTCCAGCCATAGAAGGAGTCACAGCGTAAATGAAGCCCTTGTGTTCAGTGGCATCAAAGACCATGGAGGATGTATGATCCTGCGATGGACGTGCAGATTTATCCACTTACCATAGTGACCTGTCAGATAAACGAGACTGCGGTTGAAGAACGCAACTAGCCTGAAGTCTTTACAATTTGCAGATCTTGTGGGCACTTGGCAGATTACAACCTTGAGCAAATCAAACTTGGTATCATGTTAGCTACTGAAAGATTCCGAGTATTCTGGGCCGCAGTGCCAAAGCAGTGCAGTGTTAATCGAAAGAAGGGGGATCAATCGCCGGGTGTAGACCTCTATGAGCATCCAGCTGGCGTGACCGCCGACAAGCACCATCCAAGACGTGTTCATGCCGACCCAGTACATATCGTTAATGTAATTGAGGGTGATGGGGATCGGATCGCATTCAAGGGGGTTGATGCTCGCCACCCTACGATCGTTATGCTACGTGACACGCCATTTCTGAAGATCAGGAGGCATCAGCAAGCAAGGAGCTGGCTTAAAAAGCTCCGGCCTGAGGGCTTTGAGTAAACGGTACAGCCCCGACGAGCATGCAGCCAGTGGCATGGTACTGAGATTGTCCACATGCGAAACAATGAGCTTGATTACCTCTGTGAGGAGCGAATTCCAGCCACTCTTTCGGCAGACGCTGCTCGGTTCTGCCATTGTTAGTGCTTGGGTTTCGGACGAGGGGGGAGGCGCCTTAGCAGGGATGGAAGATTGGACGAGGGGGAGGCGCCTTAGCGGGGATGGAAGAGCGGACAAAGATGGAGAAGCGAATATGTGCTGCGGGAAGTGGACAGGTGATGATGACTACAACACGCCGCTTGACTTACGAGACACATACCAATAGCGTAGGGTCATATCGAAGTCAGACAACTTGCTTGAGTGATCATAGTACTGGTACTCCCTACAGTACCTGCTATTATGCCCTAACTTGCTTGAGTAGAGTAGTAGTGGAGTAGGACTCTGCTCTACTACTAGCACCGGAGGAGTAGTATGGTATAATCTAAAATAGTTACAAACTTCAATGCCCGAGCATGGAACGACTACGAACCGCCATCGGTGCTAACTCCAATCCTGCAAGTCATGGATTTGTTTCTTTTTAACTTTCTATACGAATCTGTAGCCAGCCTGCAAGTCATGTACACCGTACTCACAGTGGAACCCACAAAGTACTTAGAATACAAGATTAAGGATGCAATTAACTTTTTATAAAGGGAGAATCATACACACAATTAACTCAAATGGATTGGACGTGACTCTATTATTCTCCAACAGCAACGACAAATTTCCTCCCGTGGGCCGGAGTATATTTCCCGGTTTGCATGCGGGTTTGACGGAGGGGTTTGATGGAGGCGAGGAGGCGTGTTCAGCCGGGCGTGCAGTGGATAGCCGAGTACTATTCGTTTGACAACTACAACTAGTATATTATAAAAAACAAAGAAGAGTAGTAGAGATAGGTATAAGAATAAAGACTAGGGAGGAGCACCATCTACTACTTCGTGGGCTACTCCTGCGCTCCATTCGGCGGCCGCAACGTCCCCTACAGCCACTCTCTCCTGCGCTCCATTCGGCCGGCGCTGTTGAAATTTGGGGAGCGCACTCTCGCGACTGCTAGCAGCGACGACTTCACCGATGACGACTTCTTCCCCGACCTCGGCAACGTCTTCCTCAATGACAAGGTCGGCAACCTCAACGCCAATGGTGCTGCTCCCGTTGCACTGTATGTGTTTCTGTCCTTCCTGTTCAAAATCGTGGTAGAATTCATGTTTCTAGTCTGTGTCCTAGATTCGATCTATTCATCTACTATGCTAGTCCGCATGATTAGTTTAATCTCTGTTATAGCCATCATGATTTATTTTGTAGTAAAACTCGTAGTAACTTGCTCATGTATTCAACTGGTGGAACGTCCTCTACAGCCACTCCCGTTTCATGGACGGCCTGGTCGATGCCTCCAAGGAGCCCTTCGTCTACTGCTATGAGTGCCCGGTGCCATTTTGGGGCTCACCGGCGGACATCGTGCATCACATGACGCAGGCGTGCGGCAATCACTATTGGCTATTGGCGAAGAACATCAAGTACGAGACGTGCTACCCGTTCATCGTGCCGGAGTCGCTGGAGGATCAGTGCCGCCTGATAGTCTCGGAGGAGGACGGCAGCGTCTTCCTCTTGATCGTGGCCACTGGCGAGGCCCGTGCAGGCCGCCGCCACATCTCTGTAGTGTGTGTCAGGGGCGGCATAGCTGATGCTGACACTGACACGAGGCCAATGTACGCGTGCGTGCTCACTGTTACTACCCCTCGGAGGTACATGGGCGGCGACACTGGCTCCGTCAAGCTGACTTGGACTCTGCCGAGCTGGGACCTTCCCGTTGATGTGGACATGGAAGACGCATGGTATTATTTGACCCCCAACAATGTGCATGGGGACTCCAAGGAGGTTCACCTGGTCATCTACATTATCAAGTTAAATGTTGATCTTTAGTCTTCGCTCAATGTAATCTGCTATCTAAGCATGTGGAGACTTCCATGCATGATCTTGCTCTATTGGAGTATCGTGCATGAATAAAAGTGTATCCATTTATTGTTTAGTCTAGAATCTTCCATGTATGAATTTTTACTACAGTGCTGGTGAAAGACTTATGATGAACCATTTCTTACATATCCTCTGCCCCCTTCCAAGTCATCCTGATTTAATCCCTCCGTCTAGGTGTATAAGGGCATGGTTAATACTTAAATAGTATAGCCAACTGTTGACTATAAGAAAGTGCCATGTCATTTGTAGCCAACATGTATAACAATGGATACTCAAAAACTAATTCGTGAAGATCATTTCCTGCAAAGCACAATAAGAGTTATTTCTTCACAAGTTTTGGATGCAGGTTGAACAGTTGAACACTTTTGTTTGCAAAAGATACTTTTTTATCTATTTCACCCAGATGTTTGTGAGCTCTAGAGATGAAATAATATCCGAACAAACCTATCGATACCCGTTACACATGAGATGACCCCCACATCCTTTGTCAAAATAAACAACTCCCCGATCAATGCATTTCATTCTTCCGTGCAACACACGGGCACCTTACTATAGATTAATACGACCAAAAATTGAACTAACATTATATATAGTATGATAAATGATGATGCATGTCACCTAAAATTATATCATTGAAAACTATGTTCAAATACGAATCCAACGATATTGTTTTCGTTGACATGCACTAACATTTTGTCAGTTAAATCTTCAGTCAAATTCAATGGGGGATAAACCACTACCGATGTAGTAGTACTAGTGTAGAGGGCGGCGTTGCACGGGAGTACCACCCCGCTCGTGGCGCGGCAGTAAAGCTCTCATATCACAAAACCCAACCACTCCCAGTAATAAGTGGCCTGGTAAAATAAACGGACAAGCAACCATCACATCCCTCCGTCTTTTTTGCATTTCATCTCTCTGCATTTACTTTCTCAGGTTCATACTCGCACACTCAATCCCTAGCTACTACTCCTAGTATCCCTAGCTACTACTCCTAGGGCCAGTTCTTTTGGCGGCTTCCCCAGCTTTTCCCATAAGACTAGTCACAGTGGAGAGTAACATTAAGGCTCCTCACTCATTTATTTGGGCTTCTAAACTACTACTAGTAGTACCTCCGTCCTGGTTTATTCCTCACCATTGTAAATTTTGCTAAATTTTGACCAAAGATTTAACTGATAAAATGTTAGTGCATGTGACATGCACTAACATTTCATTAAATTTATGATCAAAATTTGACACAGATTACAATGGGGACCAATAAACCAGGATAGAGGTAGTAGTTATGGGATTACTAATCTAGAAGCCTAAAAGAACTGGCCCCTGGTACTCCTACTAGTAGTAGTACTCAAGTTGTAATTCCAGTTGCACGGCAGAACTTGTTAGGCAAAAAAATCGATACAGGGTGTAGGAAGCGGTTTGGAAATTTGCATGCCTTTCCGACCAGTGAGATACTTCGTACAAAGTATGACAGAGAAATAAGCACAAAGAAGGAAGCTAAAAGTAAACAATCAAACGAGCATTTTTGCATTTGTTTTGCATTGAATCGTTTCACAAGCTTGACTAGTGTTGTTTTTCTACTTTTACAAAAACTGCATCGTAGTGTTAAAACGTGCATTTGCACGTACATAAGTAATAGTAGTACTCCATCCATCTAGGTGTATAAGTCTTCCCTCTTTCTTGGTCACGGTGCACAACCAAAGATGACTTATTGACCTGGACAGAGGGAGTAGCACAGTCTGCAAGCATATATAGAGAGAGACGTGTAGTGCGATAGTATATAGTAAAGTTTGTGCTATATGCACGTACTTACAAAATGCGTACGAATACACAAGGTTTCCAAACTTTCCCTTTTACATACTTAATTAAGGACGCTAATAATTCCTGAACTTTCGGGATTTATCATTTGCTTCCCAAAACTAATGAGAACGCCTGACGAAACATAAAAATATACTCCTACTAAAAGCCACCGCGCTCGCAGGAGCGCTTGCGGCGCGCCACGAGTGCCCTGATGCGCGGCTGTTTCCTAGCGCACCGACACAACGCCTCTTCCTCAGCCTCGCAACTCGCGAGGTGCTGATTGGCGGCTTGCCGGCGAGCAAGAGCGATCTCACCAGTGTGGTGATCCGGCGCCAACAGGTACTCCTCCTCGCTGGAAGCGTGCACCTGGTCCATGTACCGCCAAGAGTAGATGAGGCGCTTGGGCCCGACTACACTCGGGGCTTTGGCACGGGCGTCCTCTGCCACCCTCACGGCCCTCGCACGAGCCTTCTGCCAAAGAGCCAATTGCCTGACTCTCTCGGACGCGACATAGGCCTGCCAGGCAGCTTGTCCCACGGTGCGCTTCTCTTCCTCGGCCTTCTTCTCCGCCTCTATTTTGGCGTGCTCTGCTGGAGGCAAAGCCTCCCACAAGGCGACATCCATTTCTTTCCAAAGCTCCTCAAGGCTGGGGAGCTCGGTGGGCGGCGCGGCGTTCTCCTCATAGCGGGGAGTGAAGGAAATATGCCCTAGAGGCAATAATAAAGTTATTATTTATTTCCTTATATCATGATAAATGTTTATTATTCATGCTAGAATTGTATTAACCAAAAACATAATACATGTGTGAATACATAGACAAAGAGGTTGTCACTAGTATGCCTCTACTTGACTAGCTCGTTGATCAAAGATGGTAATGTTTCCTAACCATGGACATGAGTTGTCATTTGATTAATGGGGTCACATCATTAGGAGAATGATGTGATTGACATGACCCATTCCGTTAGCTCAGCACCCGATCGTTTAGTATGTTGCTATTGCTTTCTTCATGACGTATACATGTTCCTATGACTATGAGATTATGCAACTCCCGTTTACCGGAGGAACACTTTGTGCGCTACCAAACGTCACAACGTAACTGGGTGATTATAAAGGTGCTCTATAGGTGTCTCCAAAGGTACTTGTTCGGTTGGCGTATTTCGAGATTAGGATTTGTCACTCTGATTGTCGGAGAGGTATCTCTGGGCCCTCTAGGTAAGGCACATCACTTAAGCCTTGCAAGCATTACAACTAATGAGTTAGTTGCGGGATGATGTATTACGGAATGAGTAAAGAGACTTGCTGGTAACGAGATTGAACTAGGTATTGAGATACCGACGATCGAATCTCGGCAAGTAACATGCCGATGACAAAGGGAACAACGTATGTTGTTATGCGGTTTGACCGATAAAAGATCTTCGTAGAATATGTGGGAGCCAATATGAACATCTAGGCTCCGCTATTGGTTATTGACCGGAGACGTGTCCCGGTCATGTCTACATAGTTCTCGAACCCGTAGGGTCCGCACGCTTAATGTTTCGATGACAGTTATATTGTGAGTTTATATGTTTTGATGTACCGAAGGTTGTTTGGAGTATCGGATGTGATCACGGACATGACGAGGAGTCTCAAAATGGTCGAGACATGAAGATTGATATATTGGAAGCCTATGTTTGGATATCGGAAGTGTTCTGGGTGAAATCCAGATTTTACCGGAGTACTGGGAGGTTACCGGAACCCCCCGGGGACTTAATGGGCCTTAGTGGACCTAGGTGGACGAGAGGAGAGGCGGCTAGGGCTGGGCCACGCGCCCCTCCCACCCAGTCCGAATAGGACAAGGAGAAGGGGGTGGCGACCCCCCCTTCCTTCTTCTCCTCCACTCTTTCCCCCTCCCAAGTCCTAATCCAACTAGGAAAGGGGGGGAGTCCTACTCCCGGTGGGAGTAGGACTCCTCCTCACGCGCCTCCTCCCTAGCCGGCCGCACCCCCCTTGCTCCTTTATATACGGGGGCAGGGGGCACCCCATAGACACAACAATTGATCGTTTGATCTTTTAGCCGTGTGCGGTGCCCCCCTCCACCATAGTCCACCTCGATATTACTGTAGTGGTGCTTAGGCGAAGCCCTGCATCGGTAGAACATCAACATCGTCACCATGCGGTCGTGCTGACGAAACTCTCCCTCAACACTCGGCTGGATCAGAGTTCGAGGGACGTCATCGGGCTGAACGTGTGCTGAACTCGGAGGTGTCGTATGTTCAGTACTTGATCGGTCGGATCGTGAAGATGTATGACTACATCAACCGCGTTGTGATAATGCTTCCGCTTTCGGTCTACGAGGGTACATGGACAACACTCTCCCCTCTTGTTGCTATGCATCACCATGATCTTGCGTGTGCGTAGGAATTTTTTTGAAATTACTATGTTCCCCAACAGTGGCATCCGAGCCAGGTTTTATGCGTAGATGTCATATGCACGAGTAGAACACAAGTGAGTTGTGGGCGATATAAGTCATACTGCTTACCAGCATGTCATACTTTGGTTCGGCGGTATTGTTGGATGAAGCGGCCCGGACCGACATTACGCGTACGCTTATGCGAGACTGGTTCTGCCGACGTGCTTTGCACACAGGTGGCTGGCGGGTGTCAGTTTCTCCAACTTTAGTTGAACCGAGTGTGGCTACGCCCGGTCCTTGCGAAGGTTAAAACAACACCAACTTGACAAACTATCGTTGTGGTTTTGATGCGTAGGTAAGAACGGTTCTTGCTAAGCCCGTAGCAGCCACGTAAAACTTGCAACAACAAAGTAGAGGACATCTAACTTGTTTTTGCAGGGCGTGTTGTGATGTGATATGGTCAAGACATGATGCTAAATTTTATTGTATGAGATGATCATGTTTTGTAAACGAGTTATCGGCAACTGGCAGGAGCCATATGGTTGTCGCTTTATTGTATGCAATGCAATCGCCCTATAATGCTTTACTTCATCACTAAGCGGTAGCGATAGTCGTAGAAGCATAAGATTGGCGAGATGACAACGATGCTACAATGGAGATCAAGGTGTCGCGCCGGTGACAATGGTGATCATGACAGTGCTTCGGAGATGGAGATCACAAGCACAAGATGATGATGGCCATATCATATCACTTATATTGATTGCATGTGATGTTTATCTTTTATGCATCTTATCTTGCTTCGATTGACGGTAGCACTATAAGATGATCTCTCACTAAATTTCAAGATAAAAAGTGTTCTCCCTGAGTATGCACCGTTGCCAAAGTTCGTCGTGCCTAGACACCACGTGATGATCGGGTGTGATAAGCTCTACGTCCATCTACAACGGGTGCAAGCTAGTTTTGCACATGCAGAATACTCAGGTTAAACTTGACGAGCCTAGCATATGCAGATATGGCCTCGGAACACTGAGACTGAAAGGTCGAGCTTGAATCATATAGTAGATATGATCAACATAGTGATGTTCACCATTGAAAACTACTCCATTTCACGTGATGATCGGTTATGGTTTAGTTGATTTGGATCACGTGATCACTTATAAGATTAGAGGGATGTCTTTCTAAGTGGGAGTTCTTAAGTAATATGATTAATTGAACTTAAATTTATCATGAACTTAGTACCTGATAGTATCTTCCTTGTCTATGTTTGATTGTAGATAGATGGCCCGTGCTGTTGTTCCGTTGAATTTTAATGCATTCCTTGAGAAAGCAAAGTTGAAAGATGATGGTAGCAATTACACGGACTGGGTCCGTAACTTGAGGATTATCCTCATTGCTGCATAGAAGAATTACGTCCTGGAAGCACCGCTGAGTGCCAGGCCTGCTGCTGATGCAACTGACGATGTTAAGAATGTCTGGCAGAGCAAAGCTGATGACTACTTGATAGTTCAGTGTGCCATGCTTTTCGGCTTAGAACCGGGACTTCAACGATGTTTTGAACATCATGGAGAATATGAGATGTTCCAGGAGTTGAAGTTAATATTTCAAGCAAACGCCCGGATTGAGAGATATTAAGTTTCTAATAAGTTCTATAGCTGCAAGATGGAGGAGAATAGTTCTGTCAGTGAACATATACTCAGAATGTCTGGGTACCATAATCACTTAACTCAGCTGGGAGTTAATCTTCCGGTTGATAGTGTCATTGACAGAGTTCTACAATCACTGCCACCAAGCTACAAGAGCTTCGTGATGAACTATAATATGCAAGGGATGGATAAGACAATTCCCGAGCTCTTCGCAATGCTAAAGGCAGCGGAGGTAGAAATCAAGAAGGAGCATCAAGTGTTGATGATCAATAAGACCACCAGTTTCAAGAAAAAGGGTAAAGGGAAGAAGAAGGGGAACTTCAAGAAGAACAACAAGCAAGTTGCTGCTCAGGAGAAGAAACCCAAGTCTGGACCTAAACCTGAAACTAAGTGCTTCTACTGCAAGCAGACTGGTCACTGGAAGCGCAACTGCCCCAAGTATTTGGCGGATAAGAAGGATGGCAAGGTGAACAAAGTTATATGTGATATACATGTTATTGATGTGTACCTTACTAGAGCTCGCAGTAGCACCTGGGTATTTGATACTGGTTCTATTGCTAATATTTGCAACTCGAAATAGGGACTACGGATTAAGCGAACACTGGCAAAGGACGAGGTGATGATGCGCGTGGGAAATGGTTCCAAAGTCGATGTGATCGCGGTCGGCACGCTACCTCTACATCTACCTTCGGGATTAGTATTAGACCTAAATAATTGTTATTTGGTGCCAGCGTTGAGCATGAACATTATATCTGGATCTTGTTTGATGCGAGACGGTTATTCATTTAAATCAGAGAATAATGGTTGTTCTATTTATATGAGTAATATCTTTTATGGTCATGCACCCTTGAAGAGTGGTCTATTTTTGATGAATCTCGATAGTAGTGATACACATATTCATAATGTTGAAGCCAAAAGATGCAGAGTTGATAATGATAGTGCAACTTATTTGTGGCACTGCCGTTTAGGTCATATCGGTGTAAAGCGCATGAAGAAACTCCATACTGATGGACTTTTGGAACCACTTGATTATGAATCACTTGGTACTTGCGAACCGTGCCTCATGGGCAAGATGACTAAAATGCCGTTCTCCGGAACTATGGAGAGAGCAACAGATTTGTTGGAAATCATACATACAGATGTATGTGGTCCGATGAATGTTGAGGCTCGTGGCGGATATCGTTATTTTCTCACCTTCACAGATGATTTAAGCAGATATGGGTATATCTACTTAATGAAGCATAAGTCTGAAACATTTGAAAAGTTGAAAGAATTTCAGAGTGAAGTTGAAAATCATCGTAACAAGAAAATAAAGTTTCTACGATCTGATCGTGGAGGAGAATATTTGAGTTACGAGTTTGGTCTACATTTGAAACAATGCGGAATAGTTTCGCAACTCACGCCACCCGAAACACCACAGCGTAATGGTGTGTCCGAATGTCGTAATTGTACTTTACTAGATATGGTGCGGTCTATGATGTCTCTTATAGATTTGTCGCTATCATTTTGGGGTTATGCTTCAGAGATGGTCGCATTCACATTAAATAGGGCACCATCGAAATCCGTTGAGACGACGCCTTATGAACTGTGGTTTGGCAAGAAACCAAAGTTGTCATTTCTGAAAGTTTGGGGCTGCGATGCTTATGTGAAAAAGCTTCAACCTGATAAGCTCGAACCCAAATCGGAGAAATGTGTCTTCATAGGATACCCAAAGGAGACTGTTGGGTACACCTTCTATCACAGATCCGAAGGCAAGGCATTCGTTGCTAAGAATGGATCCTTTCTAGAGAAGGAGTTTCTCTTGAAAGAAGTGAGTGGGAGGAAAGTGGAACTTGATGAGGTAACTATACCTGCTCCCCTATTGGAAAGTAGTTCATCACAGAAACCAGTTTCTATGACGCCTACACCAATTAGTGAGGAAGTTAATGATGATGATCATGGAACTTCAGATCAAGTTACTACTGAACCTCGTAGATCAACCAGAGTAAGATCCGCATCAGAGTGGTACGGTAATCCTGTTCTAGAAGTCATGCTAGTAGATCATGATGAACCTACGAACTATGAAGAAGCGATGGTGAGCCCAGATTCCGCAAAATGGCTTGAGGCCATGAAATCTGAGATGGGATCCATGTATGAGAACAAAGTATGGACTTTGGTTGACTTGCCCGATGATCGGCAAGCAATTGAGGATAAATGGATCTTCAAGAAGAAGACTGACGCTGATGGTAATGTTACTGTCTACAAAGCTCGACTTGTTGCGAAAGGTTTTCGACAAGTTCAAGGGATTGACTATGATGAGACTTTCTCACCCGTAGCGATGCTTAAGTCTTTCCGAATCATGTTAGCAATTGCCACATTTTATGATTATGAAATTTGGCAAATGGATGTCAAAACTGCATTCCTGAATAGATTTCTGAAAGAAGAGTTGTATATGATGCAACCGGAAGGTTTTGTCGATCCAAAGGGAGCTAACAAAGTGTGCAAGCTCTAGCGATCCATTTATGGACTGGTGCAAGCCTCTCGGAGTTGGAATAAATGCTTTGATAGTGTTATCAAAGCATTTGGTTTTATACAGACTTTTGGAGAAGCCTGTATTTACAAGAAAGTGAGTGGGAGCTCTGTAGCATTTCTGATATTATACGTGGATGACATATTGCTGATTGGAAATGATATAGAATTTCTGGATAGCATAAAGGGATACTTGAATAAGAGTTTTTCAATGAAAGACCTCGGTGAAGCTGCTTACATATTGGGCATCAAGATCTATAGAGATAGATCAAGACGCTTAATTGGACTTTCACAAAGCACATACCTTGACAAAGTTTTGAAGAAGTTCAAAATGGATCAAGCAAAGAAAGGGTTCTTGCCTGTGTTACAAGGTGTGAAGTTGAGTAAGACTCAATGCCCGACCACTGCAGAAGATAGAGAGAAAATGAAAGATGTTCCCTATGCTTCAGCCATAGGCTCTATCATGTATGCAATGTTGTGTACTAGACCTGATGTGTGCCTTGCAATAAGTCTAGCAGGGAGGTACCAAAGTAATCCAGGAGTGGATCACTGGACAGCGGTCAAGAACATCCTGAAATACCTGAAAAGGACTAAGGATATGTTTCTCGTTTATGGAGGTGACAAAGAGCTCATCATAAACGGTTACGTTGATGCAAGCTTTGACACTGATACAGACGATTCTAAATCGCAAACCGGATACATGTTTACATTGAACGGTGGAGCTGTCAGTTGGTGCAGTTCTAAACAAAGCGTTATGGTGGGATCTACATGTAAAGCGGAGTACATAGCTGCTTCGGAAGCAGCAAATGAAGGAGTCTGGATGAAGGAGTTCATATCCAATCTAGGTGTCATACCTAGTGCATCGGGTCCAATGAAAATCTTTTGTGACAATACTGGTGCAATTGCCTTGGCGAAGGAATCCAGATTTCACAAGAGAACCAAGCACATCAAGAGACGCTTCAATTCCATCCGGGATCTAGTCCAGGTGGGATACATAGAAATTTGCAAGATACATACAGATCTAAATGTTGCAGACCCGTTGACTAAGCCTATTCCACGAGCAAAACATGATCAGCACCAAGGCTCCATGGGTGTTAGAATCATTACTATGTAATCTAGATTATTGACTCTAGTGCAAGTGGGAGACTAAAGGAAATATGCCCTAGAGGCAATAATAAAGTTATTATTTATTTCCTTATATCATGATAAATGTTTATTATTCATGCTAGAATTGTATTAACCGGGAACATAATACATGTGTGAATACATAGACAAACAGGTTGTCACTAGTATGCCTCTACTTGACTAGCTGGTTGATCAAGGATGGTTATGTTTCCTAACCATGGACATGAGTTGTCATTTGATTAAAGGGGTCACATCTTTAGGAGAATGATGTGATTGACATGACCCATTCCGTTAGCTTAGCACCCGATAGTTTAGTATGTTGCTATTGCTTTCTTCATCACTTATCCATGTTCCTATGACTATGAGATTATGCAACTCCCATTTACCGGAGGAACACTTTGTGTGCTACCAAATGTCACAACGTAACTGGGTGATTATAAAGGTGCTCTACAGGTGTCTCCAAAGGTACTTGTTGGGTTGGCGTATTTCGAGATTAGGATTTGTCACTCCGATTGTCGGGGAGGTATCTCTGGGCCCTCTCGGTAATGCACATCACTTAAGCCTTGCAAGCATTGAAACTAATGAGTTAGTTGCGGGATGATGTATTACGGAATGAGTAAAGAGACTTGCCGGTAACGAGATTGAACTAGGTATTGAGATACCGACGATCGAATCTCGGGCAAGTAACATACCGATGACAAAGGGAACAATGTATGTTGTTATGCGGTTTGACCGATAAAAGATCTTCGTAGAATATGTGGGAGCCAATATGAACATCCAGGTTCCGCTATTGGTTATTGACCGGAGACGTGTCTCGGTCATGTCTACATAGTTCTCGAACCCATAGGGTCCGCACGCTCAACATTTCGATGACAGTTATATTATGAGTTTATATGTTTTGATGTACCGAAGGTTGTTCGGAGTTTCGGATGTGATCACAGACATGACGAGGAGTCTCAAAATGGTCGAGACATGAAGATTGATATATTGTAAGCCTATGTTTGGATATCGGAAGTGTTCCGTGTGAAATCAGGATTTTACCGGAGTACCGGGAGGTTACCGGAACCCCCCGGGGACTTAATGGGCCTTAGTGGGCCTAGGTGGAAGAGAGGAGAGGCGGATAGGGCTGGGCCGCGCGCCCCTCCCCCCCTAGTCCGAATAGGACAAGGAGAAGGGGCGGCGCCCCCCCCCCCCTTCCTTCTTCTCCTCCACTCTTTCCCCCTCCCAAGTCCTAATCCAACTAGGAAAGGGGGGGTCCTACTCCCGGTGGGAGTATGACTCCTCCTAGCGCGCCTCCTCCCTGGCCGGACGCACCCCCCCTTGCTCCTTTATATACGGGGGCAGGGGCACCCCATAGACACAACAATTGATCGTTTGATCTTTTAGCCGTGTGTTGTGCCCCCTCCACCATAGTCCACCTCGATATTACTGTAGTGGTCCTTAGGCGAAGCCTTGCATCGGTAGAACATCAACATCATCACCACGATGTCGTGCTGATGAAACTCTCCCTCAACACTCGGCTGGATCATAGTTCAAGGGACGTCATCGGGCTGAACATGTGCTGAACTCGGAGGTGTCATACGTTCGGTACTTGATCGGTCGGATCATGAAGACGTACGACTACATCAACCGCGTTGTGCTAACTCTTCCGCTTTCGATCTACGAGGGTACATGGACAACACTCTCCCCTCTCGTTGCTATTAATCACCATGATCTTGCGTGTGCGTAGGAAATTTTTTGAAATTACTACGTTCCCCAACAGGGAGCCAACGCATCCTCCGACGCGCGTGCTGGCGAGATTGGGCCCATATGTCAGTGACCCAATGCACCTGCAGTTAAGTAACAGGTACATGGGCATATTTGTTGGCATAAATTATGGGGGAGGGAAGGGGTGGAAATATTGCTGGTCACAATGGATTGGACGAGCGCGGGGGGAGGAGAGTCATGCATGCAGATTTTTTTTTCCACACGGGGTGGAGTGGTGGGACCGCCGAAGGGAGAAGGAGAGTCTGGCAGGCCTATTGTTTCCACACATGGAGAGGAAAAGATTTGGAGACGAACGGGCTTCCTGCAGGTATGGGGAACAGTGCATAATAAGTCTCATCTTGCATGTCGGGGTAGGTATAGTCTCAAGTCATTAAAAACATACACGCCCCACACATTTTCATATTTCAAGGTGCACTAAATTATTGCATGCGATGATTAAGGCTGACCATATTGGTGGTATCTTAGCTGGTACTACCTCCGTCCGGGTTTATAGGCCCCCTCGACCAAAACGCATGGACCAAGGCAGAAATCTGACTCCAGCGACACATGATTTTCTAGCAAGGTAGTGCAGCCAGTAATTGCATGCAATGCTTTGGTTTTCACCCCTAATTCTACTTGTAATCGTGCATGAAGATGTAGTGCCGAAGAATTAGTACTTTATCTCTCCCATGATCTGTTGTGGACAACATTACCCAATCAGCAAGCTCCCTCTCGCATGCATTGGCCCACATCTGGTAACTAAAGGTTGGGGATTAATTGAGCGTTGGGAGATGTACAGACGTGGGCCGCTTGAGGAGTTCACTTTTTTGCTTTTCACGGGACGATCGAGGTAGCGGACTTGTAAAAATGTACGCGCCTACGCTGCCTACGGGACCTGTAAACCCGGACGAAGGTAGTATCATGCACACGGGAATAGCAAACATACTGATGTGGCAAAGAATTAAAGAAGAGAGGGGGGTTAGAGTAACTAGTGTTCATGCATGCATTCGTAAACACATTTTTTGTGAAGAACTACAAAAACTATTCCACCGCCTCTATCTTGCTAAGAGTAGGTGAAAATTTTGAATCAAGCCCTTTAAACTAGAAGGGAGGTAGTAGTACTCTAATAGCTAACCTTGGCCCTGTTTGGATCCATGTGTTAGAGTTGGTTTGGGTTAGTTTGAACTCAACTAACCCAAAAAAAATCTAACCCACCCAAGAGGTGCTTATTTGGGTTATGTTCTTCTCGAGACACTAAAAACACATTTTTCTCTCGCTCTCCCCGCAACAGATCCCTCCCCACTTCCTCGAAGCTTCTCGTCCTCTCCCTCCCTCCCTCTCGCACCGCCCATGAAGGCACTTCACCGTATCCGTGCTCCATCTAACCCTGTCATCCAAACACCTCTTTCGCTAGAGTTACTTCAGGGTTAGTTCAGGATTAGAATCTTTAACTCATCTAACTCATCTATTAGTAGTTCTTATACTCATTATAATCAGTATTGTAGATATTGATATTTTTAGTATAAACGGTTGACGGAATTAAAAAGGACCAGAGGGAGTATCATGCATGCGGAGTAAGCAAAAAAAATTGCTCATTTATAGTCGGTCGAAGTCTCAAAGGGTGCGGCCGCGTGAGGGAGGCGAAGGTCATGGGAGGCATGACAGTTAACGGAATTAATTGAAGTTACACACAAGTTGGCATGGCGTGCGAACAGGCAGAAGCTATACCATCAAGCCTACGATATGGGTCTTGTAGACATGACATCTAGTGCGTCCCGCATAGTTATCGAGAACTCTTTGGGGGCTTGCAGCCGTTTATCCACCGGGCAAGCCAGCAACCCCACGCCGCTCGCACGCCCTACTCGTCCATGTCTTCTACTAGTACAGTACCTTACAACAGTTCGCTCCCAGTCGTCCCGTCCTTTCACATTACGGCAGTTCCACTAATCCTAACCCTCCTCCCAAATCCATGGCGACCCAAATCTCCATGATCGGCGGTGAGTACAAGGTTAGAACCATCACCGGCGATGAGTTCAACGTCATATACACCTGTTCTTCCGCAACGGTGAAAGAATGCCTTGCTTGCTTCAAATGCATGTTCGAAAACTCAAAGGATGAGTGGGTCGTTGGGCTAGATGTTGAGTACACCACAGTCCTGGGAAGCAAGAAGAACCTAAAGGAGGCAGAGAAGAAGAAGCCCGTCGTGATCCAGGTTTGCGTGCATGACTTATGCTTGCTCTACCACATATGCCATGCCGACGTTGAGTGCAAGGAATTTAAGAAGTTCCTCAAGGGCGGACGAGTCAAATTCATTACTGTAGACTTTAGGAATGAAAAGGAAATCCTGGGTCGGATAGGCCTCGTTGTAGGCCAGCCCTTCGATCTCCAGAAGGCAAGCCTGGTGTCCCCCTCTCAGCCTTCAATGCTGACCCTGGCAACAGCCATGATTGATCGTTCGTACACTAAACTAAAGAAACCTCACCACGAGTTTCATCATGCATGGGAGTCGAAGATATTAGATGAAGATCACATCATGTACGCATCAATGGATGCCTACCTTTGTTTAAATATCTACAAGGGTTGGATGAAGAAGCAGAGCCCAGTGTTCGGTTCAAGCAAAGAAGCATCGGTGAAGAGGAAGAGGAAGAGGGACGAGGACGAAGTCAAGGACGTGGACTCGGACTCCGAGTAGGTGGCAGTGCCATCGCTCATGCTGGTTCTACTGCAGTGTCAAGCGGACTAGTTGCTTAGTTTATTTTCAAGGGTGTGTTGTGCTGAGGCCTAGCAGAACTATGTTTATGTTCTTTCTCATTATTTGAACTCTTTAGTACGTATAGTAGTACTAGTACTATGTCTTACTACTGTTCTTCTTGCAGTTGGTACTACTGCTCATATCTCCATGTTCCTACTATAGTTAATACGTTCGTACTAGTAGTATAATTTGGGTCAGTCGATTTGTGAAAGAAGTTCGATGGAGTGAAGGAAGAAGACAGCAGGGTGCCCACAATCTATCTTATGAGTGTTGGGTGTGGAATGCAGTTCACCGGAAGAAAATGGATCATGCTCGGGGTTAAACAGATGGCGGGGGTGGGGGAGCATGGCGGTGGTAGGCGCTTCAGGGGAGGGCGCGGCGGCGGCAGCAGGCGGTTAGGCGTGTGGCGGGCTGAGAAGATGAACCGTGCATCTATTTCAGAGGTTGAAGAAACCCTTCTAGCCATCCATGTTGCATCAAACGGCTCACAAGAGTCGAATGATCCAAATTGCTCCTTGAGATTGCAGGATACACGTGGCATTCAATGTCTCGAAGGTAGATTCCGCGTCCGCACCCGGTTTGCGGGCTCGACGCGCATGCGACTGGCTTCCACCGCGACAGCCACCATACGCACCTCCTCCGCGCGGGCGGAGACGATAATGACACGCTAGTTCCTCCTCACCGGCGTGCTAGAGCACGCGCTCGTCCTCCTCTTCGTATGTTGTGTGCATAGACGCGGCTCCACCAGCTACTCGCGTGCTTGGCAGCGCGGCGGCATCGTGGGGAGGGACTATAGACGACATGAGCGGGTGAGCCTTTGGCTTGGCGGCGACACGGCGGTGATGGGCGAGAAATTGTTGGCCGGAGCAGGCGGGCGCTGGTCCGCATGTGCAACGGCGGCGGCCGCATATTGATGAGTGCACATATGGGAGCTTAGTTTAGTTTTATATAGGGTTGGTCAAACTTAAAAGAAAACCATACTAGTACACGTAAACATTAGACTTAGGAAGCACTTTTATTAGTTACCATAGCCACCATACGGAATCATGTGCAAGCGCGTGAACCGCGACCGCGCGGTCGATCGAACGGTGCATCACCATGTCACGCTCGAAGGACATCCACCGAACCTTTTTGTGTGTGTGAAAACAATCCCCGAATATTACTCAAATTTTTTTTCTGGGAAAAGTTCTTGATGCTACAATATTTCCATATATTTGAATTTAGCTCCAATTCGTGTTTATTTGGATTTGGACGTTTTAGGTGCGCCCTAGTTTTTTTAATACTGATTTTGTGTGTGTGATTGAGAGAGAACGTGTGTATGTCCATATGTGTGTTGTGGCGGAAGGGAAATGTGGAGACGGTGTGCGTGTGATAGCGACATAGAGAGGTGTGAATGTGCAAATGATCATGCATGAGTGAGACATACACAGATGCCGATACGTTGTGTATACATGAGAGAACGGTCTTCCATTTTACTTGTGTGTGTGTGAGAGAGAGAGAGAGAGAGGAGCATCTGTAACACAACAACCATCTCTCTCGATTCGTCCGTCCCTCGCACGATCGCATTTAACACATGCATCAACACGCACATTTTGACACCCTCACCCGGCCCCTGCCCACCTCAAGGCCCGCACATCGCTCTCTATCTCGCACGCATAATCTCTTCGTCAATACCCTGTTTAGCAAGTAGCTTTCCGTCACATACACACACATTTCTCTCCTTAGGTTTGTTTTCTCTCTATATCTGACACACACACACATAACACACAGCACACACACACCCTCCTCCGAGCACACAATTCATCCCCATCCAAGGTTATATGGCGACCACTCTCGCTTGTGCTTCTCTGCACCCCAGCATGCACAACACCTCAATCTTCAAAGAGGGCATCGAGGAGATCAAAGACGGTGACCACACTGCGCTAGAGAATGCGGGGCCATTTGGAAGCAGGATGATGTGACGACGGCTAACTAACTCCTCCCCCCACCTTCTCTCTCTCGCACAAAATTACCAATCCCTCTCTCCCCTGCACAAATTTATCAATCCCTGAACCCACGAGATCCTTCCCCTCTCGTCCATGTTTTTCCAGCTCTCTCATCAAACCTGTTGTCTCTTCTCCTTCCACGTGTACAGAATCCAGATGCACAGGCATCTCACGTATATTACATGTCTCCATCTTTCTCACATACCTAACTTCTTCCTCTCTCTTTCTCTCTCTATCTCCCTCTCTCTGTTTTGTTAGGTTGTCTCCTACTCTATCATCCACATACATACAATCTTTCCTGCCCTATTTGCTCCATCGTCGCAAGCTCTCTCTGCATGTTTCATTCACACATTGGGATATGTTCAAAATGTTGCTTTTATAATGGCTGATGTAGAGTTATTGTTGGTTTTGTTGCATGCACAACACCTCAATCTTCAAAGAGGGCATCGAGGAGATCGAGGTCTATATTGTTGGTTTTGGTTGTCATTTGACTGGGATTATGCGAGTTTAAGCATGTTGTGAAGTACTATAGACCTCGTATACATCTTGGAATTCGACAATGATTGTAACTATTGAATTGTATAGACCATTACATTCGAAGTCAGTAGCCTAATATATTTATTTCACAATTTCAACAAATGATTAATTCACTACATACTAAGAAAACAAATGTGTACACCCTCCATTTTTATTTAAGTATGCATATTAGCATTGGTCAAAGTCAAGTTTTGTAAACTCTCAGAAAGTTTATAACAAAAAATATTAACATATACAATAACAAATAAATACCATTAGATTCATTATTGAATGTACTTTCACATCATACATATCTGTTATGGTAAATGTTTATATTTTTCTATAAACTTGATCAAACTTTAGGAAGTTTGACTTTGGTCAAACCTAATATTCAGAGTTTACTAGTACTACTCGCTAGTTGCTTAGCCGAATCACCCAACACGCCACACGGGGAGTTCAGTGTCACAAAATTTTGAGGTCGGCGGGAAAATCTCCCGTGACCATGATTCGAGCAATGGGAAGCATCATAGCCTTCGGAACAGGCCTACAGATGACGGTTGGTAGGGGGCTATTTTCATAACTTCAGGTTCACCCTACACAGCCAACCCCACCCCGGCACCCAAAGTAGTACACCTGAATACTCCCCATTTTCTATCCCCACCGGAAAATAGACTTCTCCATGGCACCGCAGCCTTCGTGCTCCTCCCCTTCTACATCGGCGCACTCGTCCACCGCAGCGCATCTGCTACATCGACGATCTCGTACGCTGCACTGGAGCTGGTCCACCGTCGTCGTCGTCGTACACGGAGCCTCTTCCCTAGCACCGTCTTCCACGGTCTTGGATCCGCTTCCCAAAAGCCGACGCCAAGCACAGAAGCACCACCGTCATGGAAAATGAACTGACTCCCGGTGCCGACCATGACTCACCGAGGCCGCCGCGGCCATCGTTCTCCTCCTCGATTGGTAATGTGTGTACTGAATCACTTAGTAGTACATGTGCAGTTCAAATTTTGTTCATACTGACCCTTCAAATTTCCTGGGTGCTATTGTTCCCGTAAAAGTAATTGGTTATAGCCTCCATTGTCCAACAGAATATCAGCTTGTAATTGTGCGTCACTCCTGTATCGCGTTGTTCTTGGGTAGGTATTTCATCTGCAACCAGTAGTGTGGCAAATGATGGATAGTTTTTTAGAAGTAGCAAGATGCCCATGCGTTGCACGCATCAAGATGCATTTGTATGAGTAGTTTACCTTGTGGGAGAAAGGATGAACGAGGGAATGCCTTATTTGCAAATGCGGAGAGGGGTGTGGGTATCTTTTTGCAAAATTGCCACAGTTTCCTTCCTATCCGTCGGATATAAATCGGATGGCCTATATTGCAGGATGGCAGGAACACCATCATCACCAACTCTGTTTTTTATAAGAGTAGGGAAAAAGTAGAGAAAACAAATAGAGAGTAGAGAAGTAGAGATAAATAAAAAATATAAAATAAATATAACAGTAGAGAAGAGAGTAGAGATAGCAGAGACGTCGGGAAAGGATTGCACGCACGCGAGAAAAAGCGGTCGGGCGTGCGCTAGTTTTGGCGCGCGGCGTCTGGCGTGCTTTATAAAATCCAACGCCCTCCCACCGCTTTGTGCCTTGCCATCGCTCACTCCCTGCTCTGTGCCTCTCCACCGCTCTCTCCCTGCTCTTTCTCGCCTTGCCGCCGCCGCGCCACCATGCTGCTGCGTCGCCGGGAAACTTGGGGAGACTGCAGCGTCTGCGCGCCCCTCCGGCGGCTTCTCCGCTGAGATCCGGTTCCGCGGGATGTGCCTCGGCCTCGACAATTTTGACACCGCCAACGAGGCCGCCCGTGCGTATGACGCGGCAGCGTGGCGCCTCCGGTGGCCTCATAGAACATTGAACTTCCCCAACGTGCCGATGTGGGAGCGGGCACAGGAACTCGCGCCTCTGCCGTGGCTTATCACCGACGAGGATCGTCGCGACAACCGGAGGCGGGAGCATCATCTCGGCATCGCCGAGATGGATGATGAAGTCATGGCTCTGTGGCGCCAACGCTTCCCGCAGGACATCATCAACAAGCACGATTTATACGAGCAAAGGAGGGCGAAGAGGGATAAGAGGAGGGCGGAGCGAGCCGCCTATCATGAGGACAAGCGTAGGTGAAAAGCGGACGCTCAATTCAACATGAGTCTAGGAGCAGCGTCACCCTGGGAATCCGACGATGATCGGTATCTTCACTCCTACAGTCAGACATCGGAGGAGGACATCACCGAGGAGGAGTCGGACAACGAGGAGTAGTTGAATAATCTATTTTTTATCTATCTATGTTGAGAACTATCCTCTACTCTCTATCTCTACTTCTCAATCTCAGCACTGTAAATGCTTTTTTAAAGCACCGCGCGTTGTGATTCTATTGGAGATGCTCTAACATGGCAGGCGAGTGCTTTAATGTTGCCCACAAGATGCGCGAGTATTACTAGTAGTATATTTTTCTTGCCATGTTGAGATTTTAAAACCACGAGTGCGAACATGCAGAGGAGCAATGAAGACCAAACACGGGATATTGGGGACATCTTCAAGGAGCGTGGCAAGTTAAAGAGGAGTTGCACCGAACCTATAAAACGAGCTTTGGTAAGTAACACCCTTTCAATTACTTTAGTTTAGCCTCGTGTTCTTTGATGTGTATATGTTGTAGTTTCTGTTTCTCTTAAGCCTCGTGTTCTTCGATGTGTCATAAGAAGAGTCTTAATCGTCATAACGCTTTCGTTTTTAGCTTGATGTAGGAAGAGGGTGTTCTCACATTGTAGTTTGTTTTTATATTTTTTTCCTTTTGAATTCACTTCTCCCAGTTCTGTTTATCTGGCTTCTACTAAATGGATCTGGGTTGCTCTGAGTAATTATCTAAAAAATAAGTAACTTCATGTCAGGATGTAGTTCCTGCGAGGAGGGAAGTATGGTCAACCTCAAGATCATGTTTCCAGAATGAGGCTGGATTACACACAAGGTGCTAGTTCCCTAATGATGTTGGATTAGACACAAGGTGCAAATTCCCAGATGATGCTGGATTACACCCAAGCCAGGTGGAGTAGTCAGTTGTTCGTGTCCTCCTGCCTCTAGTAAAGGATGAAAGAAAGCATGCAGTAGCCCTTGAGAATGTAGCTGAGTTCCTGAAGAAGCAAAAAGAGCAATCAGATGCTCTCTTCACCCATGCCAAAGAAGAGATGGAAGAAGCCAGAAATAAGCTAGTAGAGGCAGAGCAGGCTAGGCGTCTCTAGCTATCTAAAACTGTTGTCAATACAAAATTTCCTTCATAGTAGCTAGGTTCAAATGTTTATCCAGTCAGCATGCCTGTTGTGATTTTCGTGCATCTACTAATGTGGCACAAAATATATATTTTTCGGGTCATGTAATAACAGCAATTACTTTCCAAACTATAACAGACGAAGCATTGGACATGGTATAGTTCATGCGCAAGCCCGACATTCCAAGTTCAACTTCCACATCAAACTCATGTTCATAGATATCTCCACATTCATACATAATGTCCACAACCATGATTCACTTCAAAGCCAAAAAATTGAGGAGAGTTGTGAATAAAGAAAAACCTCTAGTTCCTGCTACCAGTGCAAGCACAACAAATACAGACCATGCGTAATTAATTATATTTTGGTCATTTTTTGTGTTCTAAAATGCCGGCCAGCTTGCGGAAGGATGTGTGGCTGGCACACGCGCGGATTCAATGAAGGCAGGCGGGGCAGTCTGAAGCCGGTTGCATGCGGCGAGGAGGCGTGTTCAGCCGGGCCAGCAGCGAGTGGGGCCCTCTTGGCCGGCACGCTGGTTCAATGCCTGCGCTATGAGAGGTCGCATCCGTGTCAGAGCAATCACTCCCTCCAGTCCTTTTTTGTTTGCGTATAACAAAATCTCGTTTTCCATTCACATTTTACAAGTAAAATTTATGGACAAACTTTGACCCAAAATACGATGGGGACTAGTAAACCAGAACGGAGGTAGTAGTTTTTTTTA